>NW_024039165.1:600000-1072844 GCF_016077235.1 Cyprinodon tularosa
AAGGAGGCAGAGTACCTGGGGAAAACCCTTAGATGAGTGGGGAAAACATTTAAAGTCCATGCAAAAACCTACACACTGTTGCCTTGATGCCTGGAAACAGTGCTAGAAATTAAACCCTGACTTTATCTATTTTTATTGCATATGAAGCCTTAACACAAAACTATGAAAGAAAGGGCTTACCGAAGCAGCCACGTGGTGTCACTAAAAGTAAATTGCATATATTTTCAATTTTGTCAGAGTTATTTGTATTCCGACAAACACTCAGTGAAACACCTTCAGGTGGGATTTCCTTTATATCCTGTTACCTGTGGATCTAACTATGGCAGCTTTCTATTTAAGTTATTTAATCAAAGGTAAAAAAATGGGAATAGTAATAAACTTTTAAAGGAGTTCAAGGTAAATTACAAAATCCTCTCCTAATGAGGACAAGCTGTGTTGTCCTGGCTGCAGAATCAGTTAAACATTAGTAGCTTGTGGGTGTTGAAGACAGAGAGACCTTTTGACTGTGGCCTCACGAAGGGCACTAAATTATTCCTTTAAACGTTTTATTTAACTTCTTACACTACATACCATTGGATCAATGTGCTGAACAATAAAATAAACAGAGGATATATTCTTAAAACAATTAGACACACATGATAAATTTGTTTGTTTACTGTATTCTTCTTTTATTAGAAAAAATAGAATAAAGTGGAAGTAAAGTGGGTGAGACTTAAAGGATGCTCTGGAACCAGCCTTTTAGGAGGAGTTCAATGTGTTTTTGCTTCAAATTCCAGGATCATTTAGAACACAAAGTTTGCATGCAGTTTATGAGGAATACTTAAACATAAGATTTATCCTATTTCAGGGGCAGATTTAGGAAATTTGGGACCCTAGGCAAAGAAAGGTATGGGGCCCTCTGAAATGAGAAGAAAACACATAAAACAGACCCATTATACATTCTAATATAATGAAAATACATTAATTTTTCTACCTTTTGTCCCTCACTAAGCCCATTCTCACTTAGCTGGTTGCTCTATCCTGTATTTTCAAAAAGGCAACAGCAAAAGCAAATTAAAGTCCTTCTTTTTACCTGAGACAAGCCATGATGTTATCTGTTTTCCATTTTTCATTTGAATGAAATAATAGCTGAAAGTAAATCTGCGCCCATCTCAATTTCTTGGAAATATCTTGACCGTGGAGTGGTCCTCTCTGTACTATTGAGCAGCTTGCCCAATCAGACAGCTGCTTTGGCCAGAGTGTCAGAGGGTCATCTTCCAGGAGTACACTGCTGGATGAGTGGATGATGCTGGAATCTCACAGTTTGGTGGAACAACATCAATATCACAGCCTGGCTGGATAATTTTGAAACTCTCTCTGTCACAGTCCATCCCTGTCTCATTCTGAAAACAAACACACATAAAACACAGTATAAGGCTTTTACCCACTGGTTAAATTGCAGTATATTTACTCAATTGCTACTTCAATGGTACATGCAACTTCAATTTTTTCTACGTCACTGTAACGCAGATGGAAAATACTGCAATATATCTCCAAATGTAGTACATGTATTAACCATGTATGTAAAAGCAGTTTTATGGGCCCTACGCAGCTGCCTAGTTCTGTCTAATAGTAAATCTGCCCCTGTCTTATCTTTAAGTAAGATTTAGCTTTTCCAGTGTTACCTAAAGAGGAAATGAAGAGTCACAGAAGGGTCTTTGGTTTTTGCGTCTCTAATTTAAAACACCAATGAACGTTGGCAGTAATGATCCAGCATACGCAGCAGGATGGCCTGAGAGCATTCGTGCTCGAGAAAGCCTGAATCAGCAATAAAACATGAGTAAACATGGAATTAAATCAAAAGTGGAAAAGCTCAAATCAAATACAAATCCTTACATGGAGTTTCCTCACTAACAATAATGTCATGTCTAGATGATATGGTCGCACGTATGTCTATATTTACATTGCAGATGAGAGGGATGTGCATCTGCTTTAATATTTCTTCTCTTGTATGCTGCTGCTATTCTCCATGTATATTTATGTGCACAATGTGAATAATATATCGATGGCTCGACAGTTACTGCCAAATGCACTAATATCCCATATAAATAAAGTGAAACGTGAACAAGCTGTTTTCAAGTGGCAAATTAAATCATTATTATTATCAATCTTTCTGTCTGCATATCTTAGGGAACGGCTTCCAAATGCATCATATATGCGGGCAAACAAGTGACCATGGCCTTTGCTGTGCTTTCGCTTCTTGTATGAAATCACCCCACGTCTGATTCCCTCTGCACATCTCGGCAATCACGCCTCGCCTTGCTCTCCGCTCTTCAAACACAAGAGCACTTGAAAAGCTGATTTCCTGCTCCTCAGAGGGAGCAGGTTTCTTTTGTCAACTGAGGAGCCGGGTCAAAACAATAATTGTTGGCAAATTATGCCGGGAACTATACGACGCTCATTTGATTTACATGTCATTTTCATGAGTCCACTCTTCAGGCCTTTCTAAGCTGTTCCTGGCGCAGCATTAGAGCTTTATCAAATGTTTATGAGGGCAAATCAATTTCATTTCCTGGCTGGAGCAGAGCATGTGTTGCTGTGTGTGTGTGTGGGACGGAGAGAGAGAGAAAGATAGAGGAAGGGATTGCACATTGCAACCCTGTATTAATGCATGTAATGTGAGGGGCCATGCTTCTTCCCCTGCTTAATAGGATTAACGACATTAACAAACTGTTTACAAAATGAGGGAGGACCTCTGTATTTTGCTTTACCCCCCCCCCCCTATCTCTCTATCTTTGCCTCTCTTTGTCTTCCTCACTGTCCACCGTTTCACTCCTTCCTTCCATCTCTGATCCCTAATCAGCGAGACGACCCAAGAAAGTGCCCTGGGGCTGAATACGAATGAGCACAGCTGCCCTGTGTGGATTACTGGCCACTCTCCATGAACAAATTCACACAAACACAGGCTTGCTCAGAGAAAACAAAACGTGTAAACATAGAAGGCTATGCATCGACATATGCCAGTGCATGGACAGCGTTTGCTGACACATGTATTTTGCAAACATATGTTATTCCAAAAATTTCTCTCACACATACATGCCCACACACACACAAACACACACATACATATGAGTGAAAGAGGCACATGTTCAGACTCTAAGGTCCAGTAGCGGACATATGCTGCGACACACCCGATAATTTCTTACTGTGGAACAGGAACATGTGTGCAAATGGGCCGTATATCGGTGTTTGAGGCGTGTGTGCTTCAGCCATATGTCACCCTTCACTGAATAGTTGCTTTGTGGAACCAACTCAACTGGACAACAAAACAGATTGATTGGAGATGATAATAAAAAAGTCTCCATTGGTTTAATCGGTCTGATAAAGTCGACATAATTGTCTCATCTGAATGGTTAAAGTTGTTTAATGAAATGTATTTATTACTCAGCACCTTAAAACCCAAATCTAATTTAACCCTTTGCTTCTCATTCTCAGCGCCCTAACTCATCCCTGTATGAGCTGAGCTTTCAAACACCAAGAAATGTTCACATCTTCCCAGTTAATATAATAGTAATAGCACACTAATAACATCAATGCTTAGCTTAATGCCTTCTGATTTGTTAAGTGTTACTATAAAGTAAATATTACCAGAATATCTATATAGCAAAGACTAATTATCTCCCAATTATAAGTACTGAGGGCTTTCAATCTTGATGTTAATACATACTGTTTGTGTGTCGTCTATTTAAACTGGATATATTTCCTCAGTTATTGATAAATATAAAAAAATATTCCTACATTTGGATAATTGATCTTGTCAGATTAATCATTATGTCAATTCAAGTGTGTTTAAGCCTTAGAACTGTATAATATTTAATATTTTTGTTGTTGCGTTATTATTAATATTGGTTTGACAGCTGAAGCGAGTGGTGTAGAATAGGTAATTTATTTTTATTCTTATAACTTTGTACATGACCCATACGGGCATGTTTTGTCACATATGTTTATGTACAGCTTTGCATTTATTTTAAATTAGCTGCTCAAAAGATTAAAAAAAAATGTATTAAAAGTTAAAATAAATATGTATATTTCAATTAGATTTTACCGAAAATAATCAATAAAATAAAATAATTATTGTACCATGTTCAGTGGTCAGTGGAAGCATCTTTTGGCCTTACAGCAATCAAACCCTTTCTACATTATTTGAGCGATGTTTTGATTTTTTGTTTCTTTAGTGCTTTAACAATTCATCTTTGTCTGATAAGCTTGAAGTTAAAGAAACAAAGGCTCATTTTTTTAAGTCCCTCTGCAGATTTTCTGTATAATTCAAGTCAGATTTGACTGTTATTAAGTTAGAAGATACAAACAAAAAATACTTTAAACCAAAACCTGCCAAGGGTAGGAATAATTTTAGATATAGCTGCTATAATTAAAAATGAGTCCCACCAGCTTTTTATGGCATATTAAAGCTCTTATTTGCATGTTTTCATCTTAGATCAAAGTTAACATTCAACTCCCTGTTTTATTTTTATGGTTACAACTCAGAATTCTTTTACATTTTTTTGTACAAATCTGAGTGTACATTTCCCGCATGCAAAATCTATATAATTTAGTTAATTAATTTAGTTAACCTGACTGGACTGGACTACTGTAAGTGATAAATTAGCTGGATGCTGTAGCAGAATCACACCGCCATCTAGCGGTACTAAGGAGTACTGCTACTGAAGGAAGTCAAGCATGTTTCTGCTCTGCAAACCTGATGGAGATCTGAGGTTGAGCTTAGCATCCAGTTAATTTATATTAAAAGAGGTCCAAATCTTAAGATGTCAGTAGAGGGCAACTTACCTTTAGGTTGTCCACTTAAGAACTAGACATGGGCCTGAATGACATTCCCATTTTTAATATGCTTCTGTAAATACAGTAGTAGAATGCTGGATATTACAGTTACAGTAACAGTAACATTATATATACCATTTATTTCCACTGTTAATCTAACACATAAATTTATGCAATTACTAGATTATCTAGATAACAGAAACCGCTGTGAATAACTAAAGGGCATCTTACCTGTTTTCTCTAGTTAGAAACTAGTTCTATGGGAATCGTTCATACACTATTTCCAAAGCTGTCTCCACTAGAGCACACCACGGATGGTGCGTTCGGAAACACCAGCAAGAGCGGCAGATATCCACTTTGAGGCAAAACCGTGTAATGAATATGCTTTGGGTCAGAGATCAAAGAAAATAATTACATCTTCCAGGGTTATCTGCCAGGTGACTTGAAGAATGGGCCTACTAGCCAATAGAAAGGTTCTCAGGGGAAACACAGAAGTCTTGGTTCACTAGAATAATGGCTAATCATGGCCCAAAGAACTGACGAGATTTAAAACTCAAAGACGATAAACTAAATACACAAAAATCCAGAGATAAATAAGGAATAGAAAAGACATGACTGAACAGAATATAACCAAATGTGGGTATATAGCTGGTATGTATAATTTACACTTCATCAAGGGTGATGATTGGGGGGCTTTCTTCCGACAATTGACTGGAAGCTTACAGCAATAAATGTTTACACTGTAGGCAGAGAAAACCTCAACTGATCCAGAAGTTTCTCTCGTATGTCATGGAAGATTTAAAGCATAGCAACAATGGGATTTAAACATTTAGCAGCATAAACCTTGGTAAGCACCAATACTGTTAACTAACTCATAGCTAATACCAAGGCTACACATCGCAAAACTCAACTGACACATTATAGCTGTCACTTTCTTTAAAATGTTTAATTAGTTAGAAAAATATCAAGAATACTCAGTGGGGGGGTCTGGCTGTAACATGGGATCTGCACAGCACCTATACTTACAAGAATAACCTGAATGGTTACTGGAATGGCAATAAATGAATCGATTTATGCTGTGAGTAGTATGCCAAGGTGACCCAGGAAACTCTGGGTATACATGGAATCTTTGTTTTCTCTCTGCAATCTATTTCTGACTGATATTGGGGGAGGAGTTCAGCTGGAAGAAATCATTTAACAAAGCAAGGACTATCTTCTCCCTGAGCACACACAGCCACCATTTCCATTCTGTGCATTAACAGTACGTCTTTCTACATCCTCGTTGTGCCTGTAGTCTTTCCTCTGTCTGCACTTCATCTCTGCCCTGAACTCGGTGTGTCACATCAATCGCACCTGAGGGAACAGGTCAAGGTGGATTTTCTTCAGCTTAACCGTATGTTGAGAGGAATGTGTATCAAGAGGAATGAAAAGGATGCAGAGGAGTAGGTAATTAAGTCATTGGTAAAACCAAGTAAATGCACGATAAAGGCAGGCATATGATAAAAGGTCTATCTAAAAAGGCCTCAGATACCATAAACTAAAGTTCGATGCTACAATAAGTCAGCTAAGTGGCGAAGAGAGCTTCGGTATTTGACTTAATGTAGGTATGAATACAGTTGTTTTTTAAAGGGTTAAAAAAAGGGAAACAAAACACTTCAGACTACATTGAGATACGGTGGTGGGAGTATAATGCTGTGGGGAGGTGTTAGTTTCAGCAGCAGGGCAGGGCAGCAGTGATACCAGATTGTTGAATTTCC
Source organism: Cyprinodon tularosa (assembly GCF_016077235.1). Lineage (NCBI taxonomy): Eukaryota > Metazoa > Chordata > Actinopteri > Cyprinodontiformes > Cyprinodontidae > Cyprinodon > Cyprinodon tularosa. The sequence continues at coordinate 606,573 of NW_024039165.1, forward strand.
TGCTTTTAAATTTTAGCTATTAACCAAAGACGGATATCAAAACATAAAATACAGCGATTCATTATTCACAACAATATAATGAAAATAAAGATGACTAATACATAATTTACACTATTTTAAGAATAATTTTTTGTTTTATGGGGTAAAGTTGGTCTCTACAGTCATCAATGAGTCTTATGTGTAATTAAAGATAAAAAAAAAAAACAGCCCAAACAATTCAATGTGTATATTATGTAGAACCATAAATACATTCAAACAGCATAAATTAACGTATATATGCAGAGCTTTATTAGCAAGGGCGTCATAAAAAAATCTTGTATAACTTCAGTGAATTGTTTGGAAAATACAGATACTGTGTGGGTTCATGCTGAACTTTTTTCGGTACCTGTTAGTTTTTGCCCAACCATCAGCAGACATTTATATCTCTCTGCCCACCTTTATTGAAGTTTTCTGGAATTGCCACTGATCTGTAATATTGTCAATTTTAGAGATATTGGCTCAGATCAAGAATATGAGCAATCAGGTGCCTGTCCGGATTGGGTTGTGGTTTGAGGACCCAAATGCAGAGGCAGGGAGGCTGACGTGATTTTCTTGTGGGTTCAATGAAAGGTTAACTGAACACAGAGGCAGGAAATCCAAAAATCCAAACATGAAAAAACAAAGTCGAAACAAATCAGAAACCATGGAGACATAAGGGGGGATACTATCACGAGGAGGAGGGCTCAGAGAGACGGAGTTGGAGGAAGTTAGACGAGGAACCAGCACTGAAGAACTGCACAGAGAGAGTATTTAAGGGAGACTGAAACAAAGAGAAGGCTAACGAGCAGATTGGGGGCAGGTGTGAACAGAGCAGAAACAAGGAAAGGAGCAAGGGAAAAAGGAGAACACAAGAGGGCAGCAGAGGGCAACAAATAAAAACCTGAGAACTGAAAATAACCAGAAAACACAACAAAATAAGAATTAAACCACTAAAACTAGAAAACATGGTACAAAGTAAAACAGAATACACAAAAGGAAACATACAGAACCAAGACTATAACAGTGCCATGTTGAGAAAAAGAGAAAAAATAAGAGATTAATGAAAGGTATCATTGCCGTGGCATGTTTCAAAACAGGCTTACTAAAAATAACTGTTTGCAACCAAATGGTTGAGTGCAGCAATATCTTAAAAGCAAGGAGAGTGAACTAAAATGATGAGTAACCTTATGATTCAGTGCATTTATATGCATTGAACATTTAGTGGAAATGGCAGAGATGGGATGTTATTAATTATTGTAAAGCCAGCAAGGGAATGCTGCAAATGCGAAAGCTATGAGCTGGCAATGAGATGTAAGCAATACTAGCCCAGGACTGTAGGGGCTGTTTTCCCAGGGCACCAAACAGGCTGGGACAGCCCCTGCTCAGCAGGGACAGGAAATCAAACTTGATTGAGAATGGGTGTAATTATAAACAGAGGACAGTTGTCTCTAAAGCTGCTCAGACAGGAGAGCTGGGAGGACATTATGCTTTCAGCAGGACATTTATCCTCAACATACATGTATCAAAATGTCCCATTAAACCACAGAACATATAAAATAATCAATGTAAAATAAAACAGTGGATGCCTAAATTGTTTCCATGTTAATGTTTCAATAACCTTTGAAGGTAAATAAACTGGTTTGCCTCCAGAGGAATTTAGGTAGCTGTTTGGCCCGTGGAGGTCTGCCATTAACGTAATATTTAATAGGGTAGACCAGAAAAGGCGATTATTGCCAGAGAAAGTCTGATAATAAAATCTTAGTTTTAAAAAGTTTTTTAAGGTCTATATGCATTATGGATCCTTCCAATTTTACGTAAATAATGGTGCAACTCTAAGCCATTTCATTGTGTGCTTGTGTGTGTGTTTTGTGGTGTCAGCCAAATGCAGTGTGATCTAACAGCAGCTGACAGGCAGGTTCGAGGCCTCTCTCCAGGGTCCTCTGTGTGTGTTTGTGTCCTGCTCTGGTGCTGTGTGCTAACTGGGAGCTCTGCGGGACATGCAGCAGGTCCTCTGTGGTGCACATGTGTACACGTGAAATCAAACACACACACAAAGAGAATCAGCTCAGCATCCGTGTGGTCCGTTAGCCTCTCTACATTTAACATGAGCCCAGTCTGCAGCATCTTATTTATTCATTCAGCTCCTCAGCCACTTCTCGCCTGCACTAACCTGTAACGACAGCTGCGCTATGGCCAACGGAGACCTGTCCGCCTCCCTCCTGCTTCACTGGACGTCAGGAAAAAAATACCACCAAAGAGCTGTGCTGGCATTTCTTTAGATGAAGAAAGAAGAGGGTGTAGAATCAATAAGTGTGTACAACTGAAGGGCACGGTGTGTTTGTGAAGGGGAAGGTGATGGTGTGCCCACTGGTGTGTGAATGTGTTATTTACCTGGACAGTATTAGAAAGGAGAAAAAGAAGACAAATCCTTCCCTATTCCCAGGAGATATTCTGAGACAAAAAAAACAAAGATTAAAATCAACAGTGCATAATTCAGATAGAGTGACTACTTTTTACAACTTCATGTAATTCAACAAACAAACCCACTGCATAGAAGCAGATGTATGGATAGTTTTAAAGGAATTCCCTCTCCTTGTCCACACATATATATATATATATATTGTTAAGGAAGAAAATATTCTAAATAGTTAACTTTGGAAAAAGGTTGGGTGTTTCTCTTCCTCTCCCAGGTGCGCTCAGCGAGCTGCGTGTGGCCCCCAAGGAAAACCAGCAAGATATGCGAACGTCACAGAATCACAGAATTTAATCCAACAAAAAACAGCTTATGAGTTAACAACAAAACTGCAGAACAACAGAAACATACATTCAGTTACCTGAGGTAAAGAAAAATAGAAAAAGAGAGGCAAAGACGCGTCTTTGGAGAGAGCTGGTGCAAAAGCAAAAAAGTGGCAGCTATCTGAATTTTTGCCCCTGTGCCCAAAATTTTATAATGTAGATAAGTCCTTCCCTTTAGTATAAGGTCGTCCAGCTTGACCAATTGGAAGCTACTTTGGACACTCAGAAAAACTAATTTACGGCCGGGCCCCCCACTAGATTCTAAGGTCATCTGGCTGTCATGAGATAAAGTTTAACAGAATCGATGTGGAATGTTGAGGGCCCCTTTCCTGCCATAAATCTCAAGAACAAACTTAAATTCAGTATTTTGGTTCAGGGAAAGGTTATCTTCACAGCTCAATCTTGCTCTTTTGCACCATTCCACCCCAAAAGATTGAATCCTGCCTTAAACCACATAGAATCAACAGAACATAAAATACAATTCCTTTTTCTCACATATAAAACATAATATTCAATCTAACATATTCAATTACCCCATTAAACCTATATCCTGAGCAATTTTCTAATAGTAAACAAAACATTTTCATTCAAACAATTTCAATTTGATTCTGATATTCACACAGATAGTACAACTTTCAATTAAAAAACATGATATTAATACTTAGAAAAATGTCTTAAAAACTAAATGTTAATGTTTTAACATTCTACATTTTATTCAGTATTACAGCATCTCAGATGTTTATTCTGGAAGACCTTTGATCTTCTGTAACCCAAGGAGACCTCTCCCCTGAGGCTCAACTGTTATTCACCCCCCAGGAGATACTCATTTTAAGGCCTCCTGTGCTTTGAATACTTACCCATTAGTAGTTTTAAATCATTAACACAGCCTTGTTCAAAATTCAGAAATATGGTCAAAATGAAAGTGTTCAACATACCTTTTACACACGCCATAAGATTAACTGTTTTAAAAACTAAAATAATCATTTTTCTTTAACAGTCCCCGTTTTGAGGTCTGAGACACACAGACCTCACAAATCTAATTGATTAAGCCTTCTAATAGAGGAACCAAAACACTATTTAGTATACTAAGAAACTAAAACATTATCCTAATTATATAACAGTCCCCGTTTATTAAACAGAACCTACCAGCTCCACAACCCCCTCATCAGCAGCACCGCGAAAAAGCATCTGATAGGGAGACGGAGCAGACGGGCCACTGCTTCCCTTCTCAATTGAAACTGTAATAAGCCTAATGATAAGCGACCGGATGCACGGTACACAACAGCATCCACAGGTGACCACTATGGCTACAAAAGTAGCCACAGAAACTAGCAGTGACATGACGATCCCTTTCCATTTACCAAACATAGTAGAAAACCACCTGTCCAAACCACCATTAATACCCGAATTTTCATGCATAGATTTACTCAAAATTCTCAAACCTTCTAACGCTCTAGTGACAGATCCATCAGGGGCTGTATTATTAGGTATAAACGTACAGCAGCTGTCTTGGAACATAAAGCAGACCCCTCCTTTTTCAGCCAAAAGCATGTCCAGGGCCATCCGATTTTGAATTGTCATTAAAGAAGTCGGGGCTAACTGGTCCTTCAAACCTCCAACAGCATCCCTGGTCAGATTTGCTAGCCTCAAAAGATTATAATGGACATAATTAATCCTATCAACATTTTTATTCGGGGTGATAGGAAAGAAAGCTGATACCACAGGTAAATTCTCAAACCCTGCTGCAATTTGATCCGCCAATTTATATTGATCCGGAACCCCTCTCGGCACACCGATGGCATCGATATAAGTAGGAGAATTAGTAGTCAAATCAAATGCAGTATCCAAATGTGTATGACGCACCTGTCGCTTATTTCTCTGTGTCAGTAAGTTGAACACCTGCGCCGGACCTACAGGATCAAGTCTTTCTCCTACAACCATAAGCGGGACTGCAAGGCGAGTCATAGCACATACTCCGACAGTCTTAGGAGGAATTCGCACATATAATCTATCACCTCCACAAAAATAATAAAGTCCAGCTCTGGCCCAATTCCCGATTCTGGTTGCTATCAAAGTAACACTACACCAATCACTAGGAATCTGTCCAAAATTGAAATCAGGCTCAAGATGAGTGAAATTAAAACAGACATACAATCCCGTACCCTTATCCGGAAGAAAAGTTCCCGTTTGAGTATAGTTATTAATAGGCGGATATATTGTGGCAAACACAGTACAATTCATGGGATTCGCCTCACGTGTTAATCTCAGCATGCAATCAAAACCCCAGCTATCCCCCAAGTGTAATGGGGCAGGTTCCGTATAAAGATGAGGTCTAGCTGTTGCACATGCAATGCAGTTCCCAATATTAGTTTCTATAGCTGTTTGAACCATCCAATTCAACCATAAATTCCTGTCCTTATACCCAGTCACTGTTTGAATGATGTCCAATGGTGTGACTGCAGTGTAGTCAATTTTAGCCGCATACTGATCAGGAACCTCAATTCCCACTTCTTCCTCTTGGGGCCTGATCAGATTAATTTTAATAATTCCGAGTGGATCTTTCTCATCAATTGAAGCTCCCAAAGTTAAATAAACAGCTGAATCCGCCGGATATTTTTTAAAGAAAGCATTATGCATTGAGGAAATGGTTAACACAAGAGGATTTTGACCCTTCGCTGGAGAATTTCCTATAGTCCCTCGTTTTATGGTTACCTTGTCATATTCAGTGACATATTTATAAGCATAAGGTGGACTCCAACTTGATCCCACCCATCTGAAAGCCGAATTCCAAGTGGGACACAAATGTCGAACCCCATTCTCCTGAGTAATACAATGTCGCTGTAAAGTGAGATCTCCACACAAATACAAAGGAGTCTTCTGCCAGGATCGAGGAGTCGACCAGCAGCGACGAGTTACCTCACACAGGTCAATTTGGAAATCAGTCAAAGTACCCAAACTATAATTCAATTCAATTCCATGATATTTAGTGAGGCACTTATCAACAGGAGATCTCAAAGAACGCTTCACACGAGCAGTCACATTTCCACCAGAGACTCCACGTTCAACAAAAATCGGTCGGAAATCAGATGTCTGATAGGAATTTAGTCCGCTGGTAGACCCTCCTAAAGCCCATACTCCCAGCAGAATGAGTCCGAAAAATACACATAGCAAAAGCTTCCACTGCCAGATCACGTGTTTTAAGCTGAACTCCATTATCTGCAACAATTTAATACTCACCTGATGAACCACAAAATTTTAACCAGTAAAAACTAAAACCAAAAATACATTTCACTTATCAAATATGAAAAATCATAAAACTCAGTTATCTGAAAGAGAAGCAAACACACAATAGGAATATCAGCCCAGAATATGAAATAAAAAATAAAAAATAACAGTAAGATATCTCAAAATTACTAAAAAATGCTCAGCAGACTTAAAAGACAATATTCACCACAAAAACTACAATTTGTCAATAAAAAACAATAACAACATCAAAAAATACATCATAAACACATAAAAATGACAAAATAGCATAAACACATGAAAATTACAAAATAACTTTTTTTTTTTTTTTCACAATTCAATAATAAGAACTTAGAGTTCGTCTCTATGCTCTTTCAATAGTCCTCCAAAAATGAATATGAATTCTTCGTAAGGAAACGATCCAAAAATACGCGCAAAAAGAAACGAATGTTCTTAAAGAGTTCGCAAAAAACGAAAACACGCAATAAAAAGAAGATAAGTTAATGATGATCTTGTAGCCTGATCCTTCACGTGTTCCTCCTCGGTTGTAAACCTCAGGTTTTCCACCTGAGTGTCCGTTGCTCACTGAAAATTGGAGTATTATGCCAATTTAACAGTGAGTTTAAGGAGAGGGTGCAATCTCCTTTTCTCAATGGAAGGACACCAGAACAGGATTATTGTGCCTGTCTGGGCCTTTTAAGCCTTGTGATTCAGGAAAATGAAGAAATCTTAGCAGGAATCCCTGCTACACTTCTGCCTGGAAATGCAGATCCTCCTCCGCGTTGGGATGTGCCTGCAGACACTCCTCGACCGCAGGTTGAGACTGCAGATTCTCCTGTATGCTTTGTAGCGTGCGTTGTGGCTCCTCAGCTGCTGTGCACTGACTCCAATGGAACCACGTGTCTCCTTTCCCTTGTAGACGGACAGCATGAGATGTCCTCTCCACGACTCGGTATGGTCCGGTGAAGCGAGGTTCAGACCACTTTCTTTTGATGACCTTCAGGCGCACCCAGTCGATTCCTGGAACTGCTCCCGAGCCTGGACGTTCCTCTGTTGTCTGGTATTTTGTGAATTCTGCTGCCAGGACCTGTAACTCATTGAAGAAATCTTTATGAGATAAATGTGCAAGTTCACCTTTCCATCCTGGGATGCGGGTAGCAGGTCCTGGAAACATCCGTCCTGTCTGGAGCTCATATGGAGAGAACCCTGTTGATTGGTTAATAGACATTCGGACAGACATCAAAGCAATAGGCAAAGCATCTACCCAATTTAATTTGGTATGTGCACATACTTTAGCCAATTTTTGTTTAATAGTTTGGTTTAATCTCTCAACCTTACCCTGTGATTGGGGATGATATACTGTACCGAATGAATGCTTCAATCCGAGCATCTGCTCCACTTTCTGCAGATCTTGGTTCCTAAAATGAGTGCCGTTGTCTGATCTTACCTTCTCTGGGAATCCATGGGTCGGAATGTAATGATTGATCAGACACTTTATAACAGTTTTACTGTCCTCCTTTTTTGCTGGCCACGCCTCTGGCCAGCCAGAGTATGCATCAACACACATTAATACATACCTGTATCCTCTAACGGGCGTTATCATGTCTGTAAAATCAATAATAATTTCCTTACCTGGTTGTGTAGTGCAAGGGAAATGTCCCCTTGGTGGTCTGATAGTTGGTTTTGCATTGTGTTGTCCACAAATTTCACATTTTTTCACATGATCCTTGACCATGTCCCTCAAAAATGGATGCCACCAGTGCTCTAGGTTTTTTAACATCTGTGTAACGCCCACATGTCCAAGTCCATGAGCTTCCTGAAGAACCTGGATTCTCATATTAGGAGGAAGAATTACTTTACCATTCGGTCCCCGCCAGAGTCCCTCCATGCAGACGGCACCTCTTGCTTTCCAGACTGATCGTTCTTCAGGTGACACGCTTTTCTGATGAGAAATAATTTTCTCCAGGTAATTTTGTTCCATCTGCTCAATTTCAGTACTTACCATTAAAAGAGATGGCAGGTATCCAGCTGCCCTTTTAGCGGCCTCATCCGCGGCCGCATTTCCTGCTGCAACTCTGGTCTTGCTTTGATCATGTCCCTTGCATTTAATCACCGCAACAGATTGAGGCAGCAGTAATGCCTCCGCCAATTCTTTCATTTCAGTTTCATGTTTTATGGGCTTTTGTGCTGCTGTTATAAATCCTGCTCTAAGCCACTGAGGAAGTTCCACGTGTACGGCACTAGCCACATAGGCTGAATCACTGTATAGATTCACCCTCAATCCTTCAGCTAATTTCAGGGCCTCAACCATCGCTTTCACTTCTGCTCTCTGTGCTGATTGGGCACCCTGTAACCTTTCTGCCTTTAAAACCTGAAACTCACTGCCCACATCTTCCACTACAGCATATGCTGCTCTCAATCCGTCTGTGTCATGTTTAAAACAGCAACCATCTGTGTAAAAATTTCTCACATCTTTACCTCCTAAAGGAGAAGCTTGTAGGTCAGGTCTTATTTTTTCTTCCTTTTGTACTAACTCCTCACAGTTATGTGGCTGTCCTTCTTGCATCCTGTCAGCCATATTCACTCCGTTATGTACAAAAGTTATATTAGGTGATTCCAGAATTTTGCTCAATTTTTGTTGTCTCAATGTTGTCAATGTGAAGTGTTGTGAATTCACATATGCTACCACACTGTGTGATGTCATAATCTGCAATGGATGACCCATCACAATGTGTGCTGTTTTTTGAATCATTTTTCCTACACCTGCTGCATGTCTTGTACATGCAGGATGCCTTTTCTCCATAGGATCTAACATTGCACTGACATATTGGAGAATTCTCCTCTCACCCCCTTTTTTCTGAAACAGAACTGCATTAACTGTCAGCTCTGTTACAGAAACATCCAAATAGAACTGTGAAGTATAGTCAGGAATGGCCAACTGCACTGCAGCAGCCAATTGTTGTTTCAGAGAAATGAATGCATCTTCTGCCTCCATAGTCCAATTCAGAGCATGGCTGAGATTACGAATCCCATGCTCTCTGACTAACGCCCGTAAGTGGTCCGTCAGTCCAGTATAGTTAGGAATGTAATTCCTACTATATCCAGTCAGTCCAAGAAAAGACAACATCTCCTTCACAGTACATGGTTTGGGGTGATTCAAAATCGCAGATTTATGACTGGGAGACATCTGAGTGCCTGTCCCAGTGATAATCCGTCCCAAAAAGGAAACTTGTTTCCTTGCAATTTGCAATTTAGATTTGCTGACTTTAAAACCCCTGTCAGCGAGATGTGACAACAGTCGTCGTGTGGCTTCAACACAAGACTCCAACGTTTGTGCTGCCAGCATGAGGTCATCAACATACTGAATCAAGGTCACACCCTCTGGTAACACACAGTCCGATAACTGCTGTTTCAAAATCTGATTAAAAAGCCCCGGGGAGAGAGCAAAACCCTGTGGCAGACGCGTATATCTCAGCTGCTGACCTCTGTAGGTGAAAGAAAACACATCTCTACATTCCTCAGCCAACGGGAGACAAAAGAAAGCGTTAGCAAGGTCCACACATGAGAACCAAGTTTGAGAGGGATCAAGGTTAGTTAGTGCAACATGGGGATTAGGCACAGGCACCGTAGGGGTCAATAAAACAGAATTAATCGCCCTAAGATCATGTGCCATGCGGTATTTACCTGTCCCCTTCTTTTCCACAGGTAAAATAGGAGTGTTCCAGGAGGAGGTGGAAGATTCTAGCACACCTGCCTCTAAAAGACCCCTAATAGTTTCTGCTATCCCCTCCTCTGCCGCCCGCTTGTGAGAATACTGTGACCTCCAAATAGGAGGACCCGGTTGTAAATCAAAGGTGACAGGTGTGACATCAACAAGCCCCACATCAGTGGGACCTGTAGCCCACAAACACTCCGGCAAAGAAGACAACATTGCCGCAGCAGTTGGATGATCAGTCAACTCCCTGCCATGGTGCCTAGGAAGTTGAACATGTTCCAAAAGTACAGAGTCCACAGCCGAACATTTTATTTTGTACGTGTTTGTAGAAGGAGAGAAGGAGAGGTCAGGAGCAACAGTATTCTGCCAGTCTGAAACTGCAAGAGAGCGTTTTACCACGCCCCCCAATTCCATGGCCTGATGGCCAGGATGCAGAGCCAAAGAAATATGTGGAACTGCCTCATCATGCATCTTATACCAAGCCAACTGATCCTGAGTCAGATTAACCGCAGCAGCAACACCCTCCGGTGCCACATAAATGTCCTGTGAAAACACAGTCCAATCTTTACCAGCTAAATGCAGCTCAAACTGCTCCTGGAACCATTCAGTCTGGTCTTGGTCATAAAACAAAGTTACGTGAGGAAGATCAGGAGTCGGCCCATACGGTGCAAGTGCTTGGATCCAGGGTTTCCAAAGCAGAAAACAGGACAGGATCCCAGCATGGTCAGTCGTCTCTGGCTGTAAAAGACCCCAGTATATGTCAGCCAGAAGCTCCTCAGATTGCTGGAGCAAAAATTGTCCATGTGTATATACTTGAGAACAGGCATGGGAAGATCCATCAGGAAAAGTGACAAGTAGTCCATCAGGTCCGCACAAAATAGTTGCCCCCAGAGCAATCAACAAATCTCTCCCTAATAAGTTCACAGGAGATGAGGGGGAACACACAAAAGGATGTGTCACTTTTTGTCTGCCCACAACTGTGTGTAAAGGTGTGGAGATAGGCAGAGTTTGTTTCACCCCAGAAAAACCAACCACTGATATTGTCTGATCAGAAAGTTTTTGCAAAGGAAGGACAACATTCATGGTGGAATATGTTGCCCCTGTATCCACCAAAAATGGCAATGTTTGTCCATCAACCGTCACATCAATCAGGGGATCTGCCAACGCTCCCTGATGCAGGTTCTTCTCAGGGGTGTGTCAATATTCTCCAGTCTGGTAGTACTGGCCAGGATGTTGCGGAAGCAATGCAGCATTCGGAGGTTCTTGTGGCGTCAGGTCCGGCAATGCACCCTCTTGTGCAGATGTATAGTGAGGGCACTGCTGAACCCAGTGACCCTCTTCGCCACAATAAAAACACTTGTCTCTGCGTCTCAAGCCTCGTCCACCCCTTCCTCGCACACCCGACCATGCGGCCGCTCTCCCTCTTCTCCCACGCCACCCCGGAAAACCAGACTGCCAACGTGGAGCTGCATACATGTGAGGACCAGGTTGTGCTACTGCCACAGGAGCCTGAGTAGGAACAGGAACTAATGGAGTAGCAGCTGTTAACATAGCCTTGACCTCCTTCCGGTCCTGTTTTATAAGATGAAGCTTTTGTCTGGCTTCACTTAACTGAAGCCTCAGTAATTGTTTCTTAAAATCCTCCTGCTCCTTCTCTGCCTCTCTCTCCTCATCCTGAGAAATCTGCAAATTATGCAACAAATGCAACTCCCATTTCGCATGTTCACAACCTTTCAACTCCGGGTTTTTTCTCATCAAGGCAGCGACAGAGGGAGGGACACCATCCAAAACAGCTTGACGGAAATGTTCCCTCATTAATGTAGCACCAGTTGGATGAACCCCAGTTTGCCGTCTCCAGATGTCTAGGGCTTTATCTAAAAATATTTTTGGGTGCTCTTTGGAGTCCCATAAAAATTTAGGAATAAGTGAAAGAGACACAGGGGGAAACATGTCCCTCAGGGCCGCACCCACAGGAGTCAGAACAGCTGAAAGAGGCGTATGGTCAGGCTGATTTGTAGTTCCAGCAGACAGTTCAACATCACGACAATTTGTTGTTGTTGTTGAACGACTTAAAATAGCTCTGAAATCTCCCAAAGCTAAGGTTAACCCTCCTGTTAGGGAATCCAACGCCTGTAACCAAGGAATAGCACCATCCACCAGAGAGGGTAACTTATCAATAAGGGTCTGCAGATCCCCAAAGGAGAAAGGCTTATATCTCTGACCCTGTTGTGTTACTAATAAGGGCATAACGTGATTAGATGAGCTCTCAGAATGTACTGATGTAGCCTCTGAATGACTCGATAAAGTAGAAATGCATGTGGTCAAATCATCAATATCACGCCGCAGACTCTCCTCCATTTGCAAAAAGCGCTCAGGAAAAGAATCTACGCCAGAGGGGGCAACCACAAACTGAGGTGTGTCAATGTCACAAGGGGAGGGACTAGCCTCCCTACTCTGCAGATCAATTAGATTGGCCCCATCCCCATGCAACCTAGGGGTGGAGGTAAACCTCACAGCGCCCCTCACGTGTGGGTGAAAAGATGAGGAGTGTCCTAGAGAAGGCGGAGCTTCCTCTCCAAGACGTCCCACCAGTTTCATATCCATGCTCAGTTGCACCTCCCCCTGTTCCTCCTCCTTAGAGGAAGGGGCTAAGGTGGGGGCGGTGCTGCATGGTTGATGTGTAATACGAGTCATACTTGGTAAAGTCGCAGAAGGAGGCAGGGAAAAACAGAGTTTTTCACGCTGGACGCGATCTGCCATAGGAAGACTATCAGAAACAGGGCAAAAATGTATAAGGGATGTCGGGGATAGAGTCGTTGACTCGGGTGCCTCCTTTACCGGTGGAGCACCAGAAACAATCGGAGGAGGAGCTCCCACAATATCCCATTCTGCCGTACCCATACGAACATCCAAAACTGGATACAATCCCGTGTAAAAGGGATTGGTATTATTATATGGAGGCGGGAGTGGAGCATCAGATGGACTATGTAGCTGTTTAGGTTGTTCAGAACACACCTCCGGACGATCTACCCGAGCGTGAAATGAGTCCGAAGTCTGTGTAACTGACCCCTTTTTATAAAGGTGATCCGTTCCCTGCCAACCCACCAGAAGGTTAGCCCACAACTGTCTATCCTGTTCCGCGTTCTCTAGCTTTTTAATTAGTCTTTTCTTGCCAAACAGACTAGCTTCATCCTTCTGTAATCGCACTGCATCCCTGACAGCTAAGGCTTGTTTTAAACAATCATTCAAAATCAAACCCAAAGGCTTTGTCGCAGTAAGAAGTTCATTCTGTTTGCGAACCGCATTTTCCAACATGATTTTCAGATCAACCGCCTTCAGATGAAGCGAAGCCAAACCAAGCTGCTGATCATAAATACCAATTAAGTCATCAATCTGTTCCCGCAGAGTTTCCCACGGACCTAAACCATAGGAATGGCCAATAACATCTTTTTGCAACTCGGAGTCCATCCTATCGTTACAATAAAAATGCGGCAAAAATCAACTCAAATCAGCACAAACAGCGGTTTTCAGCGTTCCACTCAGCAATCCGCACACAGACACACACACACAGAGCTCTGCAGATTCAGACACCACACACCACAGCAGCAGTCTCAAAAATTGCCACAAACATAGAAATACAGACAACACAAAACACAGTGTCAGACAAGCGGAAAAGACAGAGAAGAAAAAATAAAAATTAAAAATTAGGCGCCGGCTACAAAATATATATGATGCATCAATCTCAGTCCCTCACTTCAGAGCTGGGTCAAGCTCGAGGCGAAAATAAGCCTCAATTTAGTTTATTCGATCAATCAATCCACCCAGTGACAAAAGGTTTTTTTCTTTTCCAGCTGGGGAGAGCGATTTAACCCTTATTAAATCAAATAATTTATCTTAGTCCTTTATACTATAAGCAACCCGATTAAGGGTGCCAAACAAAGGTGATCCAACCTGCTATTAGTCCTTTATTTTCCACGAGTGATACAACTCGGTCCAATTAACCCAAATAATTATAAGTCCACTGGAGATGAGTCGAAATCTCCGGGCTGATACAAGCCCCTGCTAATTAATACACAGACACCCGAAATTCTTTTTTAGAGGCACAGGGATTGCTCCTCAGGGTAAAGAATAAATTAATCTTTATTAATTAATCAATTAATTAATTAATCAATCAATAAAACCTTCTTTTAAAAAACCCAGCTTAAGTCAGAGTTAACGTAAAGGCTCTGTTTGAACTAGCCACAGTTCCCTGTAATGTGTATTTATCCAAATCCTTAAACAACCGACTCTTTTAAGAGAGATTCTATCTATTTCTGCAGCTTCTGAATTCTGTGAGGCCGCACACAGCAAATCAGCCCCGGTCCGACCACACGGCGCTTCAGACAACTAAAAAATAATCAAATACGGTCTTACCACACCGAAGCGTCGGGCCGAGACGGATCAATCAGGACCAAACAGCCGCTCGCCGAGACTCCAGAACCGGCACGAGCCCCCAATTTGTTAAGGAAGAAAATATTCTAAATAGTTAACTTTGGAAAAAGGTTGGGTGTTTCTCTTCCTCTCCCAGGTGCGCTCAGCGAGCTGCGTGTGGCCCCCAAGGAAAACCAGCAAGATATGCGAACGTCACAGAATCACAGAATTTAATCCAACAAAAAACAGCTTATGAATTAACAACAAAACTGCAGAACAACAGAAACATACATTCAGTTACCTGAGGTAGAGAAAAATAGAAAAGAGAGGCAAAGACGCGTCTTTGGAGAGAGCTGGTGCAAAAGCAAAAAAGTGGCAGCTATCTGAATTTTTGCCCCTGTGCCCAAAATTTTATAATGTAGATAAGTCCTTCCCTTTAGTATAAGGTCGTCCAGCTTGACCAATTGGAAGCTACTTTGGACACTCAGAAAAACTAATTTACGGCCGGGCCCCCCACTAGATTCTAAGGTCATCTGGCTGTCATGAGATAAAGTTTAACAGAATCGATGTGGAATGTTGAGGGCCCCTTTCCTGCCATAAATCTCAAGAACAAACTTAAATTCAGTATTTTGGTTCAGGGAAAGGTTATCTTCACAGCTCAATCTTGCTCTTTTGCACCATTCCACCCCAAAAGATTGAATCCTGCCTTAAACCACATAGAATCAACAGAACATAAAATACAATTCCTTTTTCTCACATATAAAACATAATATTCAATCTAACATATTCAATTACCCCATTAAACCTATATCCTGAGCAATTTTCTAATAGTAAACAAAACATTTTCATTCAAACAATTTCAATTTGATTCTGATATTCACACAGATAGTACAACTTTCAATTAAAAAACATGATATTAATACTTAGAAAAATGTCTTAAAAACTAAATGTTAATGTTTTAACATTCTACATTTTATTCAGTATTACAGCATCTCAGATGTTTATTCTGGAAGACCTTTGATCTTCTGTAACCCAAGGAGACCTCTCCCCTGAGGCTCAACTGTTATTCACCCCCCAGGAGATACTCATTTTAAGGCCTCCTGTGCTTTGAATACTTACCCATTAGTAGTTTTAAATCATTAACACAGCCTTGTTCAAAATTCAGAAATATGGTCAAAATGAAAGTGTTCAACATACCTTTTACACACGCCATAAGATTAACTGTTTTAAAAACTAAAATAATCATTTTTCTTTAACAATATATATCCCAGCTCAAGGATATTTCTACTTTTGTAGAAGTTTCACATGCAGTCCATGGACTTATGAGTACAAAGTTCACGTGGTCATACTTAGATAGAGCCACAACCTTTTTAAATAATACAGTAACTGATAATACAATATCAGTTAAATCAGTTTTTGGTTTCATTTTATGAGCAAACCAATCTCCCTAAATCCCCAAATGCTTCTGAATAACGTACAATATCTTTCAGTTGAGAGAGGATCAAAAAGTTACATCAATACAGATATTTTACACAATGATATAGTTTAAGAATTTATTTCTTGTAATTCTGAATATTGTGGCTTACAGTTGATATAAAATCAACAAAAAGTGATGGTTGCTTCTGGTAATTTCCATGTAATAAAGGGAAAGACTGTTGATTTGAAAGCAGGAGTTACTCCCTGATGCCCTCAATAGGGAGGGTGAGCCACAAAAAGTCACCGCTAAATAAGATCCCTGTTAGTAATGGCTGTATTCATGCATGCAAAAGAAAAGCTGAGTTGACAGAAGAAGAGTGATAAAGAAATATGCACAAGTTAGATACTACTCTTAAACCAGATGCAATGTTAGGAAAGGAAGCCATTTCAAGACATCTCATCCCTCCCTCTGCTGAAAAGCTTAAGATGCTGTATCCATTTCTCTGCAGGACTCAACACCTGTCCATCCTGCCTAAATACAACTATGTGCTTTCATGACTATAATATATCTCTGGACATTTAAAAGATGACAGACACCCAACAAAGCAGACAATCTAAAGACCATAATTCCTAACTACTCAGTAAGGGACACAGTTCTGATGGAAATGTGAAACCTACACACAGTCTTTATTCATGTTACAAAAAAGGGTGCTGAAAACTTTAAACAAGATAAGACACAAGGAACCTCCTAAACAACTTAAGTCTACATTATTAAACTGTAATGATTTAGTAAAATATATAATTCTCCAGCCAGTTTAAGTGCCTGTGGATTGGGTCACCAAGGCCTCCGCCTCTGACCGCTGCCCAATCCTTTCTGTAGCGCTGCCTCCGAATTCCCTGCCATGGTTTTGGTTCTGTTCAAGTTTTATCTCTGAGTTTTCATTGGTCTTATTTCCATTTTTTGTGTTGTAGTTATTTTTCATTATATTTGAGTTCTTAGATATTTCTTGTTTGCCCTCTTGTGTCGATCTCCTTTTCCCTAGCTCCCTTCTTGCCTCTGTTCGCACCTGCTCCCAATCTGCTTATTAGCTTGGTCTTTGTTTCTCTCTCCCATATATTTTCCTCCTGTTCAGTCACTCTTTGCTGGTTTGTCATCATTTTTTTCCCCTCTTCTTGTGAGTATTCCTGGTTCTAAGTTTTTGTGGATTTTGTGGATTTATGTTTTGGATTTTTACCTCTGTTGAACTTTTGGTTAATTAAATCATCAAGAAACCATTTCCGCTTTTGTGTCTACATTTGGGTCCTGTCAAACCACTGCAACTTGACATTCCCCCTACAGGTGGTGGGTCCACTAAGGTTGGCCTCATGTTGCTCCTTGAGTCTCGGCCTGGCCAGAAGAACCCAACCATCCGCGCTGGCTGACAAACCCCAACCCCAGGCCTGGGGTGGGGTTCGGTACCTGCCATGCCCGCAGATGGAGGCAGGAGGAGAGCTCTTGCCTCAAGTGGAGGAGTTTAAGTATCTTGGGATCCTGTTGACGAGTGAGGGGAAAATGGAGTGGAAGATTGATAGACAGATCAGTGCAGCTGCTGCTGTAATGCAGACATTTCACTAGTCTGTCATGGTGAAAAGAGAGAGAGCTAAGTTAAAAGGCAAAGCTCCTGATTTACCGGTCGGTCTACGTTCCTTCCTTCACCTAGGGTCATGAAATCTGGATCATGACGAAAGAACGAGACAGCAGATATAAGCAGCTGACCTGAGCTTTTTCAAAAGGGTGACTGAGCTCTCACTCGGGCTCGCAGCAGGGCCGCTTCTCCTTCCCATCAAAAGGAGTCAGCTGAGGTGGCTAGGACTTCTTTTTCAGATGCCACATTATTGCCTCCCTCAGAAGGTCCAGGTGCGTCTCAGCAGAAGGAGGCCCAGGGGATGACCCAGGACACGCTGGTGGAGGGACCATGTCTTTCAGCTGGTCTGGGAGCGCTTCATGCTTCAAGAGGAGGCGCCTGTAGTATCAACTTGACCTCTTTACTAAAGTAAAAGTGAAAAAGTATGTGCTCCGAAAAATACTTAAAGTATAAAAGTATAAAGTAACCTTTAAAAAAACAGTCAGATTCCACTATATGAAAAGAAAGCTTAATTTTTCGACTATTTCGAACGGTTCTTTGAGATAGGATGAGGGAGGTTGTCATGATCGGTTTAGAGATAAACCCACATGCAGAACACCACTGAGACTTGGTAAAAGGTTTAAGTTTATTAAAGTTTCACACAAAACAAAACAAGATTCAGGTTCTGGTCCGGGCAGGATTCTCTGGCGTCTGCAGAGATAGTTGGTTAGCTTGGTTTGCAGATAAGTTAAATGGGTTTTCTGATATTTCAGTGGATACCTTGAAGAGGTCCAGGTTTGTTCTGAGAGAGGGAACCGGTTGGGTCCAGAGACTGTTGGTTCAGCAGAGTGCTTAGGCAGCAGCAGCGTCTTACTTCTGACTTCCAGTGAACAGACCTTGGTTGAAGTGATTTGCTCTTTCCTAAGAGCAGCAGGTGGATTCCAGAGTGAAGTCTTCAGGTTTGGCTCTCTAGGGCAGGCAGGCAGATTCAGGTTAAGCTCATCCAGAGCTTCTCTCGAGAGACTGGTTTCCTAGGAGCGAGAAGACAGAGGCAATTAGAATTAGGTTTCTCTAGGAAGATAACGATTAGTAAATTCTGAGGCTCAGGTTCGCTAACCAAACTTGGCTAACGCTGCGGCGTCGAAGGAAGGTCTGGCAGCTGCTTATAAAGGCCGGTCACCTGATGAGCTGATGAACGTCAGCTGTGCTGGAGGGCTCCAGCCCAGGAGAATCCACAGCGCACTCTGCTGGAGAAGGTGGAGAATCTCCAGATCCCAACAGAGGTCTTGTTGGTCTCCATCTCCTGATACGCTCTCGCCTGTGTCCGACCTTTCAGACAGTTAAACATCTTTTTCTGAATCCAACATTGTAGCACGGCATAGACAATTCATGTTTGCAGTTTGAAGAACACCTGCTTCCTTCTGATTATTTCTGATTATGAGTTTTTGTGTCATATGACCCATTCAGTTACACTAGTTTTCACTAGATGTGGATGGCGCCAATGATCTGCATTGGATGGAGCACATGACGTGAAGTAAATATTTATACATAAAACTCAAGCCAAGAGTAATGAGTAAGGTTAGTTTTAAATGTAAGGAATAGAAAGTACAGATACTTGGTGAACCAGGAACAATAATAATAATACAGTCATAGCATTAGGCAGGAAAGTAAAGTCTCTGTATTATATTTTATTACAAAAGTTAAGAGAAAGCTTAATGATAAGGAGATGGTCCACTGTGCCTTCTAGGTTGCGGCAACCTTGCAAAATTGTCCTGTTTCTCTTTCTTGCCTACAGTTTCTCACCTCAAAGAAAAAGTACACCAGATACAGAGATGTTCTAAATGTAATTTGGCCAAAGCTCAGCAAACATGCCACTAATTTTCTGTTGCTTGACTTGAAATACTTGTTTTCCGGTGGATCTAACATTATGAAGGGAAACAAGGTTCAATTTAAGGAAATATATGGGTTTTTCAAAGCTCACATACATGTTTCATTATTTTAAATCATCTTTAAGATTCAATAAAATTTTAGAAATCAAATATGACCTTTCTTAGAACATGGTCACTGTTTTTGTGTTTTTACAAGTTGGATGTCCCTTAATCTACAGTGCATCTGACAGCCACCATATGATACTGAGACAGTGTGACAGCTACCTTCCTCGCCTCTAAACATACAACCCCTCCTCTAACTCCTCCCCTTGGGAATGGCAAATGACATATCTACTACCAGTAACACACCTGCAACATTCACCTGCAGCCATTTTCCAAAAAAAAAAAAAAAAAGGAGAGGTTTGATAAAGCACAGGCAGCTTGGCTTAGAGGTCCCTGAGGCCAGACTTGTTATAAGAAACAGTTATATTCCCCTGCCAAGACCAATATTTTGTCAAAAAATGTTTACGGTGTATTTATCAAACATTTACATTTAATAAACAGAGTATTAATTAGTTTAATAACTCAATAACTTTATTAATTGATTGATTGACTTATATAGTGCTTGACAACCACGGTAGGTACCAGATTTGTTGGGTGATCAGATTTTCTTGGGGCCCTGCCCCCAATGATGCCGTCACAACATGCCAACCCCACTCAGACAAACTGTATTGTTTTTATAAAAATCCAATCACTTCTGGAGTCTCAATTTATTATTGCCTACATTTTCTAACCCATAGAAAAAGTCTACTAAAAATTTCTCTCATTATTCTGCTGTTTGTGGTTTTGTTTCATTTGCTGCAACAATTACATCTCATGCCTGAGAGCATCCTACAGAAGTCACAGACGTCTTCTTGATATCTGAGTTTTAATATTTATTCAAGCGCCTTGTTGAAAGTATCTCACTGTCTTCATTAATTTACCTATGTTTCAGCAGTTGATGAGATAAAATAAAAATAAAACTTAGATGGCGAGAATTGTAATGTAATGAAATTTACATTCAGTCATATAGACTGTCCATTTATTTATTTATTTTTTTAAACAGTCTTTCATAGGAAATCTGATTGTAATTGATTATTCTTTTCAGTCAACCATTTGTCTTATATTTTTTGTTATATCTAGTTATATCTGTTAATGTAAGATATATCACTGTCAGGGTTGGTGGCAGTTAGTTCAGGACCCAAATGCAGAGATGAGGAGATTAGTTTTGCTGAATTGATTAAGGTTCAGAAGGAAATATAGTCACTTCTGGTTACAATGCCATGGTTACTGCAAAAGGATCCTGTACTAATAGATAGCATTGTGTTGACACACCAAGTGCAAGCCTATCGCCTCCATCTTAGGAGTGGAAAACATTTGCTTGGCAACCACAGAGGTAGACACTACTTTCAGTTGGTTTTACACATGGTTTGAGTCATGATGATGTATGAATACCAAGAAAAGCTTCTACCAAAACATAAGGGCAGATATGAAAAACTAGCTCTAATCTAATCCACTGAGGAAGCAGTGCCAGAGTGATTAAAGGCTACAGCTGACAGAGACTAGCTATAGAGGCGAGCTGTGAAGGTAGCAGGAGCATGGCAGAAGATCAGATAAGACTGCCGGGGAAACAAAGCACTAAAGCAGGCATCCCCAAACTCGGTCCTCGAGGGCCGCTGTCCTGCAGGTTTTAAGAGTTTTAGCACAGCTGATTATCATGAATGCAGTAGAGCAGAAGCCTGTTAATCAGCTTTCAATTAAAATCAGCTGTGCTGGAGCAAGGAAATCTCTAAAACCTGCAGGACAGCGGCCCTCGAGGACCGAGTTTGGGGATGCCTGCACTAAAGGAAGGGGAAAGGCTGCGAGTGTCAGGACATTGGACAACAGTACATTTAAGAAGCCCACCAGGGAGACAGAGGATGGAGAGGCTACCTGTACGGCTGACCAAAGCAAGCCTCTAGGCTAACTGCGGGAGAATGAAGGAGCACAGCAATGATGAAGGTGCAGAGGACCAGCAGAGAGAAGGCAGCAGCCGGCCGTTGTGATAAAGGTAGGAACAAGAAACATACCTTCTATCCATCATCTCACACTTTATCCCAAGTGGGGTCACAGGGGTGCTGGTGCCTATCTCCAGCTGTCTACAGGCGAGAGGCAGGGTAGACCCTGGACAGGTCACCAGTCCATCACAGGGCAACACAGAGACAAACATGACAAACAACCATTTACGCCCACTCTCACACCTAAGGAGAATTTAGAGATTCCAATTACCCTAATAGTCATGTTTTTGGACTGTGGTCAGAAGCGAGAGACAACCCACGCATGCTCAGAAAGAACATGCAAACTCCATGCAGAAAGACCCCAGGCCAGGAATCAAACCCGGAACCTTCTTGCCTCAAGAAAGCAGTGCTACCCACTGCGCCACTGAGCATACCTTCCAGAGCCAAATTAAATATGTTTTTTCAAAAGCTACCCACAAATCTCTCAGGAGCATTCCCCGTTTCATCCTTTGTATACATTATCTTCTCTGTCTTCCATTTTGATTAAAACAAGTTGGCTTCCTCTTTCTCCTTCACTAAAACAGTGGTCAAATCATAATACTCTTTCATCTCCTAATTTTTAGACTTAATAATACAATTTCAAGGCTACAATATCCGCAGGTCCACTTTGACTTTGGACTTCAGGTTTTTCCATATTATCCATCCTTCATAAAGCTTGCACACCAGCCAATCTTCTTTTTCTTCTTCTTTTTCTGTTGGAAAACAATAGAAAGAAGGTTTATCTATTTCCAAAGGAATATCTACTGCATCCATAAGCCACTGAAGACCTCGGCATCAGGACAAATTTTACAGTAGGCCTATTTATATATAGTCAGAACCAGACATTACTACGCAGTTGTTTACCCCTCCTGTAGTGGTGGTACGTGGTCTTCTGGTGGTGATATCCTAACATAAATTGATGCTATTTAGAATTAGTAGGCTGAATTGACATTAGACGGAGCTAATGGGAGACTAAACTTGCTACCAAGCTAATTCTTGTAGCTTTGATACTGTCATTAAGAGTGAATTGAATTTCACCTAGTTAGAATAGATTTAAAAAGTTCAGTACTGATTCAGTAACATTTTTTTATACTTTGACTTTGTGAAGCATGAGTTTGTTAGAAAATTATCTATGTATACAAATCCTGATCTGGAATTTGTTTTGCCAAACCCACTAATAGCAGTAACTGCCAATAAAAGTAATTTTTAGATGGTGGCCATTAGGGTAATCAACAATGCCACACTGTTCAGATATAATAAAAAAAAAAAGAAAAATAAATATATATATATATATATATATATATATATATATATATATATATATATATATATATATATATATATATATATATATATATATATATATATATATATATATATATTTCTTTTTTTTTTTCTTTTTTTTTTTCTTTTTTTTCTTTTTTTTATCTTTTTAGGCTTTTGATTCCTTAAATCACATAAAGGTTCCTTTTTATCTCTGCTTTTGTACACTGGAGCAACAAATCTGATATGCAAAAGTGTCTTAAAAATTTATTAAAATAAAATTAATTTATCTAAGTGAGTAAATTTTAAAAACTGGTAGGGATTTAGATTCACAATTTTCCTAAATGTACAAAAAAGAAAACAGAGAACTGTGGCTCTTAAAGGAAAAGTCCGGTCCGGTCAGCAAGGATTGGATCATTATTTATACCTAAAAAATAATACCTTTGTGGTGATTTACTGAATTTAGAGTTAATCAGTAAAAAAAAAATAAAAACAATAATCCCTGAGTGAATGAAGGACCTCACTCCTAACATCTTCCGGCAGTGACGTCACGGTGCGGTAAGCCGAAGGCCATTCTCCCCGATATGCAAGCAAAATCAATGGGAATTACTAGACACATCTGCAATCAACAATAGTTATTTAAGATTTCGAGAGGACTTCACTGTTGAAATTCACCAGAGCTATAGTTAAACTGACAATGCCTACATGCATGGCAGTTGGATTTTGTAACACATCAGGTAAAAGTAAAAAAAACGTACTTATTTCATCCTTCCGATTCATGATCCACAAGTTTGTCAGTGGATTACCAACTTGAAGAAGGAGGATTTATCATTGAACTTCTGGCCAGAGAAAAAAACACGTCATATGTAGCCAACATTTGGAAGAAGAATGTTTTAAAGATGACTTTGATAATAGCGCGTTGTGACAAACACCAGATACAGCACTGGGACTTGCTCAACAGTCGATATTGCACCATGACGTCACAAACTGGTAGGTGGCAGTAGTGTTCTTTGACAAACATGGATTTCTCCAGTAAAGCACATTCTAATGAAAATTACTCTTAATTAAAAACACTTATCATTTATTGAACAGTATGTAATAATTTCATATTTAAAGTACTTTCAGAAGTTTTCCTATAAAAAAAACACTTATCCAACAGCACCTTTGCTAAAAATCACATGACGACTTTTAAATAATATCTTTTTAAGGAACCACATTTGATGTAAATAAAGAAATACTCAAATATGTATTAGATAACTAAAAGTTGTAAGTGATTTTAAGAAGTCGACTGTGTTTCTTTTTTCTTTTATCAAAGACAAATATGTGGCCTGCCCACAGAGAACCCCTTGCTGTGCTCTAGGGCAGGCTCACCGTCGGCCATTTCCCAAAGCAGAGGTGATGTGTCCTGGTCCACTAATGTCACCATTGCAGCCACCATCAAAGAGCTGTCAAACACACTTACACACAACCTTTTCCAGTTAACCCTAACACACTAAGTGTGTGTGATTATGTGTGTTCCCAAAATGCCAAGTGCTCTGCTGTCCCTTCGCAGTACTTCCTCTATTGTGTTACCTTAATTTGCCTGAGGTAAATACACATGTTCACCAGCCAGGCCAACATCTGTATACGCTTGTATGTCTGGATATGAACCTTTGAATAATCAATGTTCAATAATGTATATTTCTATATTCATTTTATGTCTGTAAGTTTGTTTTTTTTTGTTGGTACAAAGTGTTTTATTGGGATTTTATAGTATGGCCAAAATGAAATATTGCATGATTGTGAAGTGGAAGGAAAAAATGTTTTTAACTTTGAAAAAATACCAACAAATAGAAGAAAGAAGTGACAAGCATTATCAGTCCCCTTTACTGAAATGCAGATCAAATTTGGCGCAACATTTGCTAGGGGTTGTAATGGGAAAAGCAAGAAACAATTCAGGAAGTATGAACACTTGAAAGGCCCTGTGACTAAGAAAAAACAATGATCATGGATGAATCTGTTGGACTTGACAGGGAACATATTAATAAAAAAAGTACCACAAAAGAAATCTCAGACAGACTCTCTACCTCAGTACACAGATTTTGTCACGCCTGATTGTTACCAATTAAATTCACTTTTTAATCTCTTGCATTGTGCTACAGAAATAAAAAAAAAAGCAATAAAGAAAAAAAAGAATAAACACATTGTGTCATTTGGCCAGACACAACAGTACAGAGGCTTCCAGGAAAGGAAATGAAACACATGTGAAACAATGCAGAGGGCATGCACTGAAGGCTTGTAGGTGTTGGAGCGTGAAGGGCTTTATTCCCACAAATATGGATATAATGATGTGACTATTTCAGTGAGCAAGAGCGCCCGTGTTCCGTCTGATCACAAGACAGTTCTTTATGACTCAGACGTCAGGAACAAAAAAAGAGTTGATAAAAGAGGTTACATAGAGGCTGATAAACAAAAGGAGACAGCAGCTGTGTGTCGTTATGAATGAAGGAGGGGAAGGATGACAGTTTGCACACTTTTTCACCAACCTCAAACACACACACACATGCCACACACCCTCCACATATATATATATATATATATATATATATATATATATATATATATATATATATATATATATATATATATATATATTTATATATATATATATATAGATAGATATACTCCAATAATTTTCTCATCAAATCCAGCTAATTGTTTCATGATAAAGAAATACAGATTACATATATTGCTTTCTAGAACAAGCTTGTATTTCAATCTTACCTTCTGGGAGGTGACCTTAATTTAAAAGATAATAAAACTTGAGCCGTGGAAAATGCAGTAAAATAATCATGTTTCACAACAAAAAATGAAACACTGAATGTTAGCAGCTAATGGTATCACACAGGGAACTATTTAAGTTATGAGGAGACATCTAAGAAAGGAAAGTGATGGAAAAATGTCACCCTATGCTATGAAAAAAAAAGAAACCCAATGAGTAAATTGTTGAAAAAAATCCAGATTTCCCCCATAATGATTTGTGTGTATGTACTTTTTAAGAGTCTTCATTGGCTTTATGAGTAAACTGGCAGTTATAAGCTACCTGTAATACATTTTAGCAGACTCTCAGCTCTAAATGTCCACTTAGACACAAATGTAAAACAGTGTTAAACAGTAGAAAATACTTTCTCTTAGAAGAAAAATTAGAAGAAAAAAACCTTTGAAGAAAATATTAAAACACTTGAAGGAGATAATATGCACATGCAAATGTGGTTTGTTGTGTGTGCATAAAGTGCATACCTGACAAAGATTAACTAACTTATATTTTCAGGAAACATTATAAAATCAAGTAACGAATAAGAATGGAAAATCAGCCAAAGTATAAAAAACCCTAAAACAGCTTTAAAAAATCTGCCCACTTTTTTGCTTAGTATACCTGGTTATGCATACAGGGTTTGGGAGACGACTGGTCATCAGGCAATGAGAATTTAGTGATGTTTTGAAAAATAACACTCAGACTGTGAGCAGATGACCAGGGTCTCCATGAGATGTCATGCCCTGTTTTTTCTCCCTTCTTTCCATCTAAAAGGACATTCCTTATAACATTTTCACTTCCAGACTCTAAAAGTGGTGTTAATCTCTATTAAGTGTCCCAAACGAC
Organism: Cyprinodon tularosa; assembly: GCF_016077235.1. Taxonomy (NCBI): domain Eukaryota; kingdom Metazoa; phylum Chordata; class Actinopteri; order Cyprinodontiformes; family Cyprinodontidae; genus Cyprinodon; species Cyprinodon tularosa. The sequence continues at coordinate 632,621 of NW_024039165.1, forward strand.
ACAAAAATCACATAACATATCACAACGCAGGCATTTCAGTGATTTAGAGTGTCATCCCTGGTTGCCAGTAGCGTGAAGCTGTGATCTTCACAAATACGACACCTCAGCTCCACAAGGTCCATACACACACACACACACTGAAAGGATCCCTGCTCTGTCCCTTCATCACATTCTCACTCCCTGATCTAGACAGACAGAGAAAAATCCTGTGGGACTCAAACGCATCTCTTTTCCTCGTTTCTGTGCTCCTTCCTATACTCTTTCCCCTTTCCCTGATCCTCTGCTCCCTCTCCTGGGGATGGAGGGAGGCGTGGCTGGGGGTTAGACAGATGGAGGCTGGTGATACACCGGTATACAGTCAGTCTCAGGTTTGCTCCTCTGGGAATGGTGTGATGGAGAAGGAGAGAGAGAAGAGGAGAAGCAGGAAAGTCTTACTGGAGGATGTTCTCCAGAAGTCATAAAGGCTATGGAGATGTTCTCTGCTGTAGAAGAAGTTCATAAAGTGAGACATGAATGGAGCTGATTCAACAAAATCAGGGATTTTCATTTCTTGATATCAATTAGCTAAATGCATCATGAGATTGCTGTCTTTTGACTTTTTTCTCTTTTTTTGTCCAGTTTGTTGAATGTATTTATTCATTTTCTATTTATAGTTTGGCCCATCTTATTAGATCAATGTTTATCATTGTTGCCTCAAACATCACTATCATTAATATAACTAAAATTGTATTTAAAAAATCACATGGAAAGCTATCCAACCTCATACTTTGAAGTATTACATTTTTTTTCGTATGATAAACCACCATGAAATATTGTTTCATGCATAACTGTAAAGTAAAAATTAAAGCATGCATGGTTTTCAACATTTTGCAGAGAACTAATCTTAAAGTGTGTTGTGCATTTGTTTTTAACCATTTAAGCTAACACAGTGTTAAAAATCAACCTTTTGCTGCAGCGACGGCTGCAGGTCTGTCATGCAATCTCCGATCCTTTGTTCCAGCATCAAGTCTTTTCACAGCTGCTAACATTTTTCCATCCATTTTCTACTCAACTGTTATCAACTTTACTCCAACTGCTGAGGAGGTGATAATACAGAGCATGATGCTGCCATCACACATCATGTGTCACCATGGAGATTATGCATTCAGCGTGATGCGGGTTATTAGTTTGATAGGAACTTTAGTCAGATAAAAAAAAAAATTTAAGCAGGGCTTAGTGTGTTTTTTTCTAATAATAGTTTCCTTCTTGCTACCTTTACATAAGTACTAGATCCTGGTGCTGCATAAGTAGAGGCATGTCAACAGATCCTCTTCCGTGTCTTTGGGAGAACAACAAATTGCTGTTTAGAGGTTAAACAGATAAAAATAACTATTTTCAAACTTAATTAAAGAAAAATAAACATGATCAAAATACAGATAAACACAGCTTTCCTAATATTTGGCAGAAAACAGAAAATGTGTTAAAGCAATCACCATTTCTCCACTTTCCATGTCTTTACGGTCCTGTTTTCTGTTCCTTCGTCATTGGTTACTCTTGTATCACCTCAGGTCTTTCCTTCAAGTTCTGTAAGTCTTCTTTAAAACATATCCTTTCACTATGTGCTTTCTGCTGTCCTGTTTCTCCTTTGGACCTTAACACTGATGAACACAACCAACTGTCATCAGTCAGTTGACCCTAAACTTTTACAGCTAAAATATCTCACTAAAATATCTCACAAAAGCACCTACTGTAAAATGTATTCCTCCTACATTCTCCCACCTGAGCTGTGGGCCTTTTGAACGCTTCTTATTTATTGTCCTTTTCTTTGACTGGTTTGTTCAAGCAAATCTGCACCCTTGACAAAATATCCATACATTATACATTCAAATGTCTGAATAAGTTTATATATTACTGAAAAACTAACAGAAAAGTTTGATTTTATTTTCAATTTGGAGAAAATTGCATTCAGTGTAACAGTGTAAAAAATTGCTTTTCTGTAAAGACAACAAATATGGTACAGTAAATAAATGACATGGGCTACACCTCTATTTCCTTAGCAGGACAAAAGAAATGGAGAAATGGCTGATTTCTAGAGTGGTATGAGGTTTCTTCTCCCATCCTCCTGCTAGTCTCTGTCACATACTGTCAACAGCCACTTTAAGACACTGAGAGGATACTGCTCCATCTACCTGTGTTTTAGCACATTACACGCTGCACTGCACTCAGCACATCCACACTCAGAGAGTCCATTGGCTGTAGAGGAAAAAGTTAGCTTATGCAGACTGAGTGATCCGGGAAAAGGTGGGTCAGCTACAGGAGAGACAACATCACAGAGGACAGGGGTGATGCCTTTTCTGTGAGCAGGTAACAATGAAAGACCCCAGAGGTGAATAATTTATGTAGTACATTGATGCTTTTATAGCTGCGTGGCTGAGCTACGCTCTGGGCTCCATTCATAAAAAAAGGATTAAAGTGAGAAAAAAAGAGGATGAAAAGAGGTTGAGAGGATGGAAGTTTGGAAAACTGCTGCTACTGTGAGGATTTTGCCACACGTAAGCACTCAATTACATTTAAAGTCAAGCAAAAGTTTACTTTTACTGTGAATCAAAAGTAAACCTTACAGTAAAAACACTTTTACTCTAAAGTGCTTTGGCAACCTTAGTCAGTTGTTGTCAAGTGCTGTAAAAACATAAAATCTATCTATCTATCTATCTATCTATCTATCTATCTATCTATCTATCTATCTATCTATCTATCTATCTATCTATCTATCTATCTATCTATCTATCTATCTATCTATCTATCTATCTATCTATCTATCTATCTATCTCTAGTTCGTCCGAATTCTGCTTTGCATCTCACACTTAAGTGTTTCAGTACATCTAATGAAATTTTTAATATAAGTAAAAAAAAAACACTGGTGAACACACACAAAAAACACTTTTTAAATAAAGGTTTTCATTATTAACGGAGTAAAAAAATATAAAAAGCAACTTGCTGGTGAAGATTCTCAGTCATCGAGGTCATAGACATTCCAAAAGAGTTAAAAAACAATCCACTGGACCTTGTTTCCAAGCTTTTTCAATTCAAAATGTAAGAAATAGCATTGAGTTTAAAGCTTTATAGAGTGGACCAAAAACAAAGCCTTGTTCTGGCTTAGAAAACCCCTTACAAATGGGCAGTCGTTGGGTTCTTTTTTAGCCTGCAATACCCGATGCTGGTCTATGTTTCTGAAAAAGGGTGATTAGGGGCAATTATTGGCCAGGCTGAACAGGAGAGATATTCTGGTCCCCTCCATTGGGGTGGGGATTGCGATGATAGCGGGAAGAAATCAACTCTATTGCTGCATTGTAGGTTTTTGAAAGTGAGTCCACCCCCTCTGTTTCACAACCTTCTTAAACCACCTATTTTCTTTGTCCAAAATGTGAACATTCTGGTCTTTTTCCATAAGGTGTAGTAGATATATCCCAGAGTCTTCTCCGGAGGAGGTAGCTCTTCTAAAAGAGCCCCCTCAGGTTTAATATGAACTTTACTTTGATACACCAGAGTTCACTTTAGTGAGACCTGAGTGCTGACATGCCTGTTCTCCATCAGAAATCACTCTAATATGATCTTCTTGACAAAGTGAAGTAAACTAATGAGATGCTGTGGTCTTATTACCTTATAAAAAGTCCTGGAAACCCCTTAAAAATGGCTAAAAAGATAAGAATTACAAAAGTTACATTGCAAGTTTTCTCAAATAATCGACTGCAGTTGATGCTAGTAAGGATATCCTAATGATTTTTTCACACATGTTCTAGAAGGTTTCAATTTATTTTCTTTCTTAATAAAAAAAAAGGATCTTTTTTTACGTTCTACAATACTTTACTGTGTCAAACCTTCAAAAATTAAGAAATAAGGAATGCGGCAAAAACTTTCACATCCCTGTACTTCAATAGTTACAGCTTAGTAGCCTACTGCAAAAATCCCCTGAATGATTTTTCTGTTTTTTTCTGTTTTGTAGTCACATGACACAGGAGTTAGTACTTGACTGTATAGCCATAGCTTTGATGTTGGTGTTTCATATTTTATTTTCCGTGATTGTATTTTGTTAAAGAAATTTATTTTCAGGCTTAATTTTTATTACATTTTCAATCTTGCAACATTTTATGTTGATCTAGCAAATTAAATGTTTCTAAAATATTAAGATGTTTATGAAATGGTTGAAGGGGTTTGAATGATTTGGCGATGTATAATATATTATCAAGGAATTTTTCCCTACAAAGCAAACTGTCCTTCCAAATTTCATACCTCTACCCTCTCCATATAATTAAACATACAAACATAAAACTGTTTTCCAGCTGCTTAATATGAGAGCCTTCTATAATTGACATTTATTTTTAATTTAATTTTTTTTTTTGACAGAAATGATTGTTGCACACGTCACCTGGTTGGATTTCCTCGTATGCGAAGTGGACATTAGACAAAGCCTGGACTATCCAGCACACATACAAAAACACACAGAAATTCAGTTTTTCAGGGTCTTGAAATGCCAGATCTTTTTGAGCTGACGGATGACAACACTGTGCACATCAACATGTTGCAGGTCTGCTTCCCCATACTGCAGAGACACCAGCACACACACACGCACACACACCCTGCTGTTGTGCAGTAGACAGCTCTAGCGGCAGACATGCCAGAGCTGGACATGCCCAAAAGGCAGAGCCTGTTTCCTGTCACCTATCAGCTGGTGGCAGACAGCAGGACATGACTGTTTGTGTGTGATTGCGTGTGTGTTGTATATGCTGACACATTGATCACTGTGACAACTGCTTTGAAAATTAGCCCTTGGGATTTAGTTTATTAAAAGCCTGGAACAAAATATGTTTTCTTGTTATATCAGTGGTGTATTATCATTTTGATTATGTACATGCAGTGCTGAGTACAGTTCTGCTGCAGACACTTCCCAATCAGTCATGCAGGCCTAATTTCTTTGTCTATCATTTAAGTTGCACTGAATTTACTTTTCTGTTTTGCATAAAACAAGAATATATTCAGATTGTTGTAGGATTCCTCCTTTTCCATTACTTCTAAATGTTTCAGATGATCAAACTAATTTCTAAATCAGATAGAAACGAATACAAAACCCTGAATTGCCACAATGCATGGTGGTGGCGGCATCATGTTGGGATCACTTATTTTCAGCAGGGACTGGGACACCCTTTTCAGTTGTAGAAAGACAGTTAAAGTTAAATATAGGGAGGAAAACAACTTCATATCCCCAAACAATCAGCCAGAGCATAAAGGGGATGCATTATACCAAAGCAGAGCAAAAGGCCACAAAGATCATAATTAACTTAAGACTAGATTATCTACCGCTGACAGTTAAACTGAGCATGGCTCACAAGATGGTCGCTAAAGGGAATGTAGTTATTGACAATTAGGAGGTGGTCAAATATACTTGGCTTTTCCCTGGAAGAAAGCAAAAGGGTGTTTTCAAGAAAGAAGAAAATCTTAGACTACATTCATCCAAGAAGGTGTGTTAAAGGTATTGTGGAGTATTTTCTCGAATATTTTAAAAGACCCACCCTCTCCACTTAAAAAGTGCATGTGCACGCCCATTTCTCCTCGTGCACGCTTGGTTTAACAATGCGGTGTGGTAAGTGTAAAGTAAATGTTAAAGTACTGATGGCCACTAATGTAACTACCGTATTTTCACGACTGTAAGGCACACATAAACGTCTTTTTTTCCCACAAAATGTGCGGTGCGCCCTTTGGTGCGGTGCGCCCTATGTGTGTTGTAACTGCGACTTTTGAGACCACCTCATTGAGGAGATGATGAAAGAGTGGCTGAAGGAGGTGAACGTAAGGAGACCAGGTGGTTTTTTTCCACTCATCACCATCGCTGTTAATCTCTGACTCCATGCGTGCCCATCTCACAGCCGATGTGAAAAACATGGTGAAACAAATTAATGCTGTGCTCGCTGTTATTCAACCGCTTGACATCGGTGTGAACCGGACGCAGCAGGTGCAGCAGAAGCAGCGAGTTTACATGCAAAGTCAATGGTTGACGCGCGTATAGGCGCAGCAAAAGGTCCTGCAGCGCGTTTTGAGCAGCAGGCGCAGCGATTCAGGAGCGTTTAAGCATCTGACGCGCCGCCAACGCGCTGCTGCTGCTCGAGATGGAAAATTTTAAGTTTTGCTGCTGGAAGCACCGCATCAACCAATCAGAGAAGCTGATCTGGGAGCTGACAGCGAGACAGACACATCGCTCTGATGACATATGATATTAAGGCAAATGAAAAGGGCTGGATGGATGAGGAGATGATGAAAGCGTGGCTGAGGCAGGTTTATGTGAGGAGGCACTGTTGTTTGAGCTTTCGCAAAAGCCGGCATTATTTCTGAGGAGCCGCATGGCACGGAAAGTGACTCTGACAGGGAAGAAGGGGAAATTGGCATGTCTGATTTAGCGTAGCTGTTTAAGTCAGAAACAGAGGATGATGACTTTGATGGGTTTGATTAATACTTTGTAATAAATACTTGAATAAAACACAATCATACTCAGTTTTGCTCCCGCTCTATTTTTCTACTTGATAACTTAATTCAACAGCAGCCTCTGGGCCGGGTCGCCTCCGGGTTCACCGCGGCGGCTGGCAGGTGTTTTTCATCTAAATAATTTAAACTGCACGCACCAGGATACCGGTAATAAAAGCGAACATATTCCGTCGGCAGGTTTCAGGATTTTAAGTTAATTTAGGAGTGATCACAGCGCTCTGTCATCTGCGATGTGTCTGTCTCACAGCCAGCTGCCAGGTTTGATTAATACTTTGTTATAAATACATGAATAAAGCACAAACATACTCAGTTTTGCTCCCGCTGTATTTTTAAATACGCAGTAGAGGTATTTAAAGGTAGTAGAGGACATGTACCTGTATATAAAAAACGCGCCCTATAGTCCGGTGAGCCTTATGTGTGTGTTAAATACAGAAATGGCACACATAACTGAGACTGCGCCTTTTAGTACGGTGCGCCTTATGGTCGTGAAAATACAGTACCAGAGAACCTTATTGAAACATGTGAAAGTCAAAGTGCTGCCGCCAACATGGCTTGCTTACTCCTCAAGCGCCTTGAAGAACCAGATTGCAGCAAAGTATCTGCAAAGACTCTAACATTCTCTCTGAGTCTACAGCAGTAGAGTAAGTCAGAAAACTCTGACTTACATACATGCATTGAACTGTATATATGTAAAGGCTTTTAGAAAAGGCCTCAGAAGAATTGTGGCGCGGTCTTACTTAAAAGAATCTTGTAATGCCGCTGACATATAGGATGTTAACCGAAGGGCATTTTATTTATGTACAGTCGAGCACAGACAAAGGAAATGTTAAAGTACTGATGGGCACTAATGTAACTACCAGAGAACCTTATTAAAACATGTGAAAGTCAAAGTACTGCCGCCAACATGAGCCCATGCTAAGAGGAGCAGGCAAAAGCTGAACACTGGCTTTGGTGTTAGGACAATTAGTAGCAGTTGGTAGTGTCATATGACTGGCAGGTTTCCATGGTACCTGTGTGCACCCCAGATGGGACTCAAACCCACAATCCCTGGCTTAGGAGGCCAGTGCCTTATCCATTAGGCCACTGGGGCAGGAACAACAGCTGTCCCACAATGTGAATAGCAGTACGTGTGATTCCTGTGCGCACGACGAGTCACCGTCTGAAAACTCTGGGTGCACCGTGGACTCACTGTACATCCAGACCTTTTGGGGATTCTTGCTGCACTACGCAGCGCATAGCTCTCACAACCTGAAGGCTGTGACTTTCACCCTCCCACTTGGCATTTGTTTTAGCTTGACAGGAACAATAATTCGTGCTCTTACACGACCATGGTAAGCTTTTGGCTGGGGTAAGGCAAATAGCCCATTAGATAACAAGTGTGACGACTTCATCTGTCTTCCTCTTTTGTCTGAAATCAATTTGTGCTTGCTCACAGTCCTCTGCTCAATCACCAAATCACACACTTCATGCAGATGGAGCTTAACATCACTTCTTGGTTGTTTAAATTCCAAAACAGAAGGAAGACGATGCAGTACAAAGAGTCTGTCATTGGTTAAGGACACAAGTCTCAGAAAATTTCCTGGAGAGCTTCGACTGTCATGCAGGTCTTGGTAACTCCACAAAAGGAAAAGGGAACTCCTGCAATTGAATTTTGCTGTTTGAGAACTTTTCACTCTTCATCTGAAAGGCCTTCTCAGTCCAAAGCTAGTAAGGGGATAAGCATCACATTAATTTGTTCGGGAACGTCCATGCTGCACAGCTCAAGTCACATGCAGATTGGAGGTCCATAACAATGAGGTGTGGTAAGTGTGTTGTTGTTTTTTTGCCTGGTTCAGTGACAAAATGCTTGTTTCCTCTATATATGAGGAGTTTTGAATTAGTCTTAAGCAGTCTGGGCATCTGGCATTGTCGTCTATAATTCTCTTCTTGACGACTTAAAATTGAAGCTAAGTTTTATAAAAATTCAAAGTTCTTAAAAAGCAGAAAAAGACTCAAACCAAGATCAAAAAATTCAGGCAGGGGCAGCTGAGTCCGGGTCCAGTGTGTTTATTGCTAAACACAACACATTCACACTGAGCTGGTCACCGGTGAGCCGAAGCTGGACAACTGGTGAACACAGCTCCCTTTTATACATTTCTTATCCGTGGAAAACCCCCTTCAGAACATATTTCAGTCTTTGGTAAAGGTCACATTGATATTTATCTGCAAAACACGGTGACATTCATAGACACATCTCATTCTTGTGAGAGCAATCTCTCAGGCCATGAAAACATCTGGTGCATTCAAATCAGAAACTTATGACGGTTTAGTCACAAACATGTCAGAACACATCTTTCCCTTGCTTCAAGCCATGTCAGTATGGCCTACTGCTCCCCCCTAGTATCTTAGTCAAAGCATCACCCTTTCTGGGACCATTACCGCTCCGTGTGCCTTGAAAATAACAACTCTTTTTGTATGGCCAAATTTTGCTGAGCTGGGCAACCTTGAGATGTCAAATATTTCATTTTTATTGAGTGTGCTTTCTTATCACTAAGGGGCCTCAACCCTGCGTTGTCCAGCAGACTACCCTCCTCTTGGCGCCAGGTGCAACAGCTACACATACTCACTCCTCTGCTTTTCTCCTCTCTGGCCTCGAATGGCTCTTATAACAGTATTTGGGAAAACAACTTTAAACTTCTAAAACATTAACTTTATTTTATCTTATGATTAGTGCAGATTAATACACAACAGCATGATTCTTAACAGTATGTGTTGGGACGTTTTGGAAACTTTCTAAAACAGTGAACAGGATTGGAAAACGGGTTTCTTTCAAAAGAGCATTAAATGCATTTCCAAACTAATATTATCAGAAAGCTGCCTTTTGTCCTTTTGCAATAAAGGCAGGGTGACAAAAAGATTAGGAGCAGTATTGTGCAGGGCAGGATGAAAAAGTGGTGAAAGAACAGCTTCAGTTGTAGCACAACTAGTTTTTGAGCAGGCCAAAAGAGAGGACAGGGTCTTGTTGTAAAAATGAATTCTCTAGCAGAGGGTGGTTTCGGTCCACCGACCTCTGGGTTATGGGCCCAGCACGCTTCCGCTGCGCCACTCTGCTCGCCTGCGTCCCAGGTTTCAATAAGAGAGCCCAATCCATTAGTTTTGGCTAGGTTTTGTTATGCCATAAGCCATGATATCAATTTTGGCCATTTCTGAAAGATGTCCATTGTGATTTAAATTTTGAACATCTTTGGAGAAAGATGCAGTTTAGCTCGGCTGCATCAATCCCCAAGAGCTGCAAACCCCCTCTCCAAAACCCTCCACCAGACACTCCCACAGGAGCATTCAATCCTACCCCTACTGTGCTTGGCAACAAAGAGTAACTATTTCATGCTTTCTCTACATTGATGGAATTCCAGAGACTATAGAGGATGGACAAGCAAGTCAATTCAGACATGTTGTCTTTGGGGAAAACAAAAGCAACATGTCAACATTGGCTTGCTTACTCCTCAAGCGCCTTGAAGAACCAGATTGCAGCAAAGTTTCTGCAAAGACTCTAACATTCTCTCTGAGTCTACAGCAGTAGAGTAAGTCAGAAAAATCTGACTTACATACATGCATTGAACTGTATATATGTAAAGGCTTTTAGAAAAGGCCTCAGAAGAATTGTGGCGCGGTCTTACTTAAAAGAATCTTGTAATGCCGCTGACATATAGGATGTTAACCAAAGGGCATTTTATTTGTGTACAGTCGAGCACAGACAAAGGAAATGTTAAAGTACTGATGGGCACTAATGTAACTACCAGAGAACCTTATTAAAACATGTGAAAGTCAAAGTACTGCCGCCAACATGAGCCCATGCTAAGAGGAGCAGGCAAAAGCTGAACACTGGCTTTGGTGTTAGGACAATTAGTAGCAGTTGGTAGTGTCATATGACTGGCAGGTTTCCATGGTACCTGTGTGCACCCCAGATGGGACTCAAACCCACAATCCCTGGCTTAGGAGGCCAGTGCCTTATCCATTAGGCCACTGGGGCAGGAACAACAGCTGTCCCACAATGTGAATAGCAGTACGTGTGATTCCTGTGCGCACGACAAGTCACCGTCTGAAAACTCTGGGTGCACCGTGGACTCACTGTACATCCAGACCTTTTGGGGATTCTTGCTGCACTACGCAGCGCATAGCTCTCACAACCTGAAGGCTGTGACTTTCACCCTCCCACTTGGCATTTGTTTTAGCTTGACAGGAACAATAATTCGTGCTCTTACACGACCATGGTAAGCTTTTGGCTGGGGTAAGGCAAATAGCCCATTAGATAACAAGTGTGACGACTTCATCTGTCTTCCTCTTTTGTCTGAAATCAATTTGTGCTTGCTCACAGTCCTCTGCTCAATCACCAAATCACACACTTCATGCAGATGGAGCTTAACATCACTTCTTGGTTGTTTAAATTCCAAAACAGAAGGAAGACGATGCAGTACAAAGAGTCTGTCATTGGTTAAGGACACAAGTCTCAGAAAATTTCCTGGAGAGCTTCGACTGTCATGCAGGTCTTGGTAACTCCACAAAAGGAAAAGGGAACTCCTGCAATTGAATTTTGCTGTTTGAGAACTTTTCACTCTTCATCTGAAAGGCCTTCTCAGTCCAAAGCTAGTAAGGGGATAAGCATCACATTAATTTGTTCGGGAACGTCCATGCTGCACAGCTCAAGTCACATGCAGATTGGAGGTCAATAACAATGAGGTGTGGTAAGTGTGTTGTTGTTTTTTTGCCTGGTTCAGTGACAAAATGCTTGTTTCCTCTATATACGAGGAGTTTTGAATCAGTCTTAAGCAGTCTGGGCATCTGGCTCGATTCTTAACAGTATGTGTTGGGACGTTTTGGAAACTTTCTAAAGGCAGGGTGACAAAAAGATTAGGAGCAGTATTGTGCAGGGCAGGATGAAAAAGTGGTGAAAGAACAGCTTCAGTTGTAGCACAACTAGTTTTTGAGCAGGCCAAAAGAGAGGACAGGGTCTTGTTGTAAAAATGAATTCTCTAGCAGAGGGTGGTTTCGGTCCACCGACCTCTGGGTTATGGGCCCAGCACGCTTCCGCTGCGCCACTCTGCTCGCCTGCGTCCCAGTTTTCAATAAGAGAGCCCAATCCATTAGTTTTGGCTAGGTTTTGTTATGCCATAAGCCATGATATCAATTTTGGCCATTTCTGAAAGATGTCCATTGTGATTTTAATTTTGAACATCTTTGGAGAAAGATGCAGTTTAGCTCGGCTGCATCAATCCCCAAGAGCTGCAAACCCCCTCTCCAAAACCCTCCACCAGACACTCCCACAGGAGCATTCAATCCTACCCCTACTGTGCTTGGCAACAAAGAGTAACTACTTCATGCTTTCTCTACATCGATGGAATTCCAGAGACTATAGAGGATGGACAAGCAAGTCAATTCAGACATGTTGTCTTTGGGGAAAACAAAAGCAACATGTCAACATTGGCTTGCTTACTCCTCAAGCGCCTTGAAGAACGAGATTGCAGCAAAGTTTCTGCAAAGACTCTAACATTCTCTCTGAGTCTACAGCAGTAGAGTAAGTCAGAAAAATCTGACTTACATACATGCATTGAACTGTATATATGTAAAGGCTTTTAGAAAAGGCCTCAGAAGAATTGTGGCGCGGTCTTACTTAAAAGAATCTTGTAATGCCGCTGACATATAGGATGTTAACCAAAGGGCATTTTATTTGTGTACAGTCGAGCACAGACAAAGGAAATGTTAAAGTACTGATGGGCACTAATGTAACTACCAGAGAACCTTATTAAAACATGTGAAAGTCAAAGTACTGCCGCCAACATGAGCCCATGCTAAGAGGAGCAGGCAAAAGCTGAACACTGGCTTTGGTGTTAGGACAATTAGTAGCAGTTGGTAGTGTCATATGACTGGCAGGTTTCCATGGTACCTGTGTGCACCCCAGATGGGACTCGAACCCACAATCCCTGGCTTAGGAGGCCAGTGCCTTATCCATTAGGCCACTGGGGCAGGAACAACAGCTGTCCCACAATGTGAATAGCAGTACGTGTGATTCCTGTGCGCACGACGAGTCACCGTCTGAAAACTCTGGGTGCACCGTGGACTCACTGTACATCCAGACCTTTTGGGGATTCTTGCTGCACTACGCAGCGCATAGCTCTCACAACCTGAAGGCTGTGACTTTCACCCTCCCACTTGGCATTTGTTTTAGCTTGACAGGAACAATAATTCGTGCTCTTACACGACCATGGTAAGCTTTTGGCTGGGGTAAGGCAAATAGCCCATTAGATAACAAGTGTGACGACTTCATCTGTCTTCCTCTTTTGTCTGAAATCAATTTGTGCTTGCTCACAGTCCTCTGCTCAATCACCAAATCACACACTTCATGCAGATGGAGCTTAACATCACTTCTTGGTTGTTTAAATTCCAAAACAGAAGGAAGACGATGCAGTACAAAGAGTCTGTCATTGGTTAAGGACACAAGTCTCAGAAAATTTCCTGGAGAGCTTCGACTGTCATGCAGGTCTTGGTAACTCCACAAAAGGAAAAGGGAACTCCTGCAATTGAGCATTAAATGCATTTCCAAACTAATATTGTCAGAAAGCTGCCTTTTGTCCTTTTGCAATAAAGGCAGGGTGACAAAAAGATTAGGAGCAGTATTGTGCAGGGCAGGAGGAAAAAGTGGTGAAAGAACAGCTTCAGTTGTAGCACAACTAGTTTTTGAGCAGGCCAAAAGAGAGGACAGGGTCTTGTTGTAAAAATGAATTCTCTAGCAGAGGACTATAGAGGATGGACAAGCAAGTCAATTCAGAAATGTTGTCTTTGGGGAAAACAAAAGCAACATGTCAACATTGGCTTGCTTACTCCTCAAGCGCCTTGAAGAACGTTGGGTTACTTAACGTAATCCCTGGTTCTTTGATAACAGAGTGAGGTGTTTCACTATGGGAATCGCCTTGGCGTGACCAACTACGGAAGCTCCAATGACATCACGTCTGTCTGAGACAGACAGGTTGAGCCGTGTCCGTGGCTCCACCCACCAACTAGATCACGGCCAACCTACCCGCCTCAACTCATTCTAGGCAGGTTTCTTTCCGTGCTCATGCAAGAAGGGATGTGTTGGTGAAACACCTCACTCTGTTATCAAAGAACCAGGGATTACGTTAAGTAACCCAACGTTCTTTTTCTAACTTCGCTCGGTGTTTCACTATGGGAGATATGGCCCACTCCGGATTGCATGATGACCCCGAAGCCATATATGATAGGAATCACAACCCAGGTCTCAGTTGGACCCTAACATCCCTACTCCAAGCACTGAGTGTGCTAGCGATGGCCGGGCCACTTCCAGCCTGTAAAACCTCACAAATGTGTGCGGCGTAGCCCAACTGGCTGCAGCACAGATGTCCTGAACTGACACACCACGGAACAAAGCCCAAGAGGTGGCCATGCTTCTGGTAGAATGGGCCCTCACCCCTTTAGGGGGCTCTGATCCTGCGCACCTATATGCCAGAGATATAGCCTCCACAACCCAGTGTGCTAATCTTTGGCGGGAGACAGGTTTGCCCTTATGAGCAGTAGCCCAGGATACAAACAGAGGGTCAGCTCTTCTAAAACAGGCTGTGCTGTCCACATAAGCTCTTAAAGCTCTCACTGGACATAAGCAATGAAGCTTCTGCTCATCTGCTGAAGAGAAAGGGGGTGGATGGAATGCCAGCAATTCCACCATCGAACACCTGTATGCTGAATCCAACACCTTCGGCACAAAAGCCGGGTTGGGTCTCAAGCACACCTTAGAGAGCCCGGGTGCCCACTGTAAACAGGCCGGACTGACTGAAAGTGCATGCAACTCACTCACCCTCTTAGCCGTAGCCAACGCTAAGAGCAGGGCAGTTTTCAATGAAAGGAACTTTAAGCCAACACCCTCCAAAGGTTCAAATGGGTGATGACAGAGGGCATCCAACACCAGAGAGAGATCCCATAATGGCACCAGAGGCTTAGAAACTGGTAACTTACGTCAGGCCCCTCTCATAAAACGACACACGAAGGGGTGCTTCCCCACAGGTTTATCACCAAACCCTACATGACAAGCAGAGATTGCGGCTAAATAAACCTTAATTGTTGAAAAAGCCTTACCCTTCTCCAACAAGCTCTGCAGAAAGCAGAGCACGTCCCCCACTGAACACTGAAAAGGAATGGTCTTTTTTTCCTCACACCATTCCTCAAACACTCGCCATTTACCACTGTAAAGATAGCGAGTAGAAGAAGCCCTAGCATTCTGTATGGTGTCGATCACCATACAGAATGCTAGGGGAGGCCTGTTGCATTTAAATTCCACCTTTCACTGGCCAGGCCCAGAGAGCCAGGTGATCTGGGTGTGGATGATAAATCTCCCCTTGAGCCTGAGACAGCAGGTCCCTTCAAACGGGGAGGGGCCATGGTTCGGCTGACAGGACTTGGATTATCTCTGCCACCCAGGGCTTCGATGGCCACCAGGGAGCCACCAGAATCAAAGACAGCCCCTGTTCCCTCACTCTGACTAGAGTTGGGGATATCAGGCTGAGAGGAGGGAAAGCATAAAGCAACGCGTCTGGCCATGGGTGATCTAGTTGGTGGGTGGAGCCACGGACACGGTTCAACTTGTCTGTCTCAGACAGACGTGATGTCATTGGAGCTTCCGTAGTTGGTCACGCCAAGGCGATTCCCATAGTGAAACACCGAGCGAAGTTAGAAAAAGAACCAGATTGCAGCAAAGTTTCTTCAAAGACTCTAACATTCTCTCTGAGTCTACAGCAGTAGAGTAAGTCAGAAAAATCTGACTTACATACATGCATTGAACTGTATATATATAAAGGCTTTTAGAAAAGGCCTCAGAAGAATTGTGGCGCGGTCTTACTTAAAAGAATCTTGTAATGCCGCTGACATATAGGATGTTAACCGAAGGGCATTTTATTTGTTTACAATAATTTAATAATCTTGGTAGGTCTTAGTAACTCCACAAAAGGAAAAGGGAACTCCTGCAACTGAGTTTTGCTGTTTGAGATTTTTTCACTCTTCATCTGAAAGGCCTTCTCAGTCCAAAGCTAGAAATGGGATAAGCATCATATTTATTTTTTCGGGAACGTCCATGCTACACAGCTCAATTCACATGCAGATTGGAGTCCCTTAAAAGTTGCTGTCCTCATACACTTGGTAGGACTTATTCTATTTCAACCCTCTGCCATTTTCAAAGAACTGCGGTGAGAAAGGCAAGCCTAAATGACTGTCTGAAACCGTAGCTCACCAAACATATACGCCTGAAATTGCGTATACGCAGAAAAAGAAAGCTAATGGGACGAGCATGTAGCGCGGCCTTACGTAAACATATCACCAGAATGATTGACAATTAGCAGGACCACTTATTTAGATGATCCACCCAGAAATAAAAGATAATCTATACCTTAAAGCAGGGGTGTCAAACTGGTTCCAGAAAGGGCCGTGTGGCTGCAGGTTTTCTTTCCAACAAAGCAATAGCACACCAGACTCCTGTCAACTCATCAAGTGAGTCCAATCTGAACATGATGACTTGATTAGATGACAGGAGTCTGGTGTGCTATTGGTTGGTTGGAAAGAAACACTGCAGCCACATGGCCCTTTCTGGAACCAGTTTGACACCCCTGCCTTAAAGAGTAGGGGTGAGTATTGGCATGTGTCTGGTGATATGATATATATGATATGATATGATCCATGTGTCATGATACTTGGGTCACGATACGATATTATCCAATATTGCAATATCACTATATATTGCAATACTTTTGCCAGCTAACAAAATTAAATGCATAGATCAAAAAGCAAGTGCTGTATATGTTCATTGGAAGATATTGATTTGGTTATTTTGGTATCCATGTTGTTTGGGTTTGAGTCTGTCCATATCTTCCACTGTGACTGCCTCAACTACAGATATTGCGCTGCGCCGCACAGCAAAAGGGCTTCACAGCTCTATCTGCCAGATGGGTGGTGCAGAGGTAGCCCATTTTCCCTCATCGTTTTAGCAAAAAACGTTTTTAAAATCAACATTAAGAACTGAAAGATCAATATTATATCAGGCAGCCTAAAAATTCCAATATATTGCCAAATCAATTTTTCTCACAGGTGCCAGTTTACCACGGTGTCTGGAGGTGAGAGCTCAACACGGACTCACGATCTACGCCCAGACCCATAGACATCACTTTTATAGAACTAAAGATTAGGGTTATGGTAATAAGACCTTTCAACCTTTACTTGGAAAAAAATATGACTTAGATGAAAAACGATGAAATGCTTCTCAGTGGTCATAAGAGGCTTTAGGTTGCTGTAATGCCACACACTAATTTTTCTTTCAATATTATGGACATTAAAAATGTTTGATATGAAAATTAAGTTAAAAAGATGGGAAGCATTTTTTTTTTTTTACGATACATCTAGTTGTTTTTACCAAAATTTTGCTTAGATGGCCAAACACAAATGTTTGGTGTGCTTTTAAGATTTCTGAAAATTTAAATATATTCAAAAACATGTCTTCTTTTTTCCATACAGCTAAACTGTAATGATCTATTTTGGTTTTGTTAAACATATCAAAGTTTAAGTTTGTGATAAGTTCAGATTTTGATCAACACCAAATAACACTGGTTGCAAAAGTAAACATTTTTTATTATCATTCAGTGACAGAGACGCTAATCTATACTTCTCATACTTTTTCAGAGTGTCTTTCAGGGTGTGAAACTGATAGAAGTAAATTTACTTAGCTCTTATAACAAAATGAATTGAGCCTGGTCTCATGCAGAGAGGGGAAAGCACTAATACACACCCTTTTAATATTAACGAGATTTGATTTTATCTTGGATCATGGGTGTAGCAGTCAGTGATCTTGTGTTGGGGTCCCTGTATGTCAAGGGGCATGCCAGGGAAAGAGAGGGTAGATTAGAGAAGGCAGCTGCCCAGCCAGGACTGCTGGTTTCGCTGCCAGGGGCGGGGCCAAGACAGCATGGCACGCGTCGTCCTCAGACATCCGCTCTCCTCTCTCTCTTCCCCACGGGCTCCTACAGACGGCACAAGAGGCCTTCGCCTCAGCGAGGGGTAGACAGCCATCTGACAACTCCCCACCTGCCTGACCTTTACCATGCTTGACCCCCTACAGGAGACAATCACCTCATAGCAAACAGCCCTACAGGAGACATGGACACACTGTGCACACAGGAGGACACACAAATGCACAAACATGCATACTGGTCACATAGGTTCTGAGAAAGTGTCCTTTTTTGAGCTGTACAAGAATCTTTTTTTGTTTATACTGTCTCACAATATTTTTAAAAATTTCTTAATCTCTTTGTAAAAGGATTCTTTTACAAGGAATGTTTGATTGATCTTTAATCTGCTTTAAACCAAGAGGAAATCCTTCCGCTCATATAAATAGCTTTTAAATTTCAAGAGGTAAAGCAGATATTTGCCAAAGCAGAAGAGAAAACTGAGATAAGATTCAAAGAAGAAGCTATGAAAGTGTCCAATGTATCTTGAGATGAAGTCAACATATTCTGGAACATTATAAGCATAACAAACGTGAACATGCTTTATGTGAAACAATAACTTAAAGCAATAAATGATTGTAGGGTTGGAGGGGAAAAATACATATATATAAAAATATATATATATATATAAAATACAATTAAAGCATGTTTATACTGCCATCTTTACTCTTTTCCTTTAAATGTTAATCCAAATCCTAAATCTGTTGCTTCAAAGAGACGGTTAGTTCATTGGTCAGATTATTTGATGCAGAGCTGCTGATAACACAGGTCGCTTTCAGTTCTTCTTCTTCGTAGAATTTATTTGGACTGTCATGTGCATTACCACCACTACTTATTTGGAGTGTAGACTGGAACAATGGAAAAAATAAATAAAAAACTAACAAAAAAGCCCTCTCATATCCTGTTAAACAAATGTATCTGTTTAAGAAAATCTATCAAATTTTGTGAACTATCAGATAATAGATTTCTTTGTAATAATTCCAAAATATTACATTTTGGAGAGATTGCTTATCAGTTGAACCCGTTCACTGCTATATTTCTGACAATGTAACAAGTTATGTTCTATAGTTTCATCAGCTCTGCAATAATCACATTTACCTGTATCGTGTTTCTCAATTATGAACAAAAGTGCTAATTAATCCTGTGCGTCCATATCTAAGAGGTGTTATAACTATTTTGTCTCTCCTGTTCCTTTCAGCATTCCTCATTTCTCATTCACTGAATTCTATAAAACCATCTTCCTTTTCTTGCTTCTCTACATTGTTTTTGCTTCTTCTTCTTATTTTCTTCATTTTCTTCTTTCCTCTAATCAAAATATGAGCTGGTACCTATAAAAAAAGGAAATAATTAATCCCATAATTTATTCTTTAACTTATTCTTCACAGTTGGAGATAAATAAAGTCTGTCTGTCTGTCTGTCTGTCTGTCTGTCTGTCTGTCTGTCTGTCTGTCTGTCTGTCTGTCTGTCTATGAGATGTTTGCTCTATTTCTATTAAGATGTCAGGTCTGCTTTTTGAACATAACCTTCTGATAATAAATAACGATTGACCAGAATCTGAATAGATTATCAATCTTAACTGCTGATTGTCTTCAATCCGTTGAAGGGCTAGTAATACCGCTATCATTTCTCCTGTATATAATAAGTAATCATGAATCTTATCTGAGCAAAGACTTCCATCCTCACACAGATTTGTTTCCAAGCTGAAGAGCACAGCAGCTAAATTTTGGCTCTCCTTTTGAGTCCGAAGAACAGTTTGAAAACTGAAGTACACAAACGATTTCCATACAGTCTGATAAAGTTTTTTTTTTTATATATAGAAATAACATCATTTTAAGTGTTCAAGTTTCTGAACTTTAAAATTCATAAAGATGTACAAATATGTGCTATGCATCATAACGCCTGCGATGACAATATGACAGTGATAAAAAATATTTTTCGTACATGTCAGGCAAATAACATTCAGACATTTTGCTAATGTTTAAACACTTTGATTACAATGTGGCCATACTGTCTGATTACTTTTATTACTGATTTTATACAGAACTGTTTATATTCATAATATTATTAGAACTTGATGGGACATATAAGATCCTCAGTTTTGGCTTTTTTTAATACTCTTTTTATTCTTTCTGGGGTCAGAAAGACTTCCGTTTTAGTTTATATATTGGTGAGATATACTGGTATATATAAAAGCATAATTGGCTATATGAGAGGAAACTGTCGCTTACGTTGCTCATACGTCATCAAACAGCGACATGACTGTTTATTTGGGAGCGCAGGCGTGAATTTGATTTTCGTGCAGGCTTAGAAGAAGAGTAAGTAAAGTTTTTTTGTTAAATTACTTTTAAACGCTATATTTTAAATGTTTTTCTGCCATTATGTCCTTAGAAATGAACCTCCGACGTAACTCCTCGCCGAAGTTAATCTAGTTTAACCGGCTAATCAGAGAAACGTCACCAACGCGTCTGTTGTTTTTTATGTTTTTAGGTTTTCCCCTCTGGACGCAGCGTCTTACCGCGTCGCTTCTGATTAGCTGTCAACCTCATGAATCCAGTAATTAGACGGAGCCTTCCCCCGTCTGTAAGGAGCCTCCTGACAGATATCGGTCCGAAGGAGGAGAAGTGGGCCGACCCGGAGGATGAGGCTGTGTCCAGAGATGGAATCCTGGTTCCGTCCAGAGGAGCTGGAAAAGAGGAGTTTATTTCTCCTGCGACGATTCAAAAGGAAAACACTGCAGAGGACCAGTCTAACACCAGGACTAGTAGGGCAGTGTGTATGTTGTGCAATTGTAAACAGTCTAACTACACCTGTCCACGCTGTAACCTTCAGTACTGCGGTTTGTCCTGCTATCAGAGGCCAGAGCACTCCGCTTGCTCTGAGGAGTTTTACAAGGAGTCTGTCCTGAAGGAGCTCAAGGAAATGGGGAAAACAGAGGAAGAGGGGAAGAAGAAGATGCAGGAGATTCTGCTGGGACTGAGGCAGAAAGCAGAGGCAACACAGGGGGGTATGGAGCATGTATTAAAAGAGGCGGACTTGGTGGGAGAAGGAGAAGTACAGGATCAAGTGCAGGTTTTGGATCTTCTGTCCAGGTTGGCAGAAATTCAACAGTCTGGAAGGGAAAACATACCAGAGATGGAGGCTATTCTAGAGAAACTTGAGGAGATCGGAGGAGCAGAGGCGGCGCCTGGAGCTGCTGGTGAGGATACAGAAGGAGAGCTTGACTTGGCTGAGCGACTGTCCGGGCTGGACATAGACAAGCTTTCAGAGGAGGAGCTGTGGGAACTTCTTGGTGAGAAGGAGCAGAAGAAGTTCTTGGGTCTTCTGAAGGGGGGGGATCTCAGTGGGCTGGTCCCTCTGTGGAGGCCCTGGTGGGAGAAGCATGAGGAGGAAGGCAGGCAGCTCGTCCAGGTACTTCAGGAAGAAGTAAACAAACAGAAGGATAGAGATGATCAAGTCAGTGTTTCACAAGGAGAGAATCAGAAAGGAGAGTCAGCTTTTAAAATGAACAAAAGTAAAGGAGGAAAGGGAAAAAGTAAAGGAAGCTCGGCTGGAGGAGTGCCTCCAATATCTGTTAATATTCCAAAGTTGAGCTCCTTATGTGCAAATCCATCTCCTCTGGTTTGCTACAGTATAATAAACGCCCTTTATGGCTATGCCTTTTCCTTGTCTCTGTTTAACGGTGACACTGATTCGCTGATGTTCGAGTTCTGTGACATGATACTGGCCCTGTCTGAGGCACTGAGCTCAGGCAGGGTGTTCAGCTCTGTCCAGGATGCTTTAGACAGCGGGGAAACTCTCATTCTGCGTGGCGGTTACCTCAACAGGGAGGATCCTCTCGCTCCGGCCAGAGCAGTGGAGGCTGTGGCCCACATCCTGACAGGCAGGGACAGAGGAGACCCCTCCGGTTACTGCCTGGCAGCCTTTAGCCAGCTGCGAAGTACATTCTCTAAAGCCAGACTAAAGCTGTCCAAAGAGGGTGATGAAGGGGTGAGGCGACATAAGTACTTCCAGGTGGGCAAAAAATTTGAATTTTTTCAAGCCTGGGTGAAGGACAACGCACCGCAGGTTCAGATACTTGCTGTTGAACTTTGGGGCGAACATGGTAAAAGAGAGAGTGTGAGGAGCAGCATAAAGAAAACAAAGACTGTTGTTGAGGAGAATTTGAAGAAAGAAAAGAGAAGGAGGAATGATAAGCTCATTGAGGAGCTGAGCTAAATGTTTGTTGTTTTTTTTACACAATATATAATTAAATAAAATATTTGGAAACATCCCTGGTATGTTTGTGAATTTAAATGAAGTAAGGTTCATTTCTTGATGTTTCAAACAACTAACAATGCTTGGTATGGGATAATTACCAGTATCTTCCACTGACCCTCCCCCACCTGTTGCTGCACAATAAGAGTAACCTGGTACAGTGAAAGATTCCCATACTTTTGGTGTCCTATAAGAAACATAACTTAGAATTTTTTTGAAATTGTGAAAAAGAAGGATAGTTATTGTGAGGAAACTAAAAAATGACTTGCTCGTCACTCTTAATATCGGTTTGTTTTTCAAAACTGGAGTTGCTATGTTACAAGCAACATGATGGTGTGCTAATATCAATTGTTAATCCCTGAGTGATGTAAAAATCAAAAAAAAAAAAAGGAAAATTGTCAAATATTCTGCAAAACTTTTTAATTACTTATAGAAAAATGTAGGATTGTATATTGCTGTTCTTTTTTTTCCTATTGTCTGTTTTATTAAACTGATAATGAATGTGGATTTATTATTTTTATTATTGCTAGTTGTGTACCCTCAATTCTAATTCCATGATGAAATGGTTCCTAGATTTCTGCCTTAAATACAACATAAAATGTCTGAAAGTTAAATAATAGCAACATAATGATTGTTAGCATTGGCCTCTAGCCATCCCTACATTAATTGCATGGAGCTGGAAGCATGAAAATCTTCCAAGTCTCTTGATGTGGAAATAAGGAGCCAAGTTAGATCCTCCTCAATTTCCTCAATCATTATTATGAAGCTATAAGAACACTGTGCAGATTAGTGCCTCAAAGGCACCTAAAATACACAGACAAAATTTAACAAACTTGTGGAAAATACTAAAACCCTTAGAAAAAATATGCACATTGCACATACATGTATGTGGGTTTAGTCCCTCAAATGGTTTGTTTGATTGTCGTCTAGTGTATGTACGTGCCTCTAAGGAGGGGTCCATCAAACTTGAAACTTGGCACAATTCACAAAAAAATAAACTGCTTACCTAAGTGCCAAAGATGACTGATTCATCATCCAGAGAACACTGCTCTACTACTACATAATAGTCAAATGGTGGTCTAATTAATGCCACTGCATACAGCACTTTGATTGGATGTAGCAGCACAGTGGGAACCATTAACACAAAGACCTCTATGTTCTGTTCATCTGCTAATCTGCACTGCAAAAACGATCTCAAAATAAATAAAAATGCCTTAAATTAATTAAGGCATTTGAGCAGGTAAATAAGATTATTTTCCAATGGAAGGAGTATTTCTACTCTTAAAATAAGATTATTTGACATTATGCACTTCGAATAAATAAATGCAAATATTTTTTCTTTATTGAAATGCAAATTGCCTTGTTCATTTGGCAAAAAGTCTAACTTATCACCTCAAATTAAGAAAAATTGCACTTTAATGACTTATGTAGATTTATATTTTTTTGCAGTGTTAGGGTCACATGAAGTTTTGGTGGTTGGGATTTTTAGCTTCAGAAAGGAGGACTTTTCTACCCTATCTGCGACTTTACATGGACCAGCAATTTACAGCTGGGATTCTGTTTTCCCCAGCTTATAATTCATATTAATAACAAAACACATAATGTAAATAAAAAAACTTCCACATGGACATTGCAATCACAATACCACAAGATAATTTACTGATTGTGAGCACATTTTATGTAAGAATAAGTGATCTTATAACTCAAATAGGAAATAGAATAAAGTGCAGAAACAATATAATAGAATAAGAAATTAATGTATAATTGCAAAGACAGAGCTTGCCAACCCGCTATTAAAAAAGAACAAGAGGAAAAAGAAGACGAAGAAGACAGCCGTGTTCTTCAAGTACATCCCGCTGCAGCCTGCGGGAAGCCGGGGCTTGACATCAAGCCCCGCCCACATCAAGGACAGCCATATTGGAAACGCAGACGTAACAGGGCAGGGAATATATAAAGATATATGTAAAGATATGTTTTCATCTTAATTGTGAAAAGTTATCCCTCGAGCCCTGACGTAAATAGTCTGTGAATTTAAACAAAAATACGCCGCACAGTGCTGAGGCATCATTAGTGTGTTCAGCTTGAATCAGCATGTTTGAGTAGCAGGTCGACCTCCCCAATATGGCGGCCGTAATTCCTGCGCCGCGACAGCCAATGCGGGGTCTACTGATATTTTTTATTTTTTATTTTTTATTTTATTTCACTTAAAGTCACACAACAATATATAAACAAACAAACAAACAAATAAATATGCCAGGGGGTATGTCACAATAAACAAGTACAGTTAGGAGAAAAAAAACAAGCAATTATACAAACATATGTGCTGGGGAGTGTCATATATATATGTGTATGTATTATACAAATAAATATATCTTTTACAACATTAAGTTGTCTAGAATTTCTCGTTGGGAACAGATTGTTATGGTTTTTTGAGCTTTCTGATGAAAAGAAAGATGAATTGTATGAAAATATTGTTTGACTTCTATTAGATAAGCTTTAAAGTCCGGTTTTCTTTTTTAGAAATTTAAATGTATGCAAGTGAAATTTGGCCAACAAAATTAAAAGATTGATAAGGAAAGGTTTGGGAAACATTTTACTTTGCAGTTGAAAGCCAAATAAAATGTTTTTCCAATGAAGCTGAACATTTTTCATAACATTTGAATTCACATAGTTGCAAAAGTGTAACCAAAACGTCTTAGAGTATGGACACAACCAAAACAAATGTGTTACAGTTTCTGGGAGAAGATCACAAAAAGTGCAGTTCACAGGAATATCAGGTTTAAACTTTTTTAGGTAGTCTTTTACAGGATAAATCCTGTTGGGGTCTACTGATATTATATTATTATTTGAACTTCCGCACCAGCAAGTATTTGGTTATATTGCTTTTCTTAATCAACGCTGGAGATGGGCATGAGCAACCCCCGCGACCCCATGAGGGATTAAGCGGGTCAGAAATTTGATGGATAGATTTTTTCTTAATCTGCGATGGACTGGGAATCTGTCCAGAATCCACTGCACCAGCCCTAACGACACCACTATAGGGATAAGTGTACGTGTATTATAATTATTGGATAGATAAATGTGTCCTCAATGTAATGTACATTTGTCTCTAAACTACTAATTTAATTTACATTTTATGACATTTGTTTTTCATAGGGTTTGAGGATAGATAAATACATCTTCATAATAATTCCTTATTGTTGTTTATTTTAGACTGTTTGTTACTAATGTTATTTTAACATCTGAAAATTTAATAAAGATTTAAAAATAAAAAGGACATACCACGTGACAGACATACCATGTGACATAACACATTTTTTTGGCCATTTCTCTCGTAAGCGCCTATAGGCAAGAGCGGTCAGCATTTCCAATATGGGATGGCAGTTATATTAAGCTTACAGTGGGTAGAGGAGGTTCGACCAGACAGGGTGGTGATATGTACAGACTCTAAAGCAGTGTTAGAAAGTATCCAGGGAGAAGGAAATAATAGGAAAGAGTTAGTATTAGATATTATGCATAGTTTATTTAGATTATATAGAGGTGGCATTAATGTCTGGTTCTGCTGGGTTCCAGCTCACGAAGGGGTTAAAGGAAATGAAAAAGCTGATAAATTAGCAAAAAGGGCTTTAGAAATGACAATGAAGATGATAATTCCTTTCGGGAAAGGGAAATCATGTATTAAAATGAAAGAAATAAAAGAATGGCAAAAAAGGTGGAAAGAAGATAAGAAAGGGAGAAAATTATATAAATTGCAAAAGTCAGTACTAATTAGAAATATTGATGAGAGAAACAGAAGGGAAGAAATAATTATGACTAGATTAAGAGTAGGACACACCTATTTAAATGACACTTTACATTTAATAGGGAAGAAAAGTAATGATAAATGTGAAGGATGTGGAGAGAAAGAAAATGTAGAACATGTATTAATGAACTGTGGAACATATGAATCTGAAAGAGAAAATCTGAAAAGAATTGTTGGAAGGACAGGAAAAGAATGGAGTCTTAAAGGAATATTAGGAAATGAAGGAAACATAATGGATATTTATAGAGTAAGGAAAGCTTTATTTACTTTTCTTAAAAATACAAGATTAATAAATAGAATTTAATAAATGTAGAGAAAATGTTGCTACACACTCGTGTACAGTAGGTGGCAGTATGCACCTAAAAGTTACTTGCAATCCGCCATTAATGAAAAGAAGAAGAAGAAGAAGAATTTCCAATATGGCGTCCTTGATGTGGGCGGGGGCTGCAGCGGGATGCTTCTCGTGTTCTTAGCTTGGATTGGTACTCTCGCGAGATTCTTCCCTGCGAGTATGGTCACGCGGTGTGAGAGTTCCTTCACGTTGTATCAGAAAACATGGCTGCGCTCTTGAGATCAGCCCGGTTACTCAAGTTTTCCCCTTCGGCTTTGCTCCAGGTCCCGAGGAGCAGGAGAAGCGGGCCGCCGCTCGGTCGCTTGTTTTGTGGGGCTGTCGGGAGTAGAACCACCGGCGTCTGTTCCAGACAGGTCGGCCCCGTCTCTGACAGCGTGAGCAGGTAGGTTGCTGCAGGTTAGCTGGGACCCACGCGTGAAGCCGGGATGTCATTGGAGTTCAATGACAAACACAGTAATATACAACGAACAATACCACCAACAGCTTAGCACTATGGACTTTAAAATTGGTATTTTTAATAAAATAAATGTATCATACGCAACCGGCTTCTTCTGCAACTTAGTAAACAAAGCTCCTTTTTATGCAACGTTGAACGTTGTGTAACGTTGGGACAGCACATACAGCTCTCCTTACTATAATTTGACTTTTTTGTCTTTTCTTTCACATAATACACAGAGACCAACCGTTATATCTGTAGCATGTTAGCTTTTAGCATGAGGCTAACAAGTCAACGTTGTGATGCTGTAGCTAGTCTGATGCATTTTAATATTTAACAGTTTTCTTAATTTTATTATTGAATATAAACTAACACTTCATTCTTTGACCATTATAACATATAACAACTGAATAGGTAACTTCAGCAGGACTGTCATCCTTCAAGGTCATAGCTCATTACAAAATCACAAGCTGCAAACCACTGTGTTGTGGAAAGCTAACTGCATTTTACTCTATGCACACCAGCAGAACACGGTGTTGGCAGTATCATGGTGTGGGGCTGACTTTTCATTACAGGAGAAACCTAAAAAAAATGCAACCACAGCTTAAATAGAAAGATATAGAGGGATTTAGTTTAGATATGTTTGGGTTTGAATTGATAATTAAAGATGCTCTATATCTAACATTATATGTGATGGAGCTTTAGATTAATCGTAAAGAAGAAAGAGCAAAAACGTTTTTTTGTGGTACAGCTAAGGTAGAAGAGAAATACTTGAAAAGACTGGTAGCTGCGACTGCAGAAAAAAGAACAGGCTCTATCCAGATTGTCATTATTCTTTTTATTTAGAATTTATTTGTAGTAACTCAAAAAAAAAAGTGTATAATCTTCCTACATGTGACAGTTTTTAAATACTTTAATTGATCTTTCATTTAAAACCCCACTATCATAAGCTGCATTTGTGGTTGAAATGGATAAACAAGTGAAAAAGTTCAGAAGGTCTAAATCTCACCACCTATGGTCAAATGTGAGCTGATAATTGCATTTCTCTAACTAAAGAGCTCCAATGATAAATAATTTTTTAACTTCCATCATCCTCAGGTGTGTGTGGCCTTACACTGCCAGCTGTGTGCGTAACTATGCTGTGGCCACGGAGCAGAAGGATGAGGCCAGCGTGGCGGTGCGCTCGAGGCAGGCGCAGCAGTTTGACTGGGCGCTGACCAAACTGGACAGCTCGGTGAGGAGGACGGGACGCATCACCAAGACCCTGCTGCTGCGCATCTTCCATGACATCTGCAGGACAGGTAAGCAGGCGGATCTTGGAAGAGTCGTATGGTTTCTTTTATTCTAGAATGCAAATATTAACTACCTCATAAAATAATCAGATTTGCTTTTCCACATACTTGAAGATGTGATATCAAAATGAGAAAAAGCTCATTTCCCAATAAATTTCTTTGAAACTTTCGACATCTTTTTGTCCATCATCATTGTGTTTCCTCCTCTTCCTGCAGGTTATCCCAGTGGTAATCAGGCCTTGCTGCTGCTGCGGAGCTGTGGCTCCTTGCTGCCTGAGGTTCCGATGGAGGAGCGAAACGAGCTGGCACACAGAGTCTGGGATAAGATGCAGGAGCTGGGTGAGAAGCTCCCGCCCCCACTGCAACACCCTAGCAAAATTTTTAAAACCATCACACTGTTTACAGCAGATTCTTCATTTATTGCAGTTATTTGAACCTTGTGCAGTATACATGTTTTCACTTTGCCTTTATGGTCAAGCTGAACATTTGATTTATTTATTTTTATTTTTTTTCAGGGGCTCAGTATGATGTCAGTCACTACAACGCCTTGCTGAAGGTTTACCTGCAGAATGAGTTCAAGTTCTCCCCCACAGACTTTCTGGCTAAAATGGAAGCGGCCAACATCCAGCCTAACAGAGTGAGTATAGCACAGAGTGAAATCCAGGGGTTTAGAAAATGAAAGATTTTCTCATCATAGTTTATTGAAGAAAACCAGCTCACTAATGAATGTTTTTGTGCATTTTGTTTTTGTAAAAACATCTTTTATTATTTTTTGTTGGTCTTCATTTTTTGTTTTTAGACTTTATTTCTCCAATAGCAGGCTGTTTAGTTATTTATTTATTTATTTATTATTATTTTTTAGTTATGATCTAAGTCTTTGGATTATTTTTTTTTTTTGTCAACAGGTCACCTATCAGAGACTGATAGCAGCTTACTGCCAAAATGGAGACATTGAAGGAGCCAGGTGAGCAAATCTGTTGTTTATTAACTTATCTAGGAAATCATTTAGATTGTTTTTTTTTTTTTTCTTTAAAAAAAAAAGGAAATATAAAGCTTTTTTTGGTTTAGTTGTCCTCTTAGTGGTTTTTCTTACCCTAAATGTCATGTTTTAGATCCTGTCTAGTCCAATCAGGGATTATTCAATTACTTTATTAGTTGATGATTATTTCAGCAATCAATTAAATGTTTCAAAGCTAAATTGTTCATTATTTTGGTTCAAAATGTTGTACGGTTCTAGATCCAAACTGGGAAGAGATTTATTCTAATGTTATGAAGTCTTTTATAGAACCGGTTAATTAAATCAGAACCAGGCCCGGTTAGCTGTAGAACTGCTTCGCTTGAAGTTTTAAAATTGCTTTTAATGTTTTTCTTGATATAATCTCTTTGCCTTGTGTGTTTCTTATTAATAACACTACCTCTCACAGTGTATAATAGATCTTGTCTATTTGCATCTATCCTCAGCACCATTTTGGGTTTCATGAAAAGCAAAGATTTACCGATCACAGAAGCGGTCTTCAGCTCTCTGGTGACGGGTCATGCACGTGCAGGGTGAGTATCTTAGTTGTTGATCTGTTTATAATATAAATTAAATATTTTTCAATTGAACTATATTACACAATGGAGAAATTAACTCTCTGCATTTAAGCCATCCCCTTTTGGGAGCAGTGGGCTGCCACAGCAATCGGGGGCTAAGGGTCTTGCTCAGAGACCCAGAATGGGTTTTGAACTCACAACCCCAGGAATCCATGCCCTAAGGGGATAGCCCACTAGGCCCCCACTCCCCCAGTAACAGTAGTTTTGGAGTAATTCGATTAAAAAAAAAGTTTCCTTTGTGCTGTGCAGTGATATAGAGAGCGCCGCCAACATCTTGTCTGTGATGCGTGGAGCTGGAGTGGAACCAAGTCCTGACACCTATGTGACGCTTCTGAATGCGTACGCAGAGAAGGGAGATCTAGAGAATATGAAGAAGGTTTGTGCTGGCACCATTCAGAGTTAATAAACATGGCACCCATTCAAAACAATCCCATCTCTTAAAGTAAATCTGGGTGTCTCATTTCTCCAGTGTTCAGGCCTGCATATTCCTCCTTCCCATCATTCATTTTACTCTATAACATTTTCAGACTCTGGAGGCAGCAGAGAGCGCAGACTGCAGCCTAATGGACAGAGACATCATGCAGGTCATTTTCACTCTGGCTAAAGCTGGACAGCAGCAACACATACCAGAAATGGTCGAACGCCTGAGGCATGAGAGAGGCTACATACCAGGTACATCGTTACAGTTTACAGCAAAGCAAAGACTAATAATTCAGACCTTTTGCTGATGTTTTATTGAGAGACCTGAGATGAATTTAAAGTTAATAAAATCTATATTTTAGTTCATTTTTAAATTGTCTTTGAAAGTTGACTGCCCATTTGCTTCGGAGTATTGTTGAGGTAATTGGAGGCAGTGCTACACAATCAGGAAAAAACATGGGATTAGATTAAAGAATCTTGACAAAATGGGGATTGGAAGACTATTTGCACTTCTAGGCTGTTAGCTCTTATGAAGGACATGCGGCTGATGTCAGCTAATGATGTAACACCCGCGACTCCCTCTTGGACGGCAAAACAAACTGCTGATGCATAGAACACGACCAGCTGCTATTGCAGATTGGTAAGGTACCAAACAGGAAATAGGCCTAGTGTAGAGTGGATCTAGATTTGACCAATCAGAGGCCTCCTGTCTGCTGCACCGTCTGCGGCCACCTACAATTTTGGAGAGGTGCAGCAGAGTGTCTGCAGAATAGGCGGGGGCATATCTGCGTTCACTGTGACACGCACGCAGATGACCTGGTTTCTGATTATAAACCAGCCTTAAGCCTAGAGAGCAGCCAGGCTTTACTATTTCACCCAAGGATAAGCGTCATACTTGTAGTCTAAATGCATCGATGTTCAAGAGCGATATGAGAAACTCTTAATGTCTGAATGTTTAACATGTTAGCTGTTACTATAGCTCGGTCCACCATGTTCCCCTCCTTCCAGCAGCATGATGCAGGCTCTCCCCCACTTGGTATACAACAGATGGCTCTCTAAACTTCTATAAGCCTTCAGCGCTTTTCCTGAAACTAAGATTGGTGATTCAGCAAACAATTGTTCAAGTCATGTTATGTGAGATAGGAGATATCCGACAGATGGGACTCTTGAATAATTGAAAACAAGCTAGCAGGTGAATTATAGGTATCCTGCACTGCAGCAAAAGAACATTTTGCTTTGTAGTCCTGTTTTATTTTCCATTTAAATGTTCAACATATGTAGATGATGGTGGGATGGCAGATTATCCTCTGACGTTGTTATATCTCTGTAGTAAACATCTCGCTGTATTATTATGCCAAATGCAGGTGGTTTCACGCTGTCCATCATGGTAGCGTAACCAGACAGCAGTCAAGTTACTGGATGTCCACTATATCATTGTCCAAAGTTTATTTCCTTTGGTTAATTTTTCCTATTTTTTTGTTGCAATACTTGCCCCCATTTCTGGATTCCTTTTATCCTGTCCTCCTTTTTACCGTTTCTCTGTTGTCTTTTCTGCCTTTTTTTCCCCCTCCTGAGATGATTAATAATCCAAATT
Organism: Cyprinodon tularosa; assembly: GCF_016077235.1. Taxonomy (NCBI): domain Eukaryota; kingdom Metazoa; phylum Chordata; class Actinopteri; order Cyprinodontiformes; family Cyprinodontidae; genus Cyprinodon; species Cyprinodon tularosa. The sequence continues at coordinate 663,907 of NW_024039165.1, forward strand.
AAAACCTGATTAGGAAACTTGACTTTTAAGGACTAAAGGTCTGAGAGCTCTTCAAATACTTCTACCTGAACTTAAAAAAAGAACAAAAATGTAATGTTTTTTGTGAATAGTTATGACCCTATCCAACTAACTGGCTTATGTGTCCAAATGTCCTCCTCTTTTTTCCCTCCAGATGCCATGAACTTGTGTCTGAGCCTCATCACTCAGGGACAAGAAGACGTAGCTTTTAGCCTCCTAAAAACATTCCCTACTCTACAGTCTGATAACAGCGACTCGTCGAACCTTGGGAACTTCTTCCTCAGACACTGCGTGAACATGGACACGGTACGTAAGAAAAAAACTAAACCCTACCTCTGTTTTGTCCAAGAAAAAAATTCAGTTAGACCCTCCAAGTTTACCAACAGTCTCTGTAAACATTGAGCATTTCTGATGATTATCGGATGTCATTTTTGACGGGAATGTTTCAGGCACTGGAGAAGGTTGTTCGCTATTGCAAAGAGCTTCAGGAGTTGCACCTTCACTCTGCACCAATCACCTTCACGCTGTCCTGCGCTCTTGAAGCCAAGAAACTGGGTGAGACACGTTTTTAGACTGAAACTCTTTTTTGCCTAAATTGTAACTGAAACATAAAATAGTTTTTTTCCATGATGTTTTTGCAGGAACATCTATGGAGCTGATGAAGTTACTGAAGGAGCAGAACTTGCCTGTTAGACCTCATTACTTCTGGCCTCTTCTTACTCAGCCTTTGAAGGAGAACAACACAGCTGGTACACATACTGTTTGGTTTAAAACATCCCATATTTTAATCTTAACATACAGTCTTACCATTGAGTGAGAGGCTAAAACATATTTTTGTTGCATTAAGTGGTGCAAAGGCAAGCTTATTTATATAGCATATTTTAGGAGCATGATCATTTGAAGCAATTGAAGTGCATTTCAGTGTTATACAGATAACACAAATGGTTAAAGAGAATTAAAATGAATAGTTAAAATAAGAGGATTACGTTAAAAAAATCACCAATAAAAAATGGAACAAAAGTCTGACCAGAAATCTAACTATTAATGTTTAGATGGCTCAATCAAAGGACGCTCTAAATAAATACATTTTTAATGTTGATTTAAAGCAGCTTAGGGCTTCAGCACTCTAGGAACTAAAAGCTGCTTCCCCATGTTTGGTTCTTGGTATGCAGAGCAGATTTGACCTGAGAGGTCTGGGTGTTTGATTTTGAATATAAGCATTTTAAAGAGTTGTATACTAATAGAAGTATATTAATGTCTACTCTGAGATACAGTGAGCCAGTTTAAGGACCTAAAAACTTGAGGGATGTGCTTCACTTTCTTAGTGTTAGTGAGGATATGGGCTGCAGAGTTTTGGATAGACTGCAGCTGTGTTTATGATGGCTACTAGTTTAAGCAGAAGAATGTAGGTACAATGGCAAAGATGTTTTATTCTTTTGAGAATTGAACTTCTGTCATGGCAGCCTTTAGGAAATCTGTGTCTAGGCATCTAAACTATGGAGCATCTGCTTTTTAAAGCAATATTGCGATAAATAAGACTTGAACAGACTTGAATATATATATTTTTTTCCACTAAGTATAAATGTTCCTTATCCGGTCCTACTGTTAATAAAATCAAACCCAACTTAACAGTTAAAACTCCCAATTGGAAGATTGTTGGTATTTAATTTATTTAAACAATTTGATGACCAAAATAACTGTTTTTAGTATTTTTTTTTTCAACCTGTTTAGCAACAGGTTTTGTAAAGAGGAATGGTTGCCAAGGAGTTTGTAAAGGATCTAATGGATACATGTAACATAAATGTTGATAATGCATATCTTACTGATTATATATTTTTGTAAGCAAGAAAGGCATGCTTAGGTCAAGGTTGAAGAGAAACGTCAAATTTTCCTACTCTGATTTCATGGGAACATGTCTGTTATTATTCTTTTTTGATTTTTAGATTCTAATCTGTAAATATAAGTTAGAAGTTAAACTACATTGCATAAATTACTTATTTCAACCAATCAGGTGTTGCCAATAGATGAAAATAGTTTGAGATCTAAAATAACAAACTGAAAAAGTCAAATTCTTCTTAATTTAAAAAAAAAATGTCAAGCTCAGGGTATTTGGGTGACTTGGTTATTCTTAAATGTTTTGACAGTTGCCGATGTATACTGCTATCTCTGTATGAGGAAATACTTATAGACCCACATACTAACTATAATAATTGTTAGCATAAGCTGCAAATCGCAGAATAAACAGTGTGAATATATGAGAATAACAGTCAAGACAGTCTGTAAACACAAACAAATTATCAGAGCTGAGTATCAATCTGGGTTTTGTAATATGTTTTTTTGAAATAGTATAAATGTGAGGACCAGCTCGGGTCCTCAGTAACATTGGTTCTGTGGAGCTGGAAGCGATCCAAAGCAGTGTTTTCTGGGAGTCCTTCATCATCGCCACATACAAATTTGGTTTGTTAAGAGAAATTGGGTTCTAATACAGTTATTTGTAGGTAAGAGCCTCCATATTTAGTTTTTCTTTGAATTTTTGGTTGCTTGGTCTATTTTCAGTCTCAATCTTGTTACTGACCATGACAGCGTACTGGGCAGTATGGAGATGCAGAAGGAAACGTACATGGCTTATCATCAAAACCCCAACCCCTTTACAGGAGAGCAGAAATCCTCACCTATTCGGCCAGGCCAACAATTCCCTTTAATGACCCCCCCTTTCAGAGACTTAAGGCTGATTTATACTTCAATTCTAGGTCATCTGCGTAGGTGTCGCGGTGAACGCAGAGAAATCCCCGCCCCCTCAGCAAACACTCTGCTGCACCTGTTCCAGATTGTAGGTGACCGCAGACATTGGTGTAGACAGGAGGCCTCTGATTGGTCAAATCTACATCCCCTGTAGATTATGTGTATTTCCTGTTTTGTACCTTACCAGCTTGTTTTGTTTGTATGACCGCGATTGTGGAAACGACTTGTGATGTTGGAAAAGCTAGAAGAGCGAGGTGTGCGAGAACGCTGGGACCCTTTTTCCACCTGGATTCCTGCTCTTTTCCGCCCTCAGGTGCCTCAGTTGGTGGACAAACTTGCCCCCATTTCCTCACCGCCTCGGCCGTACCTAGACCCACAGCTAGTTCGTGATTTTCCCCTTTGCGTTGTGCCGTGGAATACACATAATAATAATAATCGATGCAGACCACGCTTCAACACTGAGCATAAATAAAAAATGTCTGTGTCAAACCTGCGACAAGCTCACTGCGGCACACTGCTGCAGGAGTATAACCAGCCCCAAAAGAAGCCAAAGGATCCCCATTCCGAAGGGGTTAACCCCTTCTTCCATTTCAATTTGCATGTTTTCAAAACTATAACAAGGTTTTGATGGGCTACTGTATAAAATCTCAAGCTCAACGCTATTCTTGACATTTTGAATTGAAAAACCTTCTTAGATGGGAAGAAAAATGTCTTCAAACTTGGAAACAAAGTCCAGTGGATTGTTTTTAACTTTCTCATAAGAGAGAGATCAATTATTATTATTCAGTTAATCTTTTTTCCTTTTTCCACTTTTTGGCTGGGGCCTCTTAAGAAATCCCACTGTCCTTTGAAAGGAGATATCCTTTGCGTTTATGTTTGCAGTGTCAGCAAAGTAAGGGGGAAACAATCGATAGGTCTTCCTATAAGACTGCTTGTAGTCGGAATAATAAACGAGCCCAATTATTATCTTAAACCTTTGTGCTTTTCAGAAACCATGGCCTTCCTGAACACAGCGCTATTTACTCACTAAATATTTAAACTTACAAGCTTTCCCCTCTTCCTGGTTGTAACTACAGATGTTTTTGTTGTAGCCCTGAGAGCATTAAGGAGAAGCATGTTATTTAGTAAGTCGAGAGCCCTCATTCAGCACTCCTCCAGCGTTTGAACTTGCTTGGTTTAGTGGAGAAATACATTATGTGCCACTTGGTTTTATTTATATTTTTAAAGGAGATGGGGTGAGAGTCAAGCCAGTTGTAAATCTAAGCTAACATTTAGCCCCATTTAGGTTTGTGAGCCATGAAGCTTTTAAAAAAGTAGACACATCTTAATCTGAAAAAAAGAAGCTTTTTTTTTTTTATGTTGGATCTTTTTTTTCTGAAGGCATACAGCGGAATATAACATCTTCTTTACCAGAAAGAGCTTTTAAAGGGGAGTTTTTACTCAAATATTCATGACCTTTTGAGAGCGAACCAGCTGGGACAGATTTCAGCAGGCTGGGCCAGTGAAGGGCGAAGAGGTCTGATCCCTGCGTGAGGGGGGTAAGAGTTTCTGTTCAAATACACACTGTGGCTTCTCTGTAGAGACGTGCTTGAGCACATTTTTTTAAAACGTCCCATTTCCTGACACTTTGGCTCCACCAGTAACAGTCTAATCGAAGCCCTTAGCTCTTGTTCCTTCAGCTATCATGTGGTCCACAGTGACGACTCAATCATGAGTAAGAAAGGAATTCCAGACAGGATGTTATCTAGATGATTAAAGTCAAAATGGGACTAAAACCTTTTGGGGGAAAAAAAGAGCTTACACAGATATATTGGACGGCTAAAGCTGTATTACATATAAAAACAATAACTGTAAAGATTTATATTGGTCACCCAGAGTCCAAGCAATTATGTGTGTTTGTTATTTGAGGAGAGCTGGGCTTATATGGCACGTCAGGCAAAGCATTGTGGGATCCCTTATTTCTCCTTTGTGCCATTGAGGGACCTTGCAGGTTCTCTGGTAAAAGAGCTATGATGGGAATCCAGCAAAGCAAAGTTTGCACATGGCCTTCATGCTAAAAGCGCTTTTTTATTAGAGGGATAGTGGAGGATTTTCCCAAATTTTTTTAAAGATCCGTCCTCTCCACAAAAAAAAAAAAAAAAAAAAAGACATTCACAAGATTTGCAATTTTTACACTATGTCTGAAAATGGGGGCGAGCATGTAGGACGGCCTTACGTAAACATATCAGCAGAATGATTGACAGTTAGGAGGACCACTTATTTTGATGATCCTTCGGAAAAAGAACATCCTCCACTATACCTTTAATGGATGTAGTGATGCTGTGCTCTATCTAGATCAGGAATGTCAAACTGGTTCCAGAAAGGGTTGTGTGGCTGTAGGTTGTCTTTCCAACCAAACAATAGAACACCAGCCTGCATTCATATCATCAATTCATCATGTTAAGATTGGACTCCCTTGATGAGATGACTGGAGTCTATATTGTGGGGATACTGCAAGCACTGTTTTATACTTGTACACTATTTTGAAAACCTTTACCTCCATTACTTTAAGTTGATCAGCCACGAAGTTCAAACTCAATACGTTGAAGTTGTTTGGAGACATAAGGAGGTTTAGGGGCATGAATCCCTTTGCTCTGTGTGCCGATACTAACTAAGCAGAAGCCGTTCAAAGTGGTGCACGCTTTCTGTTGAAGGATAACCTCCTGACCTTTGCCCTTTGGTAGGGAGGCCTAAGCTGTCGTGTTGGTAGTTTTGCTTCAGTGGGTTTCCTTGGTTCTTTTGTCAAACCACATTCATCTCCCCATACAGGACTTTATCTGTCTATTACCGTTATTGCACACAGGGTACTGGGAGCTCTGGTTTTAAAGCTGCTTTCTAGTTAAAGTGAAGTCAACCTGAAGAATTTCTCTACAAACAAGCACTAGAATCACAAACATGTCTGTTTTTCCAAATTTTTTTCTACTCATTTGTTGTTTGGGATGACGCTGTGTGAAAAAACTGTCTTGGTCACAGTTTGCAGACATCTTGACACTCGTTAGGACTCAAAACTCATTAGCTTGTGCTTCCTCTTCAGCAGCAGTTTGGTTTTTAAGTGCTTCGTGTTTGCGGATCTCCAGGTCTCTCTTTGGGCTTTTTTGAAGCAATTAATAAGTGATGGATTTTTTTTTTCTCCTCTCGTCAGCCGGGTCGACGGCATCTGAGCTGGCAGGGGGGTGAAAACTGGTCAGACTGGTGTTTGTGCCGCAGCAAATTGAATCTTCCGTGCGGTCAAGACTTATTCCCCGTTTGACTGCTGAGATGTCTCAGCGGCTAGCTTTGGCTGCCTGGAGGAGAGGTTCAGATATGAGTGCAAGCATGTTTAGCTAGACTGACTTGAGCTCCAACCGCACCGTCAGACATCATCCATTTACGTATCAGAGTGGAAAAGGGGGGAAGAAGGAAAGGGAGAAAAGTGGAGAAACTTCTCTCTCACTCACACTTGCTTGTTTCCAACAGTGTTTGCCTTAATCCTCATGAATCATGCAGCCAACCCCCCCATTCGTTGGCTGTAGGAGGCAGTTGTCTGGGGGGGGTCGGTTGGAGATGACTTTCTGAGGGCAGTGCAGGTGATGTGACTGATGCAGAGTGACTTGATTTCATGTAAATGCGAGCGCTCTGAGGGAATTCACTTTGGATTACGCGCCCCACTGTGCATGGCCCATGAAATATTAAGCCTCGTGTCACTTTTTGTCCACAGGTGTCACTAGCGGGCAGAGAGGCCGATGCTGAGGAATGGGGGGGGGGGGGGGGGGGGGGGGGGGGTTCTGTCGGTGGGAGGAGGGGGAAGAAAAATCCCCGTACATGCTGATGACGTGTGGATTTGGTGGGTTTAGCGAAAGCATATGCTTGGCTCTTCTCGCCACCTGCCGCTAGCTAGCCACTGCTTGTCAGTCCTTGTGACACAACGGTCTCTTATAAGCTGTGACACAGCAAGCAGAGGGAGGGGGGGGGGGTCTCTCACCTTGCCTGTTTTTTTGGGGTATGAAAGGTTTTAAGTTTACTTCTTTTTCATTTTTGATACATTCAGAAATGAATTATTGTAATTTAAATTAGTTATTCTTGTCCACCTTGCGTTTGCCTTCTAGCATAAAATCCCACATTAGGTAAGGCATAGGCAAAGAGAGACAAGCCAGATGGTGCTAGAGGAGAAAGGAAAGGGGAAGTGACAGGTACTCATGTCCAAGGACAGGACAAGATGACAGCCACCAGTTCCCTCCTCTCCTCTTCTCCTCCCATTTCTGTGTCCCCAACTTCCCGTCTGTTACAGTTAACCTGGAGACATGAAGCTGATGGTGATATCTTGTGACCACTGCCATGCTTAACTCACTACTTTGATACTTCTTGCCTGGATATAACATCCGGTTTTTATGCTGAACGTCCTGGAGAGGTCTCTGTTCTTCACAGCCCGTCTTTGTGCCAAAACCTCTTTGTAAATGCCTCAGACAGCATAACATTTGAAATTCAAGAGGCTCAAGACCTGGAAGGAAAGTTAGGTAAATAATACTTTGGAATATCGCTAGCCATTCATTTTAAATGTTATTACAGCAGATATACAATATTATCAGTATCTGCTGATATTGGCTTTAAAACTATCAGACATTCCTCCACAATATAACTAACTGATATGAAAGGAGTTGTTTTTTGTTAACAAGTGAGGATTATGCCTGCAGAGCTGTAGGATCACATGCAGTCAACTTAATGGATGAGTCTGCCACAGGAGAGAGATTCAATGACTGGAAATGAGAGAGAAAACTACATAGTATATGTAAGCAGGAAAATTACATGTATCAGTTATTTACCAATTCATTTGTAAAATACCCACATATCAGGTTTCTGCAAATAATCCAGTATAAGATTAGGTCTTGTAAGATAAATAAATGCTAAATATACAGAATTCCATGCTAATGAATCACTAGCCTAAAAGAGACAGATTGCAAAAAACAAAGGTAGGAACGTAAGTTTTTCTGGCCTGATTTCGCAATAACCATAGAGCCATCTCCAATACGAACTTGAAATTAAATGCAGTACTCTCCTTAATCACGAAGAGGGCGCTAAACAAGACATTTTAGACAAATCGGGATTGCAATAAATGATGCTTAAATGATCAAAATAAAGCGTGGACCATGTAGACGGTGCTATAAGACCAAATGGAGAGTCCATTTGCAAAGATTGCGGGGGTGAATTGGCCTTTTAAAATTAAAATGCACTGTACAGAGCTTTTCTGTTTTTCAAACACTTTCCTCTTATATGTTTAAAAACTAATTTATTTATACTCTTGATTCATTAATCAATTACTCAAAAATAATCTGTAGATTAATTGATAACTAAGATGATCGATGGCAGCTGTCCTAGAACAGATTTGTTAAAAATTCTCCAGCAGTGGCTGAAATTTGAGATTTTTTCATTAGACAGCCTTGACTTTTAAGTTTTGCTCCAAGTTTATTTAACATCAGATTTAAACACCTTGTGCTATAGCATTTCAATAGGGTCCTTACTAGAAATATTATTATCTAGAGATGGACTGCCTCTCAACTAAAGCTGGCGTACACCCTTTTTCTCTATAATGTAGAAAGTGATTCTTTTGTTTGGATTGCTCGGATATTGATCATGGGTCTTATGTCAACAATTTTACCCCAAATAAAGTTGAAATCTTGACATTTGGAAAAGAAAAATAATAATTGAAGAAGGTATTGCTTAAAGGCATGACTAGCAAAATAAAAAAAAAATCCAGTAGCCCTCTTATTGCATGAATTAAAAGTGCTGATGAAGGTGGAGGAGGCCGGAAAGCACGTGAGAGACATCCAACTTCTACATTCAAACTTCCTGCTCTCCATTTACTTGTTCTCAGTCTGTTTGGCTCACCATGAAAGTGACTATGGATTATTCAGGAGGAAAGCAGGTGCTCCATCTCTTCGTTCATAAAAAAGGACCGTTGAAAGCGATTGCCGGAGTAAGAATGAATGAATGGATGGGTGGCATAGTGGATGGACTCCTCCATTGAGAAGAAAGAAGAAGATTGTCTGTTGACTTTTTTGTGAAAGATGGATAGCGAGAAAGGTAGATGAATGAGTGATATGGAGGCAGGGGAAGGGTGAATGGAAGAAGTGGTTCAGGTACCTTCTACCTGGGTAATGTAGCTTAGTTGCAGGTTTTAATGGCATATAAAAGCCAAGAACTCATCCTTTATTTATCCAAAGAGCCTGACAGGTGAACACAAGCCCCCAGGAGAATAAACAAACACAAAGATCTCTGTCTCTCTCTATATATACCACATATGCTGGTGTGTGAGAACTAGAAGAAGCACTTAGGAATAGTCTTTCAACATCAAGGTGTATTAGTAATATTGATAAAGCACATAATGCTAGTGTTTTACCACCATTCCCCAACAAGTGCAAACATGTTATGTGTGTTGGCTCTTTTAAGCCTCTGACTTTTTTTTTTTTTTACGGGGCACGCTCCAAGACATGATGCAAAGTGTTTCTTCCATTGCTGAATGGTTTTTGTGGCTCTTCCATATGCATGTGGCTGCTTTGGCCAGCTTTCCTGAGGCAGGACCTCAGGGTTCTGCTGGAGAACAGGGTGCAAGAGTCCACTTGAGACCACGTGTGTGTCTATGCATGCATATTTTTACCCAGCAATCTGGGGGAGGGCGGAAAGGAGCCATTAGCGCTATGACAGTCAAGGGTGTGGGGTACTTGCACAGCTTCAGGGTGGAACTGCAGAGTAAGAGTAGTAAAGTGTGCATGCTGGGAGAGACAGGAGCTGTGGTTTTTCTTCATTTTAAATGAGAACATGCATTAAGTTAATTTAAAAAAAAAGACCCATTATAACCTTACACTATGGTGAGATAACTTTGAGTAAAAAACACAACACGAAAAGGCTTGAACCTAATGCCTTCTGGAAGAAAAAGGAACATTTGGTAATCAGATGACTTCTAAAATAATATAAAATATTATTTAGAAGTTATTTGGTACTTTGATAATATTGGCTTAAGATTTTTATCCCGATATTCAGATGCTTTCAATCCTAAAAAGAAGCATTTAAAACTTTGTATTTAAAAGTTCTTCCTTCTTTTTAGCACTACAACCAATTTTGCATAAAGCCTGGCACCTGCCATGCAAATAATGCTTTACAATGAGTCAAACCTTCTTTTGGAAATGCCTTGATATTGATAGATGATGCTAAGGAACTATACAGGGGAAAGGTTCAAAAGGTGATGAGTTTTAGTTGGCTACCGATTATTTTGATATCAGTCTTACTCTCCAGTATGTGTTGCCGATATTTTTAGGCTGATTCTTGGAACCGATATTCTTTGTCTGTTTTTATTTACAGGAGAAAAATGACACGGTTAAAAAAAAATGTGGTACAAGTTCTAGTTTAAAAAACTATGTGGCAAATTAAACAAAATATTTAAAATGGACGGCAAATAAATCAGGATGGCTGTGCAAGATCGTATGGAACTCATGAATTGACCAAGACATCTGTGTATCAGCCAATACTAAAACATACAAGGAACAAAAACAAGCTATATCGGCATGATGTATCACTATCTTTGATCCCAACAAGACTAACTTTATTATCACAATTCTGATCTTGAAGCAGATTTAAGCCAAAAAAAGGAACAAACAGCCACCAATATAGGCCTTTTAATTTCTGATTGCATCCGGTCACTGACTTTTGGAGCATGGGTGTAGCAACAGCGGAGAGAAATCCTGGCTCTGAATAGGCCAGAGATTTCGCTCCAATTTAATTCTTCAAGACGTGAAGCTTAGATCCCTGCTGAAATGTGAGGTTTCTCTTGGAACCTGTCAGGATATCAATAGACTTCAGCGATGACTTTCTGTTTTTTGTTGTAGGTGTGGTGGAGGTGATGCGAGGCATGGAGAAGCTTGGAGTCTCCCCTGACCTCGACACATTATCCACCTACGTCCTGCCTGTGTTCCCCAGCTTGGAGGCCGCACGTCAAGCACTCAAGGTTAACAAAAGCTGGCTACACTTTATTCTCTGACTGTTCTTTTCTTTTTACTGACTGAAATGCTCAAATGTCTGCTCAGGATTCAGGCGTCTCTGTGGATTCGGAGGCCTTTCTGTGTGCAGAGGTTCGCACGTCGGCTGCCAGCAACCTGGCCAAAGTCTACGCTCTGAGTAAGCAGTACACAAATTCATCAAATCTCATCGACTTCATCAAAGTCTAAAGAGTCCGTGCCCCATCCTAAGCAGCCACCATCACTGAGGCTGCTACCTCACCTGCGGGCTAATTGGCGGCGTGTCTGCACTTAAACACACAGACACACACTTACCCTCTAACACCTCTGTGCTCATCAGGCCTTTTAAGGGATTAGTCTGTGTGAATTTGTAAACAGCGTGGAGAGCTTCGTTCTGCAGAGGAGAGCGAGATATGAAGGGCTCCTAAATTATGGATAGCTGCTCCCGTTGTCTGTCTTTCCTCCAACAGCGTCAAAAACCGACCATACGTCTCAGTTTAATGTGAATCGAGTGGAGCTTATTTAACATGACTGCTGGCGTTTTAAAAACAGCATCATGTTTAGTAAGCATTTTTTACATATATGGCTGAATATTGCAGCTTTTAGCAGCCAAATGGTATAGAAATTAGGAATATGGATGAAACGGACCAAAGCAAATCAAGGGAAAGGTAAATTAGAAAGGCCCCGAAAGTGAAAGTCAGGATTTAAAAATAGCTTTTTGCTTTGAGATGTTTGCTACAGTAAAAAATAATAAATAACCATCTTCAGTTCCTTTTTTAACTGCTTTGCATAAGATGTGTGAGAGCTTTAAGAGATTGATTAGGACAAAACAATCAGAGGAGCTACACTTTCTGAACCAGTGATCAGTCTGTGTTGATGTGCTGTTTAATTTTTCCATTTTTTTTGGTAACTAACAGTTTGCTTTCTTCACTTCAGTATCCGATCCCTCCTTCCCGGCCTTGGATCTCAGTTTCTTCCGCAGCAGCCTCATCACAGGCTTCAAAAAGTGAGTCAGTTAGCCTCCTCATCTGTTTGTTTTTTACATTTTCTGCATCACTTCTGCATTTTGACATATTTGGCCCCTAAGAGCCCCAGCCTGGGGTTTAATGTGGCTCTATAGAGGTCACGACAGCATATGCTCACAATGTGTGTGAATATGACATGTGTGGCCGGTCGCACCATCCATCGGCGGCTGTGCATGGGCAGCTGCAGGGAGAAACGCTGCATCACGCACACGGGCAGATATACACGGGTCCCTCATACATATGGAGGCCCTCACCCCTCATGCTCTCGCCTCAAAGCTCTGCGGGAGATATGCAAAACAGCAGATGCCCACCACTATCCCCCGACTTCTGTGCTGGTTGCATTTTCTCTCACTCTTTCTGACACACAAGGGGTTAGCCTTAGGACCAGCGTCTGACTCACAGGCATTTTCTTGAAGGGGTGTTTATGAATATTTACAGTTTAGCACCACACGGCTGCACAAAAACACTTGGGGGGGCTCAGAGCAACGCTGGAAGTGAACCAAGGAGTCAAGTGCTGACTTTCCTGCAGGGTCTTAAGTTATTTCTCTCACTGAGCAAAAATGTGATTACTTAAGCTTCACTTTTTGCTCCTGGTTCAGCTGGTTCAAGTTCATTACAAAACACGCCTCAACTTTTTTCATATTTCTGCTTGTTGGAGCCAAATTCATGCATAGTTTTTAATTTCTTTCTACAAATTTAAATCTGAAAATTGTGGCATGCGTTTAGTTTCATAGATGCGGTAGGTTTCCCTACAGCTGTTAGTCTTTAGGGTGTAAGAGGTTATCGTTAACTGAAACTAACGAAATGATGAAAACTTGAATGAGAAAAAAAAACTGAAATAAAGATAAAAACTCTGCATAAAAACATGAAACAAATGCACTGAATTTCAGCAGTAATTGTGCTTAGTCTTCATTTGTTTCTTTATTATAACGCAGTATTATGAGGTCTAGTTTCCAGTTTCTTTTTTTGCTTTTTTTACTGTTCCTCAGTCCGGTCATATGTGTTGCTGCAGTAGTTTGTCCTTACCTGGGGATTGATTTCTGTTATCTACTTTTTTTTTGTTAAGTTTTGCTGTAAGACATTTCATATAAAAGACTAAAAACTATAATAAAATTTAATAAAGAATAAACTGAAAATAAGCATTTTCAAAAAAATAAGTAAATCCAGAAAAAAAAACTAATAAAAATTTGCAGTCTAATTAAACAGTGCAGGTATTTATCAGATTTGCACATCTAGCTGAGGGGCACTGCAGCAGGAAAAGATGCTGGTCAGTGAACGACGCCATACCAAAATAACTTTAAAGTTAATGTCTTTCTGTTTTGGTTTCTATCAAACACGTATAGTAAGTACTCCTCCCAGCTTCATCCAAAAAACATTGTTCTGTTGCCTTTCATGCCTGCAGTGCAGTAAGATGTTCTTGGGGTTTTACAAAATCAAAATGTGGGAAGATTGAATCCACAATGTCTATGAGAAGAAGTTTTGAAGTGTATTTAGATCCGGACCTTATCCAGCCTTCCAGCAACTTCCACCAGATGCCACCACACCATGAAGCTGCCGCCGCCTCTCTTTATTCCTCCTCACATGATGCCCTAAAGCTCAGATTCATGGTGTTTTACCTCCTTGTGCAAAGAGCTGCAGCTTCCTAACAGATCCTCTGACATGTGAAGTCTGGTGAATATGTTGCAGTGCATGAATCTGGATAGATATTCTAAGTCATCTTTAATTATCAGCCTTTTTCTTGGACTCATTCCTTTTCCTCTCCTCTTTTCGCTTTCCTCTCTCACACACACACACACACACACGTCTCTGATGGTTAGGTTGCCTGACAGGGTCGTAATTGGTCTTGTCACTTTGGGAGCGTTTGCACGTGTGTGTGTGTGTTTGCGAGTGCCATGTCATCGCTGTGCTGGACCTGCCCCTGTCAAAGACAAGGTCAGGGGATAATTTAATCATTAAAGACCTCTTCTTCTCTCCTCTCATCTTTCCCTCTCTCTCCTTTTCCAACATCTCGCTGACAACGGCGGAGATGTCACACATTGTCATCATTTAGCCCGTAGAGTGTGCGCGTGTTCATGTGTGACTTTGCGTCTTTTGTGGTTTGCCAGAGTTTTGTTCCGCCGCCTCTCATCTGCTGTATTGTGGGCTGAAGAGCGTCAAACAGGGAAACGCGTCGCTCCAGCTTCATGTTTGCTGTGTTATGCTGTCAGGTCACCAGCTGTGGGGAAATAATCCTGCCGCTTCTGAGACAATTTAAATTTGTTTAAGTTTTTTGCAAAAGAATAACAGAAAAGTTGTTTGATTTTACTGGATCTAAACTACCCATTTGTAAAAATATATATTTTTTATTCTAAAGCTTCTATAAGAGCAGATATGAATTAAATGTCTTTAGACTTGATTGTTTTTCTAACTCCAGAAAAGTAAATGGGTTTTCTTTTGTGTTTTGTGACCAAAATTATCAAACTGCATTAAACCTCATGCAATTTCTATTTTTTGGAGGGTTTGGGGGAGGCAGACTGGTTGAGCTGCTGCTTGTTTTATTTATTGTCCTCTACTGCCCCCTGCAGGTCTTCTGATGTGGACAACATGGTGAAGGTAAGACTCAATGCACCCCTGAAAACAAACCTTGAAAAGGAATGTTAAACATATCATATTCTATCAGATCCTTTGCTGTATATCTTAGTTTTAATCAATAACTCATCAACATTGCTCTCTTAAAGTAGCAGTTTTATGTTTTTATTTCTACTTAATCTTAGAGATAGCATCACAACACAGTAGAAATGTGAAACGGACATTTTCTGACTGCACTGAATACATAAAGTGGCCAAATAACCATTAAAACAGTGGTGTAAAGTAGAAGATGTAGAACTGCATAAATGAAGATATGAAATTCTGCTGTCCCCTCTTGATGCGTTCATGCAGTGCTTAGAACATACAGCTTGAACTTTTTTCTCATATTTGGTCACTTTCCAACCGCTAACTTTAATGTGTGGTTTGATTTTGAAACTTTTACGCTATAGCTTAGTATAGCTTAGTGGCAGGGAATTCCTGTTTTTAATTTTCCTCACAGAAACGTAATAAAAAGCAAGCAATCTATTCAGTTTTTTTTTTTTTTTTGTCTAAATTTATCCCCGTAGAAAACAAATAAGGCTCCTTAGAGAAAGCCTTAAGTCTTTGTGGAGGAAAACAAATTAGGCTCAACACCCTAAAAAAAACGTCAACGTTACATCAAGCATGGTGTTGGCTGCATCGTGCTGTGGGCATGCTTTTATGCAGCAGGGAAACGAGGTCATTTGAAAGAAAAATAAGTAGAAGCTGCTAAAGGTGGAGATTTACAGTCCACCAAACATTGATTCATGGGGTGGATTTGAAAGCCACATTTCAAGTTTCTTTTTTTTATTTTTATCACTTAATCATGATCTGAGAAAATGCTTTTTTTTATTTTGATTATTCAAATATTAAATTAAAATGTCCTATTTAATAGAGTCTCAAAAAAGCAACCCTTTCTCAAAATCACTTTAAACAAATGTAAGATAAGAAGAAAGTTCAGACGATGATCTGTGAATGTTTGAGATAAAATACACCAAAGTTTGGTGTCTGTCACATTAAACCTCAGTAAAATCTGCTGATGTTTCTGTTCGTACGACGACAAAAGAAACTTCTCAATCAATACTTTATTCATAAAGACATTGTGTGTTTATGTGCTAGACTAATTTGCTGTTCTTTTCCCCAGATTACTGAGCTGCTGTATAAAGACGAGCGCTTCTCAGCTGGAAACACCAACCCCTCTGGTGAGAAAACCCTTTAATATGTTGACACCATCCTCATTTGTAGCTTATATATGTTCTGTTATTCTTTGACTTCTAGAATTTCTACATTTTTGCGTAGGTGAGAAGGATCGAAGCAGCTTTCCTGTGTGTCTGCAGCAGCTGCGTCGTATCAGTACAGAAACTGTCAGGTTGCACAGACGACCTCCTGCATGTAGTAGATGATAAAATGTCTGTTTACATCCAGGCTCTGTAGCAGTAAGCTCATGCTCGGCCCACTTCTCCTCATGGAGCCGTCTGTACGTTTTGGTCCATTATGGGTTTGTGTGTTTGTCAGCATGTTGATGAAGAACCTGCTACTCGCAGAAACAGAGCCTGGCTGCTGACGCAGCACCAACTCCGAGTGTGTATGCGAGTCGGGAGAGTCTCCAGTGCAGAAGCTGGTGTGTGCGTGCCAGTGGAAGCGATGGAGACTGTTATCCGTGTCACTTCCAGTTAGACTACATCTGCGTGTGTGGATAAGCGTTGGCGGTAGGAGGAAGCTGTCACAGCGAAGCCCCCGTACGTTCACTCAAACCACAGAGAGAAAGCAGCTTCTGTCAGCAGAAATGACACAACCTCACACTCTGCAGAGGTTACAGAAAAATAGTATGAATGCACAAATGGACAGTGTGACTGACACTGTGGCAAATGAAATTTATTTCCCAAGATGACTGCTCACAGTGTGTATTCTTGTGTGTTTTCTGTGCAGAGGCCACAGCATACTTCCTTTACAACCTGTTCGACAGCATGTCAGAGGTGCAGGTCCAGGCGCAGGAAGATAAACTGAGAAGCTTCTTCAATCAGCTACAGACTCGGGTACAAACTACAGATGTTCATGTTTTATTAAAAGATGTGAGGTCAACTGAGTTTTCCACTAGAAAGGATCCTTTTATTTAGTTTTTTATTTGATTAAGGCTTTTAGTAGCTGCTTTTATTCATATATTTAGTTTGGATGTAAAAAATAAAAAGTCTGAAAGCAGAAAAAAAATCTAAGTTTATTGTTAAATGTTTGAAAACAAGAAGTGAGTTTTGTTATTTATTAAATATAAACAAAAGTTGTAAAGCCAGTGAATCTACACAGCTCTGAATAAACTGCTATTTGCTTTCTGTCCAGCTTCACCATCATATTTAATTTGCTGATTGTTTTAGAGAAAAATATAAGAAAAAACGCATGCCAGACTGAGGAATGGCTTTAAACTAATAGTTCATCCCAGTGGTAAGATTTAAAAAGGAAAATGGTTTACATTTTTATGATTTACAAAATATAGGTAGGTCTTGCACCAGACGCCACCATTCCCTGTCCACATTGCCCAAGACTATTCCGTGCACAGATTTGCCTGATCAGCCACCTGCGTACTCATAGACTCTAACTTCCCCAACCATTGGATGAATAGATGGTCCTCGTCGTATCGACGGACAAACAAGAGGTCACTGACCACCAGAAACAAACCTGAATATCACTTTATTATCATAACAGCTAAAAAAAAAAAAGAAACATTCATAGTCAAGACGCACCAGTCAAACGCTTTCTGACAGATATGTTTCTTTTTTTCTAATTTGATTCCCTGTTTCACCTAAAGCTGATATGCAGATTAAACTCAGCAATTACATATAACTGCATACAGTACATACAGAGATGGCCAAAGTACTCACTTTCCATACTTGAGTA
This sequence comes from Cyprinodon tularosa, assembly GCF_016077235.1. NCBI lineage: Eukaryota > Metazoa > Chordata > Actinopteri > Cyprinodontiformes > Cyprinodontidae > Cyprinodon > Cyprinodon tularosa. The sequence goes on from NW_024039165.1 coordinate 681,191, forward strand.
AAAGTACAGATACTTGTGTTTAAAAAATACTCTGGTAAAAGTGGAAGTACTGATTAAACTTCTTTACTCAAGTAAAAGTAACAAAGTACAGGCTTATAAATTTATTTAAAGTATAAAAGTAAAAGTAGAAACCACTTTTTTCATGCCGTTGCAAACATTTTAAATGGATGTCTGCCAATAGGACTAGATCTCCGTTGTTTTCATTTTCAATCATCTCGTCGTCCATACTACTATGCTAACGCCACCGCCACCAAGCTGCAATGATTTGCCGCCAATGAATACCGCCGAATCTGTCGATTCATCTTGTAGTGGTGCGTCAAATGCAACATAGATTTCCATCCAATTAGATTGAATTTGGTATTGATGACGTGAAAAATAATAACGGTAACTCCATTGAAATGATTCAAAACTAAAGTAACGAGCCAATTTTTTTAAATGTAACGAGTAGAAAGTACAGATATTTGTGTAAAAATGTAAGGACTAGAAGTAAAAAGTCGCCATAAAAATAAGTAGTAAAGTAAAAATATCAGAAAAATCTACTTGAGTACAGTAACGAAGTATTTGTACTTCGTTACTTCCCATCTCTGAGTACATATAATCTCCATTAATCTAAGTAATTCCATTTTTACCGTAAATGAACAAAATTATCCTAAAGTCTTAAATCATGAGCAGATCTTTTTAGTTTTTTTACCATTATTGAGTTGATTCCTTGTTTAGATGCCATATAACAGTTGAGGCCATAATGTTAATGAATTTTGTTCATAAAGCTGAAGCCACTGATTCTTTGATAGCTGCTGGTTGATCTATCAATGAAGTATTCTGTTTTCTTTCTATACAGCCTCTTTATAATAAGTCACACAAACATTAATGTATATTTAAACTATTCACTTGTGGGTTAAATGCTCAGCTTTCTATGCACGTTGTGTTTGTTCCGTTTGTTTGGTTTTAATGCGGGCCTCTGGTTCATATTTTTACAGAACATTACCATTTCTCTCAACATCTATCGAGGAATCAAAAATCTCCTGGAGTCATACCACTGCCCAGAGCTAATTAAGGTACAGATTCTGACCTCTCCGTTTCTGTTGCTCTGCAGTTTAGATTGGATGATTTTCTTTGACCAATTTTACCTTATCCTTTTTAAGAAGATTTGTCAAACTTTTCTAAGATGTGCTGAATAAAATTTATTTTACTTTTTTTTCAATATGATTTAGTCATGTAACTCCCTGTGGTTATTCAGTAGTAGCCTTTTGCCTTCAAAACATCAGGAAATAGTTGAAAATTGATAAATAGCACCTAAACATGAAGTAGTCCAAATACTTTAGTTTCTAAGGTTAACTTTGTGAAATAGTTTGTTCCCAGCAGTAGAAATGGCAGCATCTGACTGTGTTATGTTCTGCAGGACGTGATCGCGTTGGTTGACCCTAAGGAAAGAGAATCTCTGTCTGCTGTTCCTCGGGCTGCAGTAAGTAAACATGATGAAGGAAACAACAGAGATGAAGAATTACTTCTGATTTATCTGAGAATAAAGTGAATGTTAAGAGGATAAGGGTGAACTTCTGGATTTGCACACTTCATAGTTTTGCACTCAATTGTAGATGTGGGTTATTTTGATTATGGGCTTTAATGCTGGCTTTCAAGTGTTGAATGAGTATTAAACAATTCTGATTTTATGCTGTTACAAATAGCAGGTTCCATTTTGTTTTGTCATAGGCTACTATGGTAAGCATACAATGTAGCAGGCATTCAGATTTTTCTCTACTACGCTTATCATCCTTTCACTGATTTGAAGGCTTCCTTCCCTAGGGCTTTTTCCAGCGTACTTGATGATAATCATAATAATAATTGAACATTCTTGATCTCAGACTGGAGAAATTCATATCTGCATTTAACCCATCCCCTTTGGGAGTAGTGGGCTGCCATTGTGCAGCACCCAGAGAGCAATGTGGGGTTAAGGGTCTTGCTCATTGACCCAGAGTGTAGGATGTGGGGATCGACCCGGGTACTTGCAGCCTTCTCAGACGACAAGCGCACTACTCCAACCACTAGGCCAACATTCCCTACACCACAAACTATGGTTATACTGAAATAGATTTAAAAAAATAATGAAATTAGGCCAACAAAATGAGTTTAAACGATACCAACAGCTGCTGTTTAAACTAATTTACCTCCTTATTTGCATCTATATGTTAGAAAACTGCAGTGAAAATAGGAACCCAACGCCCTTTACATTCACCCTGAGCGCTTGCAGGCAGGTGAACTCGTGCTACCGCCTGCCAGCAGACAGATACAGGTTGAAAGCAGGGGATGGTGACCAGGTTCAACAATCAGATCCGACCGATGGGCAGTGTTTTCTTTTTTTTCTACCCAATAAGACGCGCCATTGCTGCGCCGGCGTGTAGTCTCCTCACCTCTGCTGCGGGTGGATCAAAGCATCACGTCTCCAGGTCAAATTTTGGATATTAAGTAGAGATATGAATATCTCCTCCAATATGGAGAAAGGATTGAAAGTAATATCAGCTTGCTTATTCAGAAAAGGCCTATCCCAGTAGTCAATGGCATAGAAGATTTGGTTACACCGCGGACGGTCTGCCAGTCCAGAACCCTTTGGGTCTTCTTCCAGAACCCTTAGGAATAAATGTGATGTTGACATGTGCAGTTGATTAGAGTGGGCTCCAGAGGACCCTTTTCTACAAGGTTACTCAGATATTTTTCACGATAAAAGTCTATCGATTCCTCTTTGTTTTGCAAGGCGAACCTGCAACCTGTAATCAGTAACTAACTAATATAAAGTAACTATAACTAATTTAAAAGCCTTGGCCTAGTCAAAGTAGAATATATTCATAAGCATGTATATATTTCAGAATGCATCTGTAATTTTGAGACTGGGAAAATCAGAAAATATGTCATAAACAAGAAGATGTTTAGTTGTTTAAGCATCATAATGGTCTGCCTTGTAAAAAAAAAAAAAAAAAAAAACAGTTTCGAATAAATCATCAAGAGCCCCAAATTAGAAAGATTTTCATCCTCAGGATGAGTGAATCTAACCCTATGATAAAATCTGTATTACTACAAGCTCATGTAGTTATGAGGTTGTGTTTTGGTTTTATATGTAACACACATTTGTCTCATTCAGGGAGTTGAAAACAAAGTTTTGGCCCTGGAGAATAAATTGGCTGAACTGAAAGCGGAGAACAAACCGCTGAGCTCCGTTCTCAAACAGGCCATCCTGGCTCTGAGTGCTGAAGAGGTACACTTTCTTTTTCATTTTTTTTTTTTCTGTGTCAGAGTTGTAGCATTTGTCAGTGTTTGTGTATTTCTAAGAGTTTGGTTGTCTGATCAGAACCTACAGCGTGCCCTTGAGCTGAAGCAGCAGCACGAAGAGGAGATGACAGCCGGGGCTTACGCCACCCTCATCAACCTGTGCTGCCGCCACAACAATGTGGAGGAGGCGCTCAACCTGAAGAGGGAGATGTGAGTGCAGCAGGAAATGCACACATACACACACTGCACTCCGGCCAGTTTTGGGCCATTAAAGTTTAACTTGAGTGGTATTAGGGGAGACGTTAATGCAGGGTCCAGCCGCTCTGTTGGCGAGATGAAACACAGGAAACTCTCCTCTTCCTCCTCCTCCTCCTTCATCATCATCTGCTTCCAGCATTAAACTGAACTATGAGCTGCATTGCTGTTAGCAGAATACATTAATCAAGGTGCGCTTCCTCTGTCTCCCGCTCTGTTTTCAGGAGTCGTAAGGACTCATCCGTGGCCTTGGATCCCAGTAAATACATCATACTGGTCAAGACGCTCTCTGTGAATGACAAAGTTGAGGGTAAGCCGCCAGAATCCATATCTCATATTGGCTTTTGCTGTGAATGGAACCTTAAGGTGACCTGAACATGTTAACATAAGTAAAAAAAATACCAAAAATATACAGCAGAGAAATTCAAAAAACATATGAGTGATGGTGACCTGTTTAACTGGCTGTGCTGTGACCCTTAGTGATACTTTATGGTACCTGATGCTAAAGATTTTTTTTGATTATTTACCAATTATTAAGAAATAAATGAATGGCATCCCCGAATTACAATTAAAAATAAAGATGGTTGATCAATGTTTTTGGTCTTATTTCCAATTAGCTTGTAGCTGCTGATACTCCTCTACCACGCAGACTTTTTTAGTCTCTCTGCTGTTTTCATTAAAGGTATTGTGGAGGTTTTTGGGGAATTTTTTAAAAGACCCGCCCTCTCCACTTAAAAAATAAAATAAAAATAAAAGCACATGCACAACCCTGTACCCGCTCCTGAGAGGGAACGCCCATAAATGCTTGCGAGAACATGCATGGGCCCATTTCTAAAATTTCCTGTTCTCATAGCTCATACAAGCTTACTGTGCCCAAACGTCCGCCCTAACCCCTAAATCCCTCAATCAGTATATATAGAGCGGGGACTATATAATGGACTTTATAACAAACTCAGTTAAGTAACTGTTCAGGCAGCGGATCACTGTTTTTTGCTCCCTGTTGGTCACGTAACTCCTCCTCCACTGCGCGGTGCCTGCGCCATCTTTGTTATTAGTCGCTGCTTTGACAGTAAACTCCATAATGCTTTACGAGGAGCAAAGCATTATCCGCGCAAAGCATTCTGGGATATATTTGCCTCTTCTGAGGCCTTTCTTTTCTTCTCATACACTTCGTAGACACTTTTTCTCTTACGGACCTCTGCCATTTTCAAAGAACCGTGGTGAAAAGGGTGAGCTTCAATGACTGTCTGAAACCGTAGCTCACTACACATATACGCCTGAAAGTGCGCATGCACAGAAAAAGAAAGCTTACGGGACAAGCACATAGGACGGCCGTACATAAACATATCACCAGAACGATTGACAATTACGAGGACCACTTATTTAGTTGATCCCCCCCAGAAATAAAAGCGTGTCCTCTATACCTTTTAACTGTATGCTGGGAATAGAGGAACCTAGGTGTGTGTGTTAATTGAATCTTATGCATAAAAGAGATCAACTTTGCTGCTCTATTTTGAGCCTTCTTGTTATCTGCTGTTAAATCTACTCTCTCTCACCATCCTGCACCACCAAATTAAGATGCATTTCTCAGCATGTCACAGAAATAACAGTTTCCTGTCAAACATCTCTGCCACCTTTTTTCTTTTTTATGAACTTGTTTACTCCTCTTCGCTCAGTTGAGCTGACCCTGTTAAAGATGGCTCTCAGTGAGTCCTGGTAGCTCTTAGGTATGGTGGGTTTAATGATCTGGAGCAGATTTTTACAGCCTTGTGATTCTGGCCTCCACCAAATATGTAGGTCTGCCTCAACTAACAAGCCAATAGTGGGAACCGATATGACTCTTGAATAAACATAATGACCACCAAAATATCTCAACATTGAAGCAACATCCACATAATCACACTCTAAGGAAAAGGCATCAATACACTGATACACTGATCGGCTGATGATTCAAGGTTAGGGGGAATTGCTGAAGGGTAAAGTGAAATGAGTCAGAAATCAACCCAACTGGTTTTAATTACAAGACAACAACTCCTCCAATTGAGCCACAGCTCAAAGGCATCTGAATCCTCTGGTATTTGACATGTCTATGGAACGTCCTTGTCATTTTTTTATTTATTTTGAAGCCATATTGGATTAATCTGTGTTTTATTCTCAGTCGACAATGTTGACAATGCAGTTTCTCTGCTCTGAAACAAGAAACAATGGCTCATTTTCTAAGTGGGGAAATGAGTTTCTGTCATTTATCATCCAGGCTGTTCATTCCTCACCTGGCAAAGACAAAAGTTAGAGCATCATCACCATAAGCGCGCTCGTTAGTATTTTACAACAAACCAATCTGACTTGTTGTCAGGGCCTCCCTCCCCAAGCCCCCAAAAATTTATGGTTTAGGGTAAAATGTCATTTTCAGCTTCTGTGTGTGCGACACCTGCTGTGTGATGGTGTTTCTCTCTCTCTCTGTTACCATATTAGCTGTCCATTTTCTGAATTCTACGGTGGGTTTCCTTCAGCCCATTGAAGACCCAATTACCATCAGTTTTTGCTTCTCCGCATTTCACATCAGGTGACAGGCGAAATGTTTCCCCTTCGTCCGTACTCGTCTTTCCTCCCCTTATCACTCGCTCTCCATTTCTGCCTCTGCATCTCTATTTAACCCCCCCGTCCTCCTCTTTCTCAAAGCGTGTCATTCTCTTGTACCCCCCTCCCAACAGACACACACACATACTGACTCGCACACGTCAGCAGGGAAATGAGAGGGGGGGGAAATTACAGGACTGTGTGTATTTTTCCAGAATTATTGAAATCTGCCTTGATGCTAATGGCAGATCATGTCCGCCAAAGTGCTTGAACATTTCACACACACACACACACACAGATTGACACAAATTTGCATGTGAATTCAAGCAAAAGGCATTTGGTGGCGCGTTGGTCGGCGCGTCCATCCGCCTGCGAGTGTGTTGGGATGTGTGTACAGGCAGCGCTCAATGCATTTGCCATTAGCCAGAGAGTGTGTGCATATGAAGGCGAGGCTTGTCAGCCACATTAGCACACATGGCTAACCTTGATGTTAGCCTGTCCCCACCCAGACGCTGGTCTGCCCAGCTCTCGCCGCACACCAGCCCCAGCTGAAGATCATGTCTCCTGGCGTTTCACATTATTTCTCTCCAGCGTTAATGGTTTTGTTGGTTTCCTTTGATGCTTCTTATCTTGACTGCCAACTCTGTTTTTTTTCTGCTTTGTTCTCTAGCCTTACATCTTCTTTGAGGTTTCTCAAAGCTATCGCTATCTTCAAACCAATAAATTTTCTTTTGGATCCCCCTTTTTACATCCTGCAACTATCGGTCTTGCTTTTTTTTGTAGGTTTCTCTTACAGATGGTTTTATATCTCTTGACCTAATAAGCTATTACCAGAGCACTCTTAATTATTCTCAATTCATTTAGATCTGTGTTTAAAAAATCTGTTATCGAGGCGTCAAAACTGTGTCGAAGAGCTGATTCAGCCATTCTATTCACAAGCAGGAATGCATCTACAACATGAACACCTTCCCTTGAGAGCTGGTGTTGAATTTCCCTGATCTGAAAAATTAACTTTTGGAAGGTGAACTTTTGCAGCCTCTGGGTTTTCCTCCAGGATTACCTTGAATTTGTCTCCATCTTCCTTTCAATCTTTACCTGCTTCATTTTCCATGCTAAAAGACTTCAAGTTTGCATTAAGATGTGACTTAATGCAAACTTGAGGTCCTGCAGGTTCTCCAGAGTTACTTTGTTTCTTGCATATCCAAAGCTCCTATTTCATTGTTTGTTGAAAAGTTTTACTTTCTTTATATTTTTGGCTGAGAGGTGTAATGGTTCTCAAACAAGTTAAAAGTTGGAGATACTGTTTTGTAACCTTTGCTACTTCAGACCTTTCTGGAATATCATCATTTATCCAGTGGGTGATCCTTGGTGTTCATGCTCTTTGCTTCCTTATCTTCTCTAACAAGCCTCTGAGGCCTTCATAAAGTCATCTCATATACACTGAGAATAAATTGTGCATATATCGCTTCTGTTGAAAGCCAGACTTAATTTGAACACATTTTTATCAGAAACATGTTTGATGTTAAGCCAAATGTTGGGGTGCTGTATATCTTTTTTAACAGTCAATCTGGAGTTATTTGAGTGTTTGTATCAGTATTATTACCGTATGTTAAAGCTATATTTGTGACCTTTGGGATTCATGTATGTACTCACTGAGTATGTACTACTTGGACTTGAAAAGGCTAAACACAGTTTTCCTCCATCTTTCCGTCCACCCTTTTTTTTTTTTTTTTTATAAATATACCTCTGCTCTATCACCAAGCATCTCTTTGACCTGACCTTGCCCTCTTCCTCAATCTGTCCAGCCTCCCACTTTAGTAAACGTAACTTGTTCTGTTTTCCCGTGGTTTCGGACTCCTCTTCAGTGCAGTGTGTTTGTGTGTCTCTAAAGAGACATCAGCAGCAGTCAAGTCATGCAGCATTACATGAACCATTGGGCTGTGTGATGTCTGTTTACCTGGCCTGTCTACCTCCTCCATCTCTGGATGCCTGCATGTGTGTGCGGGGTCTGGCTCGCTGTGCTGGCCGTGATGCTCGGCTGGGCTGATGGATATACATACTAGCTCAGCGGACGGATAGATGGGGAGATGGAGGGAAAACGTCGTAGGGGAGGTTTTGATGGTGGACGGATGGAAGTTTGGGTAGTGTTGCTCCATTTGGGCAGATCAGCTCCAAGCCATTGGTCTCTGTGATTAACGGGTCTGTCATGGAGTGATGGAGAGAGCTACGAGTAGATGGAGGGGGGGCTGAGGAAATGGTCAGACACAGAGAATATGCATCATCTGACATGATAAACAGTGCCGATTTGATAGCAGGTGAGCTTATTGCTTATGTAGATGACAACATCTGAGATCGACATGTTTCTATGATCCTTTGGATGGTGATTATATCTAACAAGGTGTGTCACTTTCTTTGAAACATTTGCTCTGTGCTTTCACTTATCCCTGCTATTTCCAGGCTTTTTGATTTGCCCCCAGTTATGAGACAATTCTTTTTATCTGACTTATTTTTTCCTAGTGTGTAGCCAGAAAATATCTTCACACGATGGACTCAATCTTCTTGGACTTTCTTTACCTAGATCTTCCAAGAGTGGGGCCTGTATTACCTTTTTCGTCCTCCATTGACATGGTGAAAGAGACAGTGATAATGAATGTTAAAAAGTATTGATTAAAAATGCAAAGAAACCATTAACAATGGATGGCAAATGAAGAGAACTCTCAAAGAAAAATTACTTTTTGCCTAGGAATCTATAGAATTACAGCATTGCCAAAATATAAGAAAATGAAGAAATTCCTCAGATTTTTTACTTTTTTTTTCTTGTTCTTAAAAAACATTTCCCTAAGCTTAGACGATGTTCTGTCAGTTTTGAATCAACATTGTTAAAATGAGTGAGGCCTACCTTTAAAACTGACCGGCAACAATAGTAGATTAATATGTAATTCTGTTTTACACCTATTTTTTTCACCAGATCTGCTCTGAAGCCATTGAACACTTATTTAAAATTTTAAATAAAGCTTCACTTGCATTGAGAAGTAAGCGTGGCAAAACATTTAAACTTTATTCTGCAGAATGCATCTAATTTTATATTTTTGGCCAATTTTTAACTCATTCTAGCTTTTATCAGCCTTTTAACTCAGATAGTTTTCCTCATATTGTTTCCTCTAGCCTCTTTGTGTTCAATCCCTTCTGCTCCTAACCTGACAACAGCCAGATGCATGTCTCACTCAGCCTAGCTCCGCTCACATACATCTGGGAACCCGCCATAGGAATTGCCTTTACTGAAGGCTGGGCCTTATCAAAACTCCTTGCATATGATTGGATAAGCCACTTGTCTGTCGTCTTTATTGATGTGCTATTTCAACCACTCACACCGAAGCTAACCCGTGACGCTGTGAGAGGAGGAGCCATTTGGTAGATCAAGCTCTTGCCAAATCCGGTCGGGAGAAGGGCGAAAACATCGTTTCCACCAACAAAAGCCTTCAAAGCCGTTCTCTGATGTTCTTTTAATTAAACAATATCAGATAGATTGGACAACACAGAAGAAATAGCAGCATCAATGCTAACGCTTGCTTCCTCAATGCGAGCCGCCATTGTTGTTGGAATCTCACGGTCGCTTCTCCACTCCAGGACACACCCACCCTGCGTCCTGATTGGACAGACCATAAATTCGGTTGGGGAAATCACTTTCAATGAGCGGGTTCCCAGATGTATGTGAGTGGAGCTGGGCGGAGCGAGACATGCATCTGGCTGTTGTCAGGTTATTCTGCTCCTACCTCTGTTCCCATGTTTTCCCAGTCCCATTAAATCTGTGACAGCCTTGAGTTTCAACCCCCTTAACAGCTAAAACTGGGATCTGAACGATGGAGAGATGGACTGAAAATTAAGAATCCAAGCCACTGACAGACTGCAAAGTGTTCAACTGTAGACATTTAGTGACGCTCTTGTTTTAGATGTTTAGTTGTAACAATAGCTGCGTTAGAGAGATCTTTGTACCACTACTATGTGCCTAAAGTTGGTACCCATTTTTTACCTTATGTCGTCTTTACACAAATAACAGAATTAAGGATTTTGTTGAATACTTTCTAAGTGCAACACTATTGGCACCCTGCAATTTGAGGCTTAAAGCAGATTATTCTGACACATTCTGAGTGTTTTCATCTATCCATCTCCGCCTCATTATTGGTCTCACTGTATAGATTAGTATCTGTGGTGCAGAGCGGCTGTATCACTGACAGCCCATTAGCAGCTGTCTAAATAGACAGTAAACGCATCTTAATTACTTTACCCTGTTAGCGCACATTCACACACACTCCCTCTCCACCATTTAGCCCCTTGTGTTGGCCAGATGGGCGCTTGGCCCAGTAAAAAGCCCTCCATTACCAGCGAGACTTGACCGAACCGTTCCACCCCTCAGCCCCGCTCACCAAGGTCCTACTGGGGCCACGGCGGGCCCTTGTCGTCACATACCTATAATTTAGCCCCCCAAGTGCTTTCCACATGGCCACGGCAAAAAGCTGGCCTCCATTGTAGGGGTCCGGTAATTGTAGTCTCGTTTAGAAAACTGCAAGTAGCAATTAGCAGAGAGTTGGCATTATACGGGGCAGGATTTGCATCCCTGCTGGGTGCAAAATGCTGTTTTAATATGGGTTTGTTTTCCCCACTTGGAATTAGCTAAAGGGGCCTTTTATCGTATCCACACACCCTGCTCTTCTCTGAGCCAAATTCTGCCCACCTCTTGCTGCCTCTCTACTCATCTCTTTCTTCTGGTCTTTAGTTTTTTTTTGGTATTTGTCCTTTTTTCTCCTTTAAATCATTCCCAGGTCACTGCTTTTTCTGTTCTTTACGCTCAAAAAGCAATTCTCATTTCTTTCTCCTTCAGAGGCATTGGACATCCTGAAGGAGATGAAGGAGAAGAATGTGGTTTTGAACGACACCCACATAACCTCCGTCTTCCACATGCTGAGCGCCGTGGCGGCCAAGGGTGGCATCTCCACCGTCCGCCGGCTGCAGGACACCATCTTTACCCTCGGACTGGCCAAGCCTAGCGCCAATCTCTGCTCTCCTGTGGTGACAGCTTACTTGGACAGGTAGTGCAAATATTGTCACACATTACAAAATCCAAACTTAAATCTGCCTGGTTGAGTTCAGAAATCAGATGCTGTTTGTTATAGTTTCACGGCTCTGGGGGAACCCAATAAACAGCCAACAAGCTGATGTTTGTTTTCAGATCCGTTTCCTCATCTGCCAAAGCCTCTTGCCAGGTGTGTGTATGCATGTGTATCTCAATGAGTCACTCATCGCTCCCTATGATCATAGCTGAGGTCATAGTCTGGGTCAGCGATTCAGAAAGGGAGAGAATGTAGAAATTGCTCATTTAGATGTGTGTTTGTGTTTTGAAGCCAGGGTTTTGTTTATGTGAGAATTCGCCAGCTGCAGCCTCTGCTATAAGTCTCCCCCCAGCCCCGCACACACATTAATGGCCATCCTTAAGACTAAAGTGTTTTTTTTATGTAGGTGTGGGCTGGGTCATGATTTTCATGGTATGATGACCTGAGTTATCAAAAATAGCACATAATTAATCCATTTAAAGTAATAAAGCAACACTTTTTTTTACAGTCTTTAAAAATATGATTATTAAATACAAAATGAATATAAAACAGAAAAAAAATGTATACAGTGCAACATGAGTCTAAAAAGATCACGTCAGCTGCCCAAAGGAGCCTGGAATCTGTAACTTAACAGATACACTGGTCCTAGTTTTAAATCTGAGTTAACTTTATTCTTTATGTATTTAAGAATTAAGGAATCTTTATCACATTGATAATAGAAATGTGCAAAGACAAATATATCTCAGATTTGTTTCTCTCGGAATGCCATTGAATGGTTTTAAGGCAAAACTCTTGTTTTGATCAAAATTTGAAGCATAGGGTTAGTGTTTTAGTAATTTTTAGTACTTGTGTATTCATATGCTGCTCTTCTCAAAAACTCCTTTATGTAACTTCGGTGGGTCAGATCTGTCACTGAATGTGTCATGTGAACCAGAGCACCTTTGTTGCAGTCCAGTCTCCCCTTTAACACAAAAGTTGTTCTCTGGCAGAAAAGCAGATAGGAACCTTACCTGATCAGACCTATTTTTCGTTCTCTGATGTAGGGTTTGATCCAAAGGGATGAATATAGCCTTGATCAATCTGCTCATCGAAATCAGTTTACCATCAGATTCTTGCAACACAAAGGAAAGCTGTTAAATTGAACTTGTCTGTCTTGTAGAGTCAGGGAACATGTTTAAGCCAGCTTACTGGCAGTGCACAGCAAAAGGGACAGGAGGGACATTGGTTTCCTACTGCTTGATTAGGCCTGGAAAATGTTCTTGCCATGTTGACACCTCCACTGTCCTCTCATCAAGTTGACTTTATGCTTGAGCTAGACCAGTCAGTTTGCCAATTTTTACCTGATCAGCTCTAAGGATCACTGTTAGCTGGAAACATTTATTAGTTCTTTAAAACTTAAAATTTGCATCTTTTTAGATCTAGAAATCTATTCTGTGATGCACGGCTTCAAAACATTTAGGTAAAATGGCAAATGAGATTTTGTCCTTTGTGTGTTTGTACTCTTGGTGAATAAATATCAGAATCCATTATAGCTGTAAGCTGCAAGACAAACCTGAAAGTATCCATGAGGGAAAGTGTGTTGGTGCATCTCCTCTTTAAGCAACTTAACATCCTTGTTTGTTATAACTGATGTTTTTCCCTCTAAAGTAAATATGAGTAAACATTCAGTTTAAGGTCCCTGTTATCAGCTAACCTTTCAACTCCAATCAGTTGTGTATATTATTCAGCGCATGTGTTTTTTGTGTGGAAGCTTTTAACTAGATCAACTCATTAGCATGTTAATTATGCCCAGGACCCTAATTGCTGGATTTTCTGTAGACGTCACACACATTCTCCACATGCTTTCATACGGTTTATCTTCTCTTGCACTGCCACACGTGAAGTAGACCTTTGGAAATGATGCCTATGCACACACACGAGCACAAGGTAGCTCCCCTGCCGCTGTTTGTGTTGCTTTGACTCTGGTTCTTCAGCACAAACACAGCTTCCAGGTTCACAACGATAATCACTGCCTCCGCAAGATTAGCAGGCTAATTTACTCCTGGGTCATCAACGGCAGCCAAAACACAAGCATGCACACAGCAGCTTACCGCCAGCCGTTGCTCCCAAATCAAGTGCCAGTTGTACTTCCTCCAGCTGATACTGCAGTAAACACACTAATGAACGTAGGAGAACAGGAAAGCTGCTGGCATCCTGTCGTCAGCTGGGTGTTTAGTCTACTAGAGAAGTCTCATCAGGGAGGGGAGTTCACTTTTCAAACTTTGTTTTTATTGATTTTTAAAGGAAGAAAAGAAAAATAACTTCTACTTACCTTGCATGCTTCTTAATAAATCTTTATTTTTAAACTCTTAAAATCCAGCCTGGGTGCGTTTATGGTAGGGCTGAAATGATTAATCTGATTAGTCCTGATTAATTGATTATTGTAATACTTGTCAACTAATTTAGTAATCGATTAATCGTTAACTGGAGTTTAGAGGCTGTTAAATATGAATTGGTAACAGATCAACCAATCCTTGAGAAGCAATTACACCAAAATTGTAAAGAAAATATATCAACATTTTTGCATTCAAGATAAAAAAGCTGTTTTAGAGAAACATTTGGTGACAACTTCTATCACATACAGGGTAATCCCAATCTTCTCACCTGTTGCTCCACCCTGCTAGTCAGCTGGCTGAAAATAAAGTATACCCCTACATTCTCCCTTAACTCGTAAAGCAAACATATTTGAGTGATTGGACATAGTTCCAGCCAATTTTAGGTTGTTATAAATGTGGCTTTACAGAGAGTAGAACTGCTCAAAGGAGAAATGGTGGTATACCACTACTGGGAGGGAAGTATTAGTGTCAAAATAGGGCTGGGAAATATGGACTTTAAACTCTCCTTTACTTCTTTACACTTTTTCTTCGGTAACTGAGTGTGACTGTCTGACAGGAACCAGTCCCACAATCACAAATACTGCTCCTGGAAAGAATATACAGATGTAAAGTAGGGATGCACCGATCCAATATTTTTTTTGGTATCGGTCCAGATATAAGGAAAAAAAAACTAGATCGGTATCGGTGACAATTGACTCGATATAGGGGTCGATCTATTTATTCTAACTCTATGCTATGCTCTGCTGTCATGCGGCAGCGCAATAACACAACATGTTCATATTAAATATAACACCACCAACTAAATGAAACACCTCCTGAAGTTTCATAACGAGGAACATGCTGAGATTATCGGACTCAAACAAACAAAAAAGAAGCAGCGGGAAGCAGCTAACTCCTTTGGAAGCAAAGGAAAGAAGTTCAATCTTTCCATGTAATAGTATACAGGCCAAAAAGAATCACAGATGATACTTGATAATGATAATGACGCTTTTTTTTTTTTTTTTTTTTTTTTTTTACACATGTTGACCAAGTCAGAGAACTTTTGGTTTAAGATTTTGTGCACAGTTGTTAAATAAATGAGTCATAACATTTATGTTTTTTTAAGAAAAGGGAAGTCAAATCGTATGCACAGAAGAATGATCCCAGTTTTTTTCCCTCCATACAATAAAACCATTTTTTAGCTAATAATTCACTAGTGTGTTTGGTATCGGGTCGATATCGGGTGACATTAAACTTCAAATATCTGTATCATATTGGAGGTGAAAAAGTGGATCGGTGCATCCCCAATTCAAAGTAGGCTTTTTTAGGACACCAGTTACATAAAGAGGTGCACTAAACATGCCACAGAAAAGGCAATTAAACATATTATTTGAATTTCTCAACTTCCCAATGGTAAAAAGAAAATGAAAAAAATAAACTAAGCTTGTTTTCTGGAATTTCTACACATCATTAGTTCTAATTTATAGTTTATCAAAATGGTTATCATTATTATTTATCCTGATAACGATAAAAGATACAATAAATGTCCACCTCTATTGCAAAATAACAAAATGATTAAAATGCATTCAAGTGTTCAAGTTCAAATCTTAATTTTAGGCCCTACGAACTGGTGCAAGACTTTGAATTACATGTAGTAATGTCTGAAATTTACTATTTTCATTAATCATAGAAGGCTTAATGGTTTGGGTAAAATGATTTAATTTACAAAGAGAAGCATCCACTGCTATTCTGCATTTTTACCCACTTAACGAATAACATATACCTCAACTTTATGATATATCATGCATTTTTTGTCCCCTGAGGGCCGGTCCAATTTAAGCCTGAAGTTTGACACACTGTTTGGAGGTTTAAACTATGAATAAGAAGGAACTGCAGACACAAACAAGGTATGCTGATTAAAAAAAAATGGACTCTGTAAAAGCTGCTTATGCTACAAGGTCAGGTAGCTGCTTTTTCTGGAGTAGTTTAAAAAAGGTATCTATCAATTCATACAAAATATTAAACCTGTAATAATCAACATATCAAAATCTATTAGATTAGTTCAAATTATCATGTTAGCAGAAGGAAACACTATTTTTTCTAAGATTATCAAAATTGGAGAGTCTCAGATCTATTCTAACATGACATAGAAATGAAAACACCTTTAAAAGTTTCCATTCCATGTTATGATTTCTTTTAGCTAGCTTCTACTAGGATGAATTAGTTGTTTTTTTTAGCAGGGTTATAGTAATGTTTGTGAGGATGGTGTGACTGAGTAGCCTCAGCATCTATTATTTTTAGGTCTGTTTTGTTTAAGCCCATGTCATTGATGGTTTCACCTTCAGAAAGAATTTTTCCATTCTTCCTCTAAAGGTGTGTTAACAGTGAAATCTCTAGGGTTGTAAATCAGCAGTTCAGCCAGACTTCAGGGCAGGTTTAAGTAGCACAACACTTGACAGTTAGTGCTAGTCTTTTTGCTCTCTTCCCTTTTTATCTTGATGTACTCTTCTCCACCTCTTCATTCCGTCAGTCAGCGGACAAACAGACAGTGGTGGTGGGAGGAGGAGGAGCTGGAGAGCAGTGATAAAAGAGGACAAAGCAGGCATCATTCCCGCCTGCACCCATCTCATCGCTGCGTCAGCGCTAATGACTTAATGAACACTTCTACACCAGATTAGCCCTTGACAGCCCATCACACGCGCCGCCCCGTTAGCCTTCATGCCCGTTTGCGCAGCATTGTGTGTGCTAACCTGCCACCGCGCTAGTTGGCAGCTAGCTCCGATTGCCATCCTTGAGGAAGTGATTAGCGACAGTAAATGCTAATGAGTCCAACAAAGTGAAGAGCTGGCAGGACGCATATGATAAGGCGGTAGGATGATGGAGCAAGGAGGAGGCGGGCACAGCACTGAAAAGAGATGAGCGGCTCACAGAAAAAAGCCTAATTTACTTCAAATGCTTTGGCCCAAATGAACACAGAAAGAATTCAGCAAGGGATTTTGTTTTGTTTTTAAGGTAGAATAATGGAGACTCAGATAAGGAAGCGGGATAAACAAAACATAAAGACATATTTGATTCTTGAGGGGTGGTTTTTCTGTGCTGTAAAAGATGCAATTACCCATATTTGGTATTTTGAACACTTCTTAGGAAGGATAAAGTTATAGCCATCACCAGGAAAACCTCCTGTTGGTTTCTTTGCTAATGCTCCCCATTTAATCATTTGCTTCTCTCGGTAACATAGATGAGAAAATCCAGCAAATGTAATCTTTCAAAAGGTAAAATCATTTTTATTCATTTTTTATTTTTATTTATTTATTTTTTAGAAATACTGTATTGAAAATAACAAAAAAAAATAACAAACGGAATTTATAAATAAAACAGCGGCCTTTTTATAATGATGCAGCCTTTCTAAACTCTAGACAATTGTTTTGCTTTTTATACCTTCTATCCTTTCACATAGCTATCAATGTGAAAATCTGACATGCCAAACCAGGGTGTCGATTGCAGATTTATATATAAATTTGTTTCATTAGTGGGATTTGTAAAAAATTAGCCCTTACATGAATAAAGAGATTTGAAAGGCTTTGTAATAATGGTTTGTAAAAAATGAAAAAAACCTTCATGTTAGCTTGACACTTAATGTTGGCCTGCTGCAACTGGAATTGACTGCACTAAATACCATGTTGCCTCATCAACTTTGAAAAATGTCCACCTGCCTGTGCGTGACCACAGCATTCACCCTTTTTACACAAAATCACCTGGTAAGGATGTGAATTATGTCAGTAATAAGTAAGTGCCATTCTAGCCCACATTTAACTGCAGGCTAGTCGTGTCATGATCACAGCTTCATTTGCGTCTGAAGACACAGACACCTCTTTCTGGAGGACAGTGGCTTGATAACAGGCCTGCCCATCTCTCCTAAACAAAGGATTAGGACGGAGGCAAAGAAAATGAAGGGAGGGAGGGGGGTGGCTTTAAAATAAGTCGAAATGAGCCTCCTTGTCTCATCCTTCAGGCTTCCACTGAGCAAAGCGCTCGTTATTTTTTTCAGGGCTTAATTGGCTGGAAAGTGTCTGACATGCAAAGTTGGGGACATTAACAGGGCTGTGTGCTGCAGTAAATGGCAATGCGAAGTGACAGTTAAATTGTACCTAGAGGGAAATTATCCATCTTTCGACATCTTTAGCTCTTTTTGGGGGTGGATCAGCGGGCGGAGAGATGGGTTGTAATTGCAACGCCAGGCCCTTTTTTTTTTTTTTTTTTTTTTTTTTTTTTTTTTGCCAACAGTATTTTTTTCTTTCTTTTTTTTTTTTAATCCCTCATCAGGAAATAGGGATTATAAGTAAGTGTTTAATGTAGAAAAGAATGAGCTGGGCAGATAAGATTAACAGTACAGACCCCCCTTAGCATCCTTGTTTAAAAAAAGAAAAATAAATTCTTAAATGAATGTATGTTATCTCAGCAGTGATGGCTTGGCTTTGATTTTCTTTTTCCCAGTTTGGGGATAGCGCTGGCCTTTGGAAGAAATTAGTTTTTTGTGTCTGATTAATCATTTCTGTTCATTTGATATGTTGGATTATTTTCAGGTTAAATGACCCAACAGTGACCCAGTTTAAGTTTACTCCCAGAGGCCACTACCTTCTTTTCATTTTCTATATTTAGGTCTCAGTATATTTCTTAATGTTGCCTAAAATGTCCTTGAAAATCAGCAGCGTCATACAAAGTTTACTCAGGAGAATAGAATTGAAAAGGAAAAGGGATTTCTGCTTGAGGGTAACATCTTTTGTGTCCTTGTGGTGCTTATGAGGTGAGTTATCCAAATGGAAAATACAAAAGATTTTCTTCATATCTGATCAGACCTAAATGGTTTGAATGAAAGTTGTCGTGATTGTCAACACAAACAGTGGGGGGAAAAAAAAGAATTGAACAAGTAGTGAATTTTTGTAGATAAACCAGATGCATAGACTTGCAAGTCAAACAATTAGTAAATGAGCGGGAGGTTTGAATTAGGACTAACGATTTCTGGTCGTTTGCTGTAACACCAAAACATATTAGCATCTGAGAAAATGTTCCCAGTGGTTATAGAAACTTGGTAAATTAGACCTGAGCTCCTCGGATGCTTTCCTCTTCAGTGGGTGGTGGCAATATAGAAATGGGTCCTGGATACTTTTAATGAATAAATAAGTTATAAGTAAATGGGGACTCTGTTTTATGTTGCATTGATTGTTAATCTGTACCTCCTAAAAACTCTGATTAACATAGACTTTAAAAAAGTTCTTCCTTACAAAGAAATGATAGGGGATTGATACGATAAAAATACGATTACATGAATGCTCATGTCCAACATCCAGACTGGATGTTGGACATTCACCTTCTCTCCTTTTCCACAATGTCTTTGTCTCTCAGTCGTTCAATCAGACTGTTCTGCAGTTGAACAGCCTCTTGACTGGCACAGCTGAATAATGTTGTGGCTCTTCATTTCAATTAGAGCTCCTCTTTGCCTTCTAAGCCCAATCACTCCACCGCCCCACACCACCATCAACTCCCTGAGTTGCCAGAGCCAAGGTCAAATGTTTCTTCCTTACCCCTTTTTCCACCCACCTTTTGATGGTGTTTTTGCATCTCTGCTTGTCTAATTGATTTGAGAAGAAAACACTTCAGAAATTACACCTGTTTGCTCTCAGCCCAACACTCACTCTGTTTCCACTCCTCTCTGCCTCCCTCTTTACAAGTGCCCTATCTGCTTTGACCTCTGCGTGATTGACATGGTAATTACCCAATCAGCAGATTGATGGCAGCGCTGTCACAATAGAGGGGATTGAAGTGGTCTCTTGGTTACTCCCTCGCTTCCTCTCCACATCCCGGTCTCTTTTCTGCTCTCGTTATCACTCCATCATGAGCGAATCCTCCCCTCAGCGAGCTGCTTTTGTTTGCAGCGAGGAAGACCGAATATGAAAGGGATGTCATGAGAAGAAGGGAGCGAGCTGTGAAAGGCAGAGTGGGGTGTCTAATGTTGCTGCCATATTTGAGCTAAATTGCTCAGCTGGGGTTGTGGGGGTGAGGGAGGTCAGACTCTGTACGAAGAGCGAACGGCATGAAATCAAAAACGCAATGGTGTCAGGAGAGAAAGAGCAGTCAGACAGGAAGTGTGACGGTTGGAAGGAAAAGGGAGACGAGGGAAGGTTGAGGAGGTTCTGGTCAGACAAAGGAGGACGCTATACAGAGAGGGTAAAGATCAATGGAGTCCTTTTATCTGCTGTATTGCCTCACCTTTAAAAGCCTGTCCGTAGAGTCATTAGCTCCACCAGGACAGGTGTGTGAGATCTTGCCTGGTTGTGTGGGAATGATGTATTGGGGCCAAAGGGTCTCGTCGCCTACAGTTGTTCTGCCATGAATTCAAAGGCCCTCCTTGTTGAGGCGGTTCATTGTGCTTGGATAGCAGGGCACAGGGTTAACACCCCATGATGCGCTCTTTATTCTCCACTGACACTGCTCTGTACATGAATGATTGGATGAACTCATTCTCACATGTCTTTTTTCCTCTCTCTCTTTTTCCCCATGTCTGCAGCAAAGATGTTGCTGGAGCTCTTGAAGCGGCGCTGGAGTGTCAGAAACTCTACAACCAGCTGCCGCGCATCCATGACATCATTGTGGCTCTGGTGGAGAAAGGAGACACAGATTTATTGCAAAAAGGTGGAAGACTGATTTTGGAACTATCAAACTTTGTTTAGCCTGTTATACAACAAAATTGTAAGCTCAGCAGGCACAATTTTCCAGTGTCTAAAACTACAGATGTATCAGCAGCATGGGAATGTCCACTCCTTTTAAAGTGAAGTATTGTCCCCAAGATGGACATGTTGGCCCCAAGTAAAAGCAAAAAGACAGATTCCAGCGTTTAAAATAGTGTCTTTATCCATTAAGGCATAAATCCTCTTATGAAATGCGCCACAGAGAGGAAGAAGTCATTACTCCGAAATAAGATAAAAAAAAAACTGATTCTAGTTTGACAATACTTAGATATGAATCATTGTTCATCTGAATTTAATTGTTACACCTAAGGGATGTCCCAATACAAAATTGGTCCGATATCAACCAAAAGTCCAAATATAAGAATATGTTTCCCTGAATTTCAAATCTGAGATATAAACAAGCTGATAGAGACATTCTGTTTTCATCTGTTTCTGTCTAAATTTTCTGCAACCCATTTGTTAATAGTAAACGGGTTAGTTGTTCTCATGCTTAGTGGTTCTCTTTGACTTCACTTGATCAAGACTTTTCAAACATCCTACTCAAAATGAGTGACTAGAAAAGCACTCGGAGAGCGCAGACCTCCGCCTAGTAGCTCATTTCCCCCAACATATTTTGACTTTTAACTTTTAAGTTAATAACTCTACTCACTGAATCTTAACATATATACCTGGTTCCATATGGGCATCCTAATCGTCACCAGAAATTTTGCCATTTGTTGCCCATCAAAATATGCACCTTCTCTGACTTTTTCAGCAAAATCTGTCGACAATATTTTAACTTATTTTGAAGACAGACAAACCAAATCTGATGGAAAAATAACCTTCTTGGTGGAGGTAATAAAAATATGGATGATTTGTGCTCAATTTGATTGAAATCAGTTAATACACAAAGCTGGCATATTGGCATTTTATCAGATATGAAAAGGTGTTTTTGAGACATTCCTAATTTTAATGAATATGGGCAAAATGGGCTTACAGGTCTTCTTTGTTTTCTCTTAAAAATTTCACTACCACTTTGTGAAGAAACAGTTTAGCTCTGAATATCTTGGATGATGAATAAACATTTAGGTTTTTCTCCAGTAATGGAAAAAAACAGATGTTCAACTTTAGTTCTGATTTTTAAAGCAAGCTAAGCTCATCGCCACAATATAAAATGGAATCACTGCATTTATGGATGCGCTGATATAAAAATGTTAGCTGATGTCATTATCAAATATTGATATTACCTTTGAAGCCGATCACCAATATCTATCAGTGTTATAGGTTTTTCCTGCTCTTGCTTAAGGTTAAGTTTCTTCTGAATTACTTCAATTAAATAAGGCACAACAGGACATTTATACTGAAGTCACACTTCCTCTCTCTCTCATTACTTTTAATACCGTATTTTCACGACCATAAGGCGCACCGGACTAAAAGGCGCACTCTCAGTTATGTCCCATTTCTGTATTTAACACACACATAAGGCGCACCGGACTATAGGGCGCGTTTTTTATATACAGGTACATGTCCTCTACTACCTTTAAATACCTCTACTGCGTATTTAAAAATACAGCGGGGGCAAAACTGAGTATGACTGTGCTTTATTCATGTATTTATTACAAAGTATTAATCAAACCTGGCAGCTGGCCGTGAGACAGACACATCGCAGATGACACAGCGCTGTGGTCACTCCTAAATTAACTTAAAATCCTGAAACCTGCCGACGGAATATGTTCGCTTTTATTACCGGTATCCTGGTGCCTGCAGCTAAAATTATTTAGATGAAAAACACCTGCCAGCAGCCGCGGTGAACAAAAGGATTTCTACTGTCGGTGCACCGCTGGTATGTGGGGGTCTGAGCGCCTCCGACAGAAATAGATAATCTGGATGAACTGACTGCAATTATTAAGTTTTCAGGTGGCCTTTCTCACTTAAAAACATATTAAAACTACTTTATTCCAACTGATCACAGCAAATATAGCTGCAAGATTTAGATTATTTAGATGAAAAAACACCTGCCAGCCACCGCGCTGAAGAGGAGGAGACGCGCTCAGAGGCTGCCATTGAATTAAGCTTTCAGGGAGAAAAATACAGCGGGAGCAAACCTGAGTATGATTGTGCTTTATTCATGTATTTATTACAAAGTATTAATCAAACCCATCAAAGTCATCATCCTCTGTTATCCTCAGCATTCCTCTGAATAAAACAGCTGCGCTAAATCAGACATGCCAGTTTCCCCTTCTGCGCTGTCGGTCACTTTCCGTGCAGCGCAGCTCCTCAGAAATAATGCCGGCTTTTGCGAAAGCTTGAACAACAGAGCCAGCAGACACGTTAGTCCAAGCATCTACAATCCATCCGCAAACGGTGGCGTAACTTGCACGGCGCTGCCTTCCACTTATCCTGAAACTGTGGTCTCAGTCTGTCATCCATCGCTCCCACGCCGCTCGCAGCCTTACTGTGAACGGCCGCTCCACACCGATGTCAAGCGGTTGAAGTTCCTTTGTCAGACCCCCGAGATAACGGCGAGCACAGCGTTCATTTGATTCATCTTTTTTTCACATCGGCTGTGAGATGGGCACGCAGCGATGGTGATGCGTGGAAAAAAGCACCTGGTCTCCTCACATACACCTGCCTTTCATCATCTCCTCATCCATCCAGCCTTTTTCATTTGCGTTAATATCATGTCATCAGAGCGCTGTGTCTGTCTCCCAGCCAGCTCCCAGATCAGCTTCTCTGATTGGTTGATGCGGCGCGTCCAGCAGCAAAACTTCAATTTTTCCATCTGAGCAGCAGCAGCGCGTTGGCGGTGCGTCAGATGCTTAAACGCTCCCGACGTGCTGCACCAAAACGCGCTGCGGGACCTTTTGCTGCACCTATATGCGCGTCAACCATTGACTTTGCATGTAAACTCGCTGCTTCTGCTGCACCTGCTGGGTCCGGTTCACACCGATGTCGAGCGGTTGAACAGCGAGCACAGCGTTAATTTGTTTCCCCATGTTTTTCACATCAGCTGTGAGATGGGCACGCATGGAGTTACATATTAACAGCGATGGTGAGGGGTGGAAAAAAAACACCTGGTCTCCTTACATTCAGCCACTCTTTCATCATCTCCTCAATGAGGTGGTCTCAAAAGTCGCAGTTACAACACACAAGGCGCACCGCACCATAGGGCGCACCGCACATTTTGAGGGAAAAAAAAGACGTTTAAGTGCGCCTTATAGTCGTGAAAATACGGTAGTTTTAATTAACTAATGCCTAAAATATTTCCTCAGAAAAAGGCCCACATGAAGTTGAAGCGTGGGACTCCCTGTAGTTTTCTGCTCTAATCCCCTCTCATACTGTTGCGTTTGTTCACAAAGTGCTCTTCCAGCTTTTGCATTGAACACACACGTTAACAGATGCTAGGAAATGCAACATAGCATAAGTGGAGCTGAAGGTCAGAAAGATTTAGACCTGGGTCAAAGACGAGGCTGCTTAGCCAATCAGATGTAGAGCAGCCTCTTTATATCGCCACACTAGCGAGGTCAGAGAATGTCAAGTTCAACGTGCTGCCGGGGGCCAAGTGGCTCTGAGTGTTTTGAGGTTGGGGCCATTAGTGGAGCACCTCTTCATGTTCTTACCTCCATGATGAAATCGGTCACCAGGCCCCTAAAAACAAAGTAACTGAAAATATTTAGATATGGACCAGACTTGTCGACCAGAGCTGCACTCTGAAATGCTAAATTTATTCCTCCTCTCAATCCGGTGTTTTAAATCATTAAGCTCTGAATCACCTTCAGTCTAAGTGCTACAGAAGAACAAACTGAGTGCCTTTAATCCTTTCTGTTTTTAAAGGATATAAACTCACCTTTGAAATGAACAGAAGTGTTATAAAACCACAGATGTAAAGCAGACTGTCCTACACGGCATATTTATTAAAGTATTTACTACAGTTGAGAATTTGGTTAGAGTTCAAGCATCACCACAAAGGTAAAATGAAGTACTACATGTTTCAAATTTTTAATGGGTTTTTTTATTGATGAATTTAGTCCGACTGGTCCGAAATGTGATTCCGTGAATCAGGTTTTGCACTGTTATCCTGCCAAAGCTCCTCATTGTTGTTTTATGAGCAGAGGAAGACGGTGAGGAGGGATTACCTTTATGTCCTTGGTGTTTCTGGACATGCAGACTCATGTGGATAGTTTAACCATGTTTGTGAGGAACACCTGTCCTGAAGCTGCAGTACGGAGATAGTCTGCAGGACTAAGCAGAGGGCTTTAGGAAGTTCACCACACTTTAGGAAGTGTGGTGAACTGTGTAATATGATGAAATCTTAAGGAAGTGGTGAACTATGTTTGGTTAAATCTGATGTTCTTATTCATTTCTCTTCTCTGTTCCGGTTTCCCCTCCCTATCCATCTTTTTTTTTTTTTGCCATAAGCCATGGACTTTGTGAGCCAGGAACGAGGAGAGATGACGATGCTTTATGACCTGTTCTTCGCATTCCTACAAACAGGCCGTTACCGTGAAGCTCGTAAGATCGTTGAGGTAAGTAGGCATTCACAAAGACTTTATTACCCCATTTACACTACCCTTGGAAAACTGTGCTGAGACCGGTCCGAGCTCAGTAACTGAGATAACTTATTGTGTGTATATGGAAAGCAAACTGAACTGAACCGAACTAGACACAACCGAACCGAGCTAACTGCAGACCAGTTCCAGAGGTGGGCTCGACAGAACACAATTTGAGTGAATTTAGTTCACACAGGAGATCACATCACATTTATTAGGAAATGTGAACGGCCACGCAAAATAATGTGATTTCACAAAAAAATTGAAATTGAGTCTGCAGTGTGAACGTAGGAAATTGTAAGTCAAATAAAAGACGCATATATACAATTAAGTTAGTTCCAGGTTAATCATATTTACTTTAATTGATGGAAGGTGTGAACTCATTAGAAGTTGCTGCTACAAAGCAAATTAATTATGGGTTTTTTTAATCATTATTATACTACTCTCCCAATTCATGGCACTTTCGCTGTCCATAAATGAAGTCTGCCATCTGCAGGACCCTCATGGCTCTTTTTTAGTTTCAGCACAACGGAACACATCTAAAATGAAGTTGCCACCCTCTTGTTTCGGTTTTGAGTCCTCTGACCTGAATATTGCATGCATATTTATATCTTTGTCATCTCAAGTCCTGCTATAAGCCCTTCTAGATTAGTGTGAGGAAAAGGAGACAGGCACAGCCAGCAGATAAGAAGTGATTTTTCACATGGATAAAAAGCAGAGGTCAGGCAGTCACAGAGAGATTGAACAGATGAAAAGAAGGATGAGCCTGACATCAGAGGACGGGGGAAAAAAAGACAAGGCCATTAACGTTGTGATCGGGATGAAAACAAAGCACAGGAAGGAATATCTGAACTCTTGATCTCTTGTCGTGGTGTGCTCTAAAAGACGGATTTGTCCCTCTTGAGGATTCAAACCCTCTTAGATGTTATCAACATGTTGTTGCTGTGCCTCTCATTCCCCTCATGCTGGATTATATGGCTGCTATCCTGCTTGTAATATCAGCTACATGCCAATGATGTGGGAGATGGTTGATGCCTAGGTGGCCTAGTCAAGGACTATAAGGATCTGATTTGTATCGTGTTGAAATGCTGCTGAGATTAAACTCTATGGAGGAGGGAGTGTGGGCTTCTCAGCACATTCCCAGTGGAAACAAAATGTGGACGGAAATGAAAAACTGCAAATAGCACAATTGACATGCAAGTTTTCCGATTTAGGATGTTCAACTATGTCAAGGATACTAATTTAGCAACAAATTTGGAGAATCTGTAACGGCAAACAAGTTTACTTCAAAGCTGTTATTATAAACTTATACTTTAATTATTAATATTAAAGGGCCCTAAATATGTCAAAGTGTGAGTGTGGAAGAAATTAATTGAATTAATACATTATGGGAGTCATTTATATTTAATTTATTGATAATGTTGAATTCTGTAACACAGTAAAATAAACACTTAAAGTTGAAATAATTACACTTGGTAATTTGTGATTTAAATAAAAAAAGAAAAATGCAGTTAATGTAATTGAATTTTTTTTTTTTAAATCATCTGTTAGAAAACGTGGGAAAACTTCGACTACGGCTTAATTTCAGTTTAAGTTGGACTTTTTTTTTTTTTTTGGCCTGTTAGTGTGAAATGCAGGAACCCTGGCTATAGCTTCTGTATAGATGTGCATCAGTGAGATTTCCCATCCGTTTTAAATTAACTTGGCCCGAGGATACTTATATTAGTCATCATGGATTTGACGTAGATATGACTTCCCAATCTCCTATGCAGGGAGCAGATATTGCTTATTTAGCCTAGCCGAGGCGATGCCACACCTCAGGATGGTTGGTCCGTCCGTCAGTTTTACTTTGTGTTTAGGTTTAATTTATTTTGGCTACGAGGATAGGCAGTCATATTTACTCATTCCTTTACAGTTTTCATTTGAATGTTTTTGTTTAATTGACTTTATAATTCCCTTGTGCTGCTTAGATTGCAGAACAAAAGCTCTAAATTAAAAGTTTCCTTTCATCTATTGTGCTCACATGAAGGCAACCCTCAGGCGACTACAATAGACTCATATCTCTCATCATTCAAATATTAACACTTACACACTCACTCAGGCACACAAATACTTTTTTTTTTTTTATCCCTATGAGAGCGTCAAGTGGTGGTCCAGTGTGGTGTCTCTCTTTAGGCTATGTTTGGTATAATTGGCAGCTGATTAATCACAGCTAATTAAGTGTAATGATAGAGAAAGGTGGCCAATTTTGTGCTAAATGGTCATAGTTGGGTAGGGAGGGGATTGTCAGGTGGCCAGGTCCTATTATTGCTGCAGGGGTGTGTGCATGCATGTGTGTGACGGTCAGGGTTAGGTAGTATTGCTAAAGAGTGGTGAGCTATTATGTGTTTTTATGTTAGGGAGATGGCTTTGATTGTGTGTGTGGGGTAAGTGGTGATCTGTGCAATAGGGGCATTAGTAACTGGGATGGCGAGGGTTTGTTAAGTGGACGGAAGAAGGGGTTCAGCTTTACCGGTCTTTCTTTGCAAATGGGTGTTGAAATAAGAGAGAGTCCCAGAGTTAAAGAAAACTCTTAAAGATGCAGCACAATGCATCATTTTCAGCTGACTCCGTCTGAGTGTTTGTCCTGCTAATCTGAATAGGTAAAAAATGTTTTCATCTTCCTAAGGTTTTGTTTTTCCTTTCCCGCCTTGAGTGCCTTTGATCTACGTTTGCATATGTCAGTGTTGTGGTTTCTTATTTCTGAGGATTCTGTTTGCAGGCCCAGATTAGGGAGATTTCGTCTCACGGATTCAAAATCCTCAACATTTATGTATGTGTGTGTGTTGGTGCGTTCTGCTTTGAGCCCTCAAGACTTTTCCAAGTAAAATGAATCGCAGGCAAAAAAGATGGAGAGCTTGCACCGAGCCTTAGTCTCTAAGAAGATTAGACAGACTGAGAGAGAGTGAGTGCTACACATTTTAATTTGTCCCTTTGGCTGCTTGGGTAAGAACATAATGCCTTTGACTGGGACGGCTAGAGGGATGGAGCGACGTGGGGGGGGGGGATTTGGAAGAAGAGGAAGGACTTTGGGGAAGAGGAAGTGATGGAAGCTCATAGAAAGAACCAAAGCTCAATCTTTTCTTTATTTTTTTTCCCCCTTTCCCTCTTAAAGCATTACGGGTGCCCATCAAAGAGGCCAGCAGGGATTGAGGGCTGTTGATCCTCTGCCAGATTAACTTCCAGCCAGATCGTTCTGTGTTTCTGCTCCCAGATTACCAAGAAGAGAGGGAGAGTGAAATTTCTCAATCCTAGTCCTATTCAGATTGCATCAAAGCCTGCAGGATACAGATGAAATCCTGATCGCTGTTATTTCATGATAATAATCATGTAGGGACTGCACATATCAGGCTAAATCGCTGCTACATGAGCCTGCAGATCAATCTATGTCAGACCTTATTGACAGCAAAAAAAGCTTCTCTTATCTGCGTATCATTGGTGTTTGAAAAGTAAAAACAAATCTCTGGAAAATGCAGGACGACAGATGCTGGGGACAGCAGAGGAACGGTGCTGTAATCCCTTTGCTTTTTATTTTTTTGCCAAAGCATGTTTAACTTATGCATCATTTTATATCCTGTAACCACTTCACTTTAAATCATGAAATGCTATTTTCTTTTTACATTTGCAGGTTGCTTTGGGGGTCATTTCCTACTGTTAAATACTTAACCCTCAGCGGATTAAAGATAATCAACCAAAAGAGGCTGTCTAATGCACCTAATTCTTGTTTTTAAAAGTCATTAAAACTTTATGCCGCACTGTCAGTTTAGCTGGAAACAAAATGTTTAAATTAATCTGATTATTGCCATTTTTTTTATTTTAGTCTGGAACCCTATCTTGATTGAAGAATGCAGTGTTATTAAAAAAGATACATGCATTGGAAATCCCTAAACGATCCTTAATTTAACACCACGTTTCAATTTTAAGGCTGAACAACAAACGAATTACACATCTATTGCAAAACATCACGAGCCACATGTATAAGGGCACAACGTAACCATAAATCACGTTGTTTTTGTTTTATTTTAATCCGAGAGTCTTGGTCCTTGCTGGTACAAGTGGATGCTGTCCAAGCGCCGTTTATCTAATAATCCATGTGTAGCAAAAAGCTTTTTTTGTCAACACATGATCAAAACAAGTTGAATATTTAGCTGAATTTGTTTTATCCTGAAAATGGTCCTTTGGCATCCCTAAGCTTTGTCTGTTTTTTTGTTTTGACTCTCTCTGAATTTTTTCATAGTGTTTTTCTTTCTATATGATGTTTCCAGCAGAAAACACATTCATTTATTAAATTACTAGGCCCTACTGATATATTGCCTCATTTATTTTGTAGACCCCAGGGCTGAGGGCGAAGCCTGGACGCCTGCAGTGGTTTGGAGAGAAATGCATCGCTTCTAACCAGGTAAAAAAATGTGCTACTGCATAGAGACAGATTGAAATAAAGTAGAAAAAGTTTGAAGTTTTGAACTTGTTGCTTTTTTAGATGGAGGCCCTGGAGCAGATGGTGGAAATGACAACCAAGCTGTTTGAGTGCGACAGAGATGAGATGTACAGTTACATGTTGAGGCTTTGCAGTGAGTCTCTGTCCTTCATTTGACCGTTTGACCTCCCATATCTGCCCTGTTCTGTCTGCAGCCGGCAAGTGTGCGACTGAGTGGGATCAGTCAAGACGTGGTGTGATTGCTGCAGCCCCGAGTGGAGCTGATAACAATTGTGATTGGAGTGTTAAAGCTGATTGTCATTGTCCCATTGCCCCCACTTCTCTCCACACACACATCGTAGTTAGTGCGTTTGATAAATTACAGCGTAGTCGAGGGTGAGTCAGTTGATCAGATTAGAGCTCTGATTGCCTTCTCCCAGCATGAAGCGCTTTGTCACAAATTGCCCTCAGAGAAAAGAATGAGAGGCGAGCTGAGAGTTGGGCCGCACAGGTCTGTATGCCAGGCCCGGAAAAATGAATAAAACCTTTCTTATTTGTTTCTGGCTATTTTCAGAGGAAACCAATGACTGGCAGAAGGCAGAAGCCATATGGACAAAGATGCAGGAGGAGAACGTGATTCCTAGAGAGAGGACCCTGCGTTTGCTAGCAGACATACTGAAGAGTAACGACCAGGAGGTGCCCTTTGAGGTGCCTGAGGTAAAACACCAGGTTTATATGTTTCTAAAAATGGGGCATCAGGTTTGGTTGATAAATTAATTTGGATGATTTTGTAGTGTAAGACATATATAAAAGGCACATATAAAAGCAAAACTAAAGACAAACGGGGGATTGCTGAAGGTTTTCTGCCACTTTCCATCCATCATTTTGACTGCATGTTCATGCTGAGGTTTGTTAGTTTTGATCGTCCATCCATCCATTAAAGCCTTTCCATCTACCCCTCAGTTTGTCCATTCATCAATATGTTAATTGTTTGACCGTCTGCCCATACGTCCATCTCTGTTTCTGATCATCTACTCCTCCCATTTGTCCATCCATCTCTGGTACTCTATTAAGTAGGGGTGTGCAAAATAATCGTCATGATGATGCATCGTGATTCTAATTTTCGTGATCTACTGCATCGATTCTTGACGGCAAGTATCGATTATTAATTTAAAAAAATTAATAAATAAAAATTGCATGAATGGTTGGCGAACATCAGCCAAAACCAAGTGTAATACAACTTCCAGTCCAGTAGATGTCACTGCGGATGTGTTGACGCACGCTGCCTTGTGTCACAAGCATTTCCGGCCGTGGGATACTGCGCTGAGTAATTCAAAAACAAAACATGGAGGAGC
Source organism: Cyprinodon tularosa (assembly GCF_016077235.1). NCBI lineage: Eukaryota > Metazoa > Chordata > Actinopteri > Cyprinodontiformes > Cyprinodontidae > Cyprinodon > Cyprinodon tularosa. The sequence continues at coordinate 711,832 of NW_024039165.1, forward strand.
AAATATTGCAATGCATCGCAATAATTCATGTATCGTTATACATCGTGATAGAATCGCATCGTGGCCTGTGAATCGTGATTCGAATCGAGTCGTGACGTCTTTGGCAATACCCACCCCTACTATTAAGTCATCTCTGCTTAAAGTCCTGACCAATTTTAGAGACATTGGCTGCGTGTCCTGATGGCAGGTTCCACTCTGCAGTTTCTCTCTAACTGAAACACTTGACAACATAAACTCTCCTCACTCCCTGAAATAAGAGTTTCATTCTGTAAATATTTGGTTAAATAATGTCAAATATATAAAACATCCAAACTAGCCTGTTAAAAAAGATAGCTTATATTTATTCTGTAGTATTTGTAAATATTGGCTTGACGTCACCATTATGTATGTTAAATATGGTTGAATTTATTCCCGAGTAACACGATGGTGCTGGAAGGCACACAACTAAATATAAATCAGCCAAAATATGAAAAATGGTTGCATTAAGGGGGATTTAAAATTTTAAATATTCTGTATTTTTCAATATTTGACACTACATGATGATTACCACCAGATAAAACAGAAACTTGATAATATTTTCAAACTATTACTACAAGTTATTTTTCCTTTTTTAAATGTAGCCAACTGAATAGATTATTCAGAGAGGAAGTTGGCCCTGTCCTCTAATTGTTGAAGCAAACATCCTGCCAAAAAACCTCCAACTCTTATCAGCTGCTCTCCAAACTGCCCCCCACTTTGCTCCACTTTAAGCCTCTGTTCATTACATGCAGAGCAAACAGGATTGAAGCTCTGATCTGATGTGTAGTCAATCAGACTAGCTGGCTGGTGAGAGGAATTACAGCCCAATCTGTCTGTAAATCTGTAATGCCTGACTAATTTAGCCTGCAGCTAAATGCCACCATATGGCTGCAGCTTGATGCTCAGCTGGACCCAAATTAAGAGAGAATCTGAATTTAATTTGGAGTTTAAAGAAGCTGGACTGCTGCTTTGAAATGCTCCTCCTTAGAACCTTTGGTTCACTCGCTGCTGCAGCACGATGCGTGATGAGACGGGAAGCGATTGCTGTTGCCTGAAGCGATGAACTTTGTGACCCTCGGGGCTCTTCGTGTTGACACTTCCCGCTCCGACACACAAACTCTTCAAAGCGCATTCACTTCTCTTCGCCCCCCCAGGGATCCAAACCTAATTTGCCCCCAGCCAGCACAGCTTAACCCCCTCCCCTCATAGCAGCACGGGTGAGCGAGCATCACAGGGTCCGACTCGGGCCGGGCCGGCACTGCCGTGCAGCTATGTACACACATGCAGACAGCAGCTCATTGCCGGCTGAAGGCGTCTTCTGGATGGTCGTTGCTGTGTTTTGATGGAAGCGTCAGCCCCTGTTTTAGTTTTTATTCTTGTTTGGTTTGCAGACATGGTACGAACAAGCCGCTCCGGCCTCCCAGCAGGTCAGGACACCACCAGCCCCTCCTTCAGCTGAAAGGGGTGCTGATGTCCAGGCCCGTCTGCTGGCCCTCTGTAAGAAGAGTAAAGCCAAAGGTAAGCTGCAGGAGGTCAAACTGTTGTTTTCTAATATGACCCAGAAACACCACTGAACACAAAGGCAGCTGACATGTGACATAAAAATGAAGAAAATAATGAATTTCTTTGTTTTATTACTTTTTTCCCAAAACTTCCACTCTCCTCTTCTCTAGAATTTCCTCTTACAAGCATGGATTTATGTTTGTACTGTTAAATCAAACATTTTGGACAAATGTGGGGAGAAGCCCTCTGGAAAGCCAGTTTTCTGCATTATTATTTGCTGTTCCTCTACATTATTCTCAGTTCGTCTTATCTTCTTTGAGCAGCGTGTTGCAGCTCTATCAGCTGAATAGAGGCACTTTTTTGTAGCATCATAAATACTCTATAATGCATCCAATAGCAACACCAATCCAGCCGCCTTTCATTTACCTCTTTTCTATGTTTAGTAAATAACTGGAGCAATTTCATTTAAAACACCGTTACAAAGTTGCTTATAGGGAAGTGGAACAAACTTGATTATCATACCTTTTTGGTAATTTGTTTTTCTGTTCTTATAAAGAGCTCTTTTCCCTTGTACTCAGTCCTCTGATACTCACAGGTGGAACTATTTTCCCTTTTTTTAGCCGTGTATCTGCTCTATTTAAAAAAAAAGCTAACGTTGAACTTCATCCCTGGTGTTAAACATGATCGTGGCAGCATCATGCTGAGGGGTTTCTCCAGTCTGGAATATGAATCTAGTTAGGCTTGTTTAGAAGATAGATGGAAAGAGTTGGAAAAAATTAAACTGCAAAAAATATATTTCCGTCCAAAGATGCAAAAAGCTGGTGAACACACCCATAAGACATGTAGCTGTAACCGCAGCTTAAGGTGAGTGTTGACTCACTGAGGCTGATTACAAGTGCATTCCACACTCTCAGATTTTTAATTGTTGAAACTAAATTAAAACCTATTTAATTTTGCTTCAATTGCGATTATGAGCAACTTTGTCAGCCTATAGTAAGTTATGTCCTTTTAATGTGGAAAACGATGGAAAACTTGGTCAAACTTCTGTATGTCAAAAAACTATCCTGTGAATCTCTAAAACTGTGTATGACATTTGAAATAAAACCTGAATGTTATTGACTTTTTATTCAGAAGAATCTCAAAAAATGTTTTAACCCGAACAGAATCTCCCTTATTTTAATGACTCTTTCCTGTTTTTGTTTTGTTTTTTAACAGAAGCACTGGGCTTACTGAAGGAGGTGGACAGAAAGGGCGTGGCACTCACCCCTCTTCCTTATGACCATGTAATCCGGGCTCTGTTGGCGCAGGGATTCATTGAGGACGCCATGATGGTCAAGGAGATGTAGGTGTCTCTACTCGCACTGTAGGAAAAGTCAGGTGCAAATAAAACAGGTTAAAGGGTCAAATGGGGATGGTAAAGCTTTGAAAAAGACAAAATTTTCTGATTTGCAGTATTTGCAGAGGCAATAGTCTGCAAAGCTGCTTTTACTGGTTGGATTCTACATCTTAGACCTCGTCTTCAAATTTTTTCTGTCAAAATAAAGTCCGGTAAAGTAGGCTCAGATGGAGAAAAATCAGATTTTTTTTTTCTTTTTTTTTTACATTTTTTTCATTCTTTTTTCAGCCTTTTGATAAATACAACAAAATTAAGAACCAAAAACTATATAGATTAAACAGTAAAATCATTCACACTCTTAACAGTTTTAGATTTTTTTTTTTGTATCTTATATTCAAAGTAAAGTTACATTCTGAAGTGGGCAAACCAGATTCCTCCCTTAAACCTGATTAAAAAAGCAAGCTAAAGATTAGGGTTATGGCACAGAGGCCTTCCAGGCTTAAGGACTTGAAGCTTGACTTCTAACTTCAGCCTCCCTTTGCTTTTTTTTTATTGCCTTATGACAGCTGCATCTCACACCTTCTATCACAAATAAACCTCCTGCTTGAACAAACATTATTTTAAATCTAATTTTTTTTAACGCTTTAATACATTTAGGAACCAAATATATAAAGGATATTGAGGTTCTTTGTTTTGTTCAGTGTCTGGATTTGTTGTGACATCTCGTACTAATGCTATGAAAACAGATCACGAAAAACAAACATGGTTAGTTTTCATACAGTAGGTGATTAACTATAGGATGATGCCTTCTTCAGGTCCTCTGTCAGGGCCTTTTACCTATAGACATGTCAGATGAGTGTTGGGCTTGATATTCCTGGGCACGTAATTTTTTTAAAACGTGTTTGGGAAATATCTGTCCTCCTTGAAGGACAGATGGCTCATCTCTGTATTTTTGGCGCTGAAGCAGAATAACACCAAACTGAACTTGCAGCTTGTTTATTCCTCTGCTCCTTTCCCTCTCATCCTCTACCTGCGGTTGCTGAGGACACATGACGTTTTGACCGCTGCTCCTCAACAGATTAAACACGGATTGTGTGTTAACACACTTTGGTTGCTGGATATGAACAATGGTTCTCTCTAAGCCCGAGGTATACATACACAATCCCATGTCCAGATTATTTTTGGTTTTCCGAGAAGCCCCGTTCTGAAACGTCAATCTTCCTCCAATTAGTAATGTATCATGTGTTGTCCTGTTACCAGAAGCTCTATCCCAGCTTTGAGCCCCAAGACAAATGGACAGACACACACAGAGGTATTAACAGATCCGAGCTTAAAGCAGAGCGGATCTCCTGGTCGGGCGTTTTGGGTAATCTCCAGCATTTCCTTTATCTCCTTTTCTCCCTTTCTTTTTTTACTTTCTCCAGAAGAAAACAGAGAAGCACAGAGATAATCACGTAATGACACACAGGGAGAAAAGAGCTGCAGTGGCTAAATTGGTACAGAAAGGAAAAACATGTAAAAACATCCATTACACTATCAGCCTCTTCCCTGCTCTGTTTTCTTCAGCGCTCGGTTTCTTTTATTACAAATATAATCATATCAATTTTAGAGCCACATTTCTACGAGTGCGAGGCAACATGAGTGATAACCCATCTCCAGCCTCTGCTTGAATTGGTTTATGGCTTCCCCGCCTGGATAAAAGCATAGTTTATCCAAGCTCTTAATGAGAAGTGAAATGAGCTGAGAGGAAAGGGAAGGAAAGATGGAAATGTGTAAGAAAGGGACGGAAGATAAAAAGGAGGGGGCTAAATAGGAAAAGAGGGCTAGATTTAATCATGGGTGCGGATAATGAAGGCGCTATAGGCATTAATTCAGATTGTGAGTGTGTGTTTTAGGTAATCTGGACAGAATTGAGCAATGGGGTGCTTATGGTGAGATTAAGGGATGAAGCAAGAGATGAATTCATTGGCTAAAAGGCAATGCCCCTAGAAGGAGAAGGTGAGAGTGTTGTAGTGTGTGTTGGAGGGTAAGAGGGTGAACGGCCGACACCCTCCAGAGATTTTTTTCCCACTTGATAAGAATAATTCTGCCCCCTCTCCCGTCCACTTCGCACGGGCCTCCCTACTCATCAGGCGGTGACCCTGTTACCGCTCCAATCTTCGGCTTGACCCCGCCGCAGCAGCTGCCGGGTGCCGTTTGGCCTGGTGTCACCGTGGCGATAAGGATTGGGAGCCTGATGCTCAATTGAGCGCAAGGATTAATCTGGTTGCAAGGCTGTAATGATAACTAAAAAAAAGCAGGAGGCAAGTTTGATTGAGGTTTGAGTGGCCAACAAAAAGGAAAGAAAGGGAGGATGCCTGAAAGAGACCTCAGATAGAAACACATTTCAGTTTTTCTTTTTTGTGCTTATCCAAAATTTATTTTTTTTCTGTTTTTTTTTTTATGTGAAAGCAACACATGGTGCATCATAGAGAAGCAGATGTGTAGACAGAATCTTCAGGGAATCCCCTGGTTTAGATGGTGTTTATGCAATTCCAACACATGAAATGCTTTCATTTAAATTCCCTTACTATGATTCTGGCCCTTTTTCCAGGCTTCACTCTAGTTTCAGGCTTCTAACAGCTCTTAGACAATTCATCCCCTTATTTCCTATCTACTCAGATTGCTTCTATGTCCTTATTAAAGGAAATTCATTCCCAAAAAGGTTCCAATAGACGTGATTTTTACAGTTTTTAGGTAAAAATAAAAAAACACTTTTGAGAATTACAGATCTCTGCAGCTCCTCCAGAGTTACCCAAAGCCTCTACTCCTTTTCGGATTTATTCTCTCCTTATCCCGTATCTCCCTTAAATGCATAGGCATATCTTGGTGAGATTTGCAGCTGTGCTGAACTTCTACCTCTCTCGCACTATAGATTGAACAGAGCTCTGTGAGATCATCAAAGCTTGCTTGTTGCTGCTTGTTCTCTAACAAACCTCTGAAATATGGATTAGCATAGAGATTACATTAAACAGCTCGACTCTACTAATTTGGTGACTTCTGAATGAAGTAGTTTGCTCTGAATTTTATTCAGGGGTATCAGAGTGAAGGTGGATGTATAGAAATGTACACAGGCTTTCAAATGTAAAAAAAATAAAAAATAACAATTCTATATGTATTGAGGTCCATAAATACCAGGAGACGTGACTTAAGGATCTTACCATATATAGTGACTTCAATCAAGTCCTTGATGTCTGTATTATATTCGGGTCACAGCATGAGAGGTTCAGACCTGCTACCAATCGGCTTTGTCCCTATTGTCTTGTGTCTTTGAGATCATTGTTTTATCCCCTCTTTTTGTGCAATCCTTTGCTTTTCTAAATGTGATACTGCACGGTTCTAAAGCCTAAGACAACACGTATGTAGTTCACTCATCACAGATTATACAGATTTGGCCCTAATGGTACACTCCACTATCAGCTTTAGGAGCTTGAAATAATGGACTGTCTTGTAGAATCAGTTATATGTGGATGATCTAATGTCAAGAAGAAAAAAAAGAAAACATTTTTTTTTTTCATTTTCATAAAACCAAATGACCCTTTGTTGGATTACATGATTCAGAGATGAAAACCTCTGGCCCCTCCAGGGACCTCAGACACGCAACATGTGCAGAAACCCATCGCAAAAATGTCTTTGTTTCATTTTTACCTTCCCTGTAAAGATTATCTCATAGAGAAATTGTGTGTTTTCCTTAAGCCCAAACACGCAGAGGAAAATTACTACATTACGATTTGCTAAATTAAATACCTGGAAAAAAGAATGGCATATTGATGCAAGAATTGTCAGCAAGTAATCCAAACACAAAACATTTCAGCATGACGAATTGTTCCCTCCCAAAAAGATCCAATCCACGCTTAATAAATAACTGCTTTTCCTTTCTTAGAGCATTTATCACAGTTATCTTCATCCAAGATGAAGATAAGAGGTTAAGGCGTTTGGGCAAACCAATACTATCTGTTATTGTAGCTTAATTACACACAAATGTTTTATGTAACCTTTAAGTACATTTGAGTGCAGGGTAAAAAAGATAATGTTTCAGGTGTTAATTTTCACATGGTTGCAGCTTAAATGGAGAAGCATCATTCCTCCCTTGACATTCTCTTCTATCTTAACTCACCTGCATGTTTTCTGTAGCTTATAGGTCTGGGAACTTTGTATCAGGCAAACAGCTCCTGTCAGACCCAAATCCCCTTTGTTGTTTAGGTAATTTTCAGTGTTCATGATAAACTGTGGGGTTAGAAAACTGAATAAAAAAAGAAGTTCATGCATCTTAGTTTTTTAATCAATCAATAAATCAGTAAAATGATTTTAAAAAAATCAGATTGATGCAAACTATACTCCACAAACTCCTATAACTAATAATATCTCACTTATTACCTTGTTTTCATGCCCTTTTTGTTGCTGGAAGTGTGGGGGCAGGCTTAAAAGAAAGTGTACACATATTTCCAGAAACAACAAGATCTTAGCTTTCAAATGAGACACATCACAAACATCAGGCATGTATAATATATTACTGGCCAATGGCTCTTTGGTATGCAGTTTGTTCGTGCCCAATCTATGAAAAGATGGGAACTAAGAGGTTTCTATGCAGTAATCTTGACTTGCCGCTCTGTTGTTCAGGTCTCTAGAATGAACTCAAAGATGTTATGACCTATTGTGCTTCCTCTGTGTACTGGCAAGTTAAACTTGAATTTAATTTTACCACTGGATAAATATACCTAAATAAAGTTCTGCCCTATTATATATAAAAAACATTTTTATGGGTTCGATTAAAAAAAAAAAAATCAACTTTTTATTTATTTAATTTTTTCCAGCTCATGAAAATAAGAAAAATAGTTTAGAATTGTTTTAACCTGTTCTACCTTTTAAATGCTCTGTACTTCCTCCTGTCTTTGCTTTTTGTATAGTTGCTTCCTGCTGTCCTCCTTTCTTTCGTCTTTATTTGTGCTACTTTATTTTTGATTTCCTCTCCTTTCTTCTATCCGATCATTTGTGTCCCTGCTATTTGTTGTTCTGTCTGTCCTTTAATGAGTTCTCCTTTCTTTCTTTCCTTCCTTTCTTCCTTGTTTATCTTGCTTAATGTCTATTCCTCCTCTCTTCGTCTCCTTATTCCTTTTCCTAATGAAGGCTGTGTTTCAATGCAAACTTTCTTTTATTTATTTCTCTTTGTCTCTTCCCTTTCTCCTTTTTTCTCTTTCCTTTCTTTTTATTTCTTTTTTTTTATCTTTTTCTTTAGCTTTCTTTCCTTTCTGCCCGTTGATTAATATGCCACAAGATCCTGGTGGTTTTTCTTTTTTTTTCTTTTATAAAGTTTAAGGACCATGAAGGCAATTTGGAAAGTTGAGTCAGAAAATGTTTTTTTCTTCATTAGAAAATGTGTAGGAATGCTGTTTTAGTGTGGAGGTTGTTCTGTGTGTAGAAATGTACTTTTTGGAGAAACAAACAATGTTAAATGAAAACAAATCTTTTTCGTCTTTTTTTTTTAAGCGCCCAGTCTCGTCTTCCCAGCTTCAAGTTGAGTGACATCGCCAGCAGTTTGCTCATCATCTCATTTAGCAAAAAAGGCCAGCCCAAAGGTAGCAGTCAGATGTGTGTATGTATGTTGGGGCCTTAGACGTTGCATAAATCCACGTGTTTACCCACCTTTTGTGGTCGTTTTTCAGAGGCACTGGAGAAGCTGAAGTCTATGCTCCAGATGGACCACGTCCCCTCCAACCTGGCCATCACCAGACTGGTTCAGGCCCTCGGTAACCAAGGCAATGTGGCAGGAATTCAGGAAGTGGAATCCCTGGTCAGGAGCCTTGGGACGAACATGAACCTTTCCAGCATGGTGTTCATCAACAACACAGCTCTTGCTCATATCACTAAGTAAGGCCAACAGGTTGAAAGCTTTCTAAACATGCTGGAATAATAGTTTCTTTTCAATAAAATAACATGGTAATAATTTAAGACTTTTTTAAAGGTTTTAACCATTTTTTTCTATAAGGATTGATGATACAGTTAGAATCTGGGTAATTAGATTCCTTGTTTGAACATAACTTATGAAAAACTGGAATTTTCTGTCCAGCCTGTTTTAGTTGCTCCTTTCCACCAACTCCCTCTCATTCTAGTCTAAGATGTGTTTAAAAGCCAGATCCGTCGCAAGAACATCACTGCTTTATATGAAATAAGACTGTAAATCCTACCTAGAATGTGCATGAGTATCCAGCCAGACATAGTGGCTCCAAAAATATGCATTTCTCTGTGTCTTTTACCTCTTGTGTCAGGTTAGATGTCTCTGACACCAGAATAAATATGACTGAGCTAGTTTGTGTGATGACACTGCAAATTGACTAGGTACCAGGACTGTAAAGGACTGAAAGATGTGTATATTGGTGGAGTAAAAACTGGTCTATTTAATCTAGTCCAAAGTCCACCGTTTCTTCTATTGTAATAAACTCAGTAAATTGAGTAGCACCAGGATGAACAAATTGGTGTGACACACTCTTGCAGTAAAAGGGAGGGTGAGAGTGAGGCGTCAAGAACAAAAAGGAAATGCAAGCATAATAGGTTTATTCATGGGCCCATCCTCCTCTGCTGGGGCTTAAACAAAAGAGAACAAAATAATATAACGTGCTGCACATCAAAGTTTTATCGTGCCACTTGCCGCATTAGCTCGCTCCCCCGGCTCCAACGGCACCCAGCTTGTAGGGACAACAGGAAGTGCAAAACAGTGCAGGGATGTTACGCCCGATTGGACACCACGGCGCTAGCCTGTCAGCTTGAACCCTGACCTCGGCGAACGGCGCTGTTGAGCGCCTCTGACACGTGCTCCGCCGCTGTATCTGAGTCAAGCTGACTGGTTAAGAGCTGCAGCGGGGAACGGGGCCTGGCGACACATTTAGAGGGGCCCCTCGCTGAATTATTCAGACGGTCCCAGTCGCAACAATAAGAGTTGATATATTCCCATGCTTCTGCACGACGCCGTGCGCACACACCGTTGGTTAAATATTCATCACGGCTGCTGGCGAGGGCAGGGAGAGCGAGCGGGCAGCTTAAAGTGGTAGCACTGAGCTCAGGTTGCCAGATTGAGTTGGATTAGATTTGTTTTGCTTTTTTACCTCGGCAAAAAAAAAAATATGTCAGGAGAATCATTAAGTCTTATCCCAGAGGGAGGCTGAAAAGGAAGCAGCAGGAAATATGATGTTAAAAATGAATTTGGTCCCAAAAAAAAAGAAATGTAGAGAATCATTCTTTTTATAAATGACTATACAGCCATGTTGAGTTTGCTGCATCCTAGAATGAAACTCTTAATTTCCCCCGTTACCCACTTTTTTTTCTTAATCTCTCCTGTGGAGTATAGCTAGGACTGAAATGGCTTCAACATATTTTTCTTTGTTACTGTTTATCATTATTATTATTAATAAAAAGGAGCAAAAAAATAAAAAAATCACAAACCCAAAGAATAGTTTAATGCATAACCGTAAGTTTGCTTTGTTCGACATATTTTTAGTTCTTAGCAAAGAAGCCATTTGGGAAACAAAGCATTTTGCATTTCTTTATAAAACATTTTTGTCTAAAAGGCAACAGGAATAATTTGACGATGTTTTCTCTGATGTGTTAAGCCTATATGGTCCAAAGTGTTCACTTACCCAAGCAGACCACTGGATTCAGGAGTTGAATTTGCCTTACTGCTGCAGCTGCATTAAAGTCCAGCAGCTAACCACACTAATGGCGTAAGAACGGGTCGCATTGTGGAGCTCAGTAAAATCCAGTGCATTGACTCTGTAGGATGGCACCTTTGCAAAGAGACCAGTTTTGAAAGCTACAGACCTCCAAGGCTGATGTGGTTTGAAGCGTAGCTTAAAAGTGTGTTGAAGTGTTTAAAAGACTGAGCAACTCTATCCAAAGATTTCAATATCAAGTCTGATGACACTCAGGGGAGCAAATACTTTTGTTACAGCAATGTTAATATATATATAGTTTGAGAAGTATGTTTAAATTCATCTCGACATTTCCTGACTGAATGTATCTTCAGCAAGAAACATTTGGGATTATGTTTTTAGTCAAGATAAGGAATAAAGTCAACCTTAATATTGATAACTAGTTAAACGTGAAACCCAGAGTTATTGAGTCACATTTATCTAGAGGTGATCATTAGGAGTCCTTTCACTGCTGCCTGCTTTCGTGGCAGGTGAGAGGTCAAAGGCGTAGGGTAAGAACCTCGTAAATGAGATTCAGCCTTAGTCTAACCTAAAATGAAGGGATTACAGGATTAACCTAATTTATGTATCAAAGCATAAGGAGAGGACCTTTATCTGTTTATCTGAAGCTGTGGAATAGTAAATCAATTAGCATGTTGTCAATGAATGTGTTTACAGGCTTAAAGGGGAGTTTTCAGTTTTACTGTGGTAAATAAAAAGGGGAAAAAATGTAATCTGCTAGGGAAGCTGTTGTCTATTGCTGGTGATTGAACCACTTATGACTCATTTGGGGTAAAAAAGATTCCTAAACTCAAGGGATTGTTAGCAGCTGGTTCTACATCTCTAGTACTTTGGATTGAGAGCCGTTTTTACAAATTAGCAGTTTTTTGTTTTTTTTTTATTTGGATTGTGCTTTATGTAGCTTATGGATAGGGTGCAGCAGACCAAACATACAAGTAAAAAAAATCTTTAACCCCTACATTGGTGCTCAATTCAGATATTGTGTGTTTAGGTTGAAAAGTTATTTTGATTGAACAAGGAGTGACTTAACCTGCTCCTTCTTTGTGTTTTCAGTGGCGATGTGGAGTCGGCCGTGGAGTTGTTTGATGGAATATACACGAGTCCAAACGGCTCCAACTCCAGCATGTCCTTTGTCTTCAGAAAGGTGCTGGAGTCTGGAAACGACAAAGCTTTGGACAAACGTAAGGATCTGCAGATAACAGAGGCAGATAGAGATGGTTTGGAATAAGACCTGAGCTGTATGTTTATGTGCTGCTGCAGTGAGTGCGATGGCAGAGCGGCTGGCCAACCACTTTGCCTGCTACAGACCGGCTTCAGATCTCTTCCTGCAGCTGCTGGATATGGACAAAGTGGAGGATGCCAAATTTATGCTGGCTGTAAGTATCATTGGGTAAAAAGAGAAAAGAAAGTCAACCTATTTGAGCTTTCAAGCTGAATGCTGGTTTTATTAACATTTTAAAGGTTTTGTTATTTATTTCCCTACTTTGAGGCTGAGCTACAGTATAAGTGCATGTTTGAGTGTGTTTTACTTGAAGACCTGTTCAGCTAGAGCCATAACTGAGATAATGCCAAAAAATGTTCGTCTGCTGCCCCTTATTTCTTGTCTTTCTTATGGTTTTAACACAGATTGTTTTTCTTCCTATAATAAATTAATATCTGTTTGTCTATATGTAAAGCAAAGATAACGAGTTGAAAACGTTTTATTGTCCCAAATAACCACAGACGTGGTAAATGATATTCCATGTGTGAAACATGTACCCAACCAGGAAGTGGATCCAATTAATCTGTATTCTTCCTGTCTGGTGTCAACCAGAGATCTACTAATTCAGGGGTTTTTTAAGGGCAGACACTGGTTATTTTAACATCAGTCAAACTGATCCCTGGTATCCGCTGCTGCTTTTTTGGGGACTGATTCATTAGGCTGATGTTTCTTTCTCTTCCTCCATTTCTATAATAAAATAACAAATGTTAGACAAGTTTCTATTTAAAGAAAATATTAATGGATAGATCACGGGGCGAGGAGCAATACATCCGCATTATGGGATATCAAGGCACAACCTCTTAGTGGCCTGAATTGGCGAAAATATATGCATTAATCAGCCGAGGAAAAAAACACTCATATCTAAGTTTTTTTTAAAGGTAGGCTCTGTATCTGCACCTTAAAGCTTTTTTCTTTCTCCGGATCTTTTACTGAAAAGATCACTCGGGACAAACTCTTTAAATAACATTTTATAACGTATATGTATTAAATAACCCTGAGACAGGAAAACAGATTTTGATAGGGATTATAATCTCAGAAAAGTTGCTTAGTTACAGGACGCAGCTGCTTACCAGCCGTGCTCACTTCATGGGAAGTGTTCACGATTTACAGTTACCGAAGCATAAGTCCAGTCTGCCACATCATCACATTTTACATCATATAGGTTTGCAGACGGGGAGACATCCATGGCTCCAGCCTTATCAAAGTATTACACTTTGCTCTTAGCTGAAGGACACCGCTCTCATTCCATTCCCATATTGCCATTAGCCACGTACAAAATGAAGATTAGAACTGTATATCCGGACAGAGAAAGTGTCTTAATTAGATTAAATACTGGGGGAAAACATCAGTTCTGACACACAACAGGCAGCTAATATTAAGGTTTAAAAACATCACACATCATCAATGATAATTATCCCAACAGTTTGCATTCTCATTTTGATGCCTTTTAAACATAATATCCAAGAGATGAAAATCAAAAATGGAAAAGAAACCAAGGAGCCATTTTAAAATGATGAATGCTCTCTTATCTCAACTCCCAGTTGATCCCATTCAGTTGTCACTGAGTTATTCATCAGGATTCACATTTAGGTGAGGAAAAGCTTATCCAATTTCTACCTACTGAGACAAGTGGGCTTAAATTGGTCCAGTGCTACTTCACTTATTCATCACAGCTCATCCATTACAGCTCAGTGACTCCTCGCTGGGCTTAGGAACATGAAAATATAGAAAGCTAAATGGATGAAAGGTGGAGAGAAGGCTGCATGAGAGATGGAGTCTTCCTAAGATTAAGACTAACATTCAGATAAAGACGCGTTATTTGCTCTCGTCCAGCCTAATGAGGAACGTTTACACCTAGTCTTTGCTTGTTGGCTAGCATCTCAGCAGCGTGCATCATGAACACTATGGGTGGATATTAAATTAATCATAAGAATAGAATAGAAAATCCCTTTATTGTCCCACAATGAGGAAATTCAGGTGTTTACAGAATCGGTCTGAAAAGAAAGTGAAGCCTTTTTGTGCTGCAGAGAATTGTTCATACCAGCTTCCTAACCACCAGTTTATATTGCCAATACCAGTTATTTTGAAATTTGGCCCTACTGATACATGCTGCTGATATTTTGTGGCTGATTCTTGATGTCCATATTGCTTTTCCTTCCTCCATTTACATTAGGGCTGGGCAATTAATTGCATTTGCTTTTTAATCACAATTTAAGAAAATGCACATTTCAAAGCGCAGAGCTGCTCAGATTTGGGTAAATTACATTTAACAAGAGTAAGCTGCTAAATTTTTCTCAGTAGCCCTTTAGGTTGCTGTAAAATGCTTTAAGTGGATTTGCTGACACAGGGAAGGGGAGCGAAAGATGCGGCTAGCATGCACATTCATGTCTCAAAGTAGAATTTATCACTTTTTCCACAGTCCTGCAACAACGGAATATGGACAGGAAAGCTTTCAAAGTCATGAAAAAAAAACTAAACCCTGTCAAAACACTTTAATGATCATGGTTAGCGCTAAGGAAAACCAAGATAAAATCACAATATTGGTTTAAAGTAGTTGCAATTTTCATTTCTGCCCTAATTTACATAATAAAATTTGTACAATACCAAATGAAACGAAACGATGAAGGGAGCAGCAGTGACCTTCATGTAGCTGGTGAATGTGTTAATGAACACGTGCACGTATCGGACGATACCCATACTAGAGAAAAAATGATAATGGTTAAAAATATCAGCCTGCCTTTGCATCGGTCAGTTTCTACTCCAGATGGTTCGACTTGATGCTGCAGCTGCCGTTAATCATGTTTTATTTAAAGAATAGAAATTAATTTTTAATAAATTTTAAATCTTTCTTTTCCCCTTTGAACATTTTTATTTTCAAAGCATCTAACAAATGCTTACAGCACAGAGCCTCTGCTGAGCCTCCAGCTAGTAGTTTACAGATGAGTTTACAAACTAAAATAAACCTTAAAAATGCTTCTAAAGCATTGCATTTCTACGACATACTTATCTCTAGCTATTCTCCTTCCTTAAACTTTACAATTCAAACATTAACAGTATTAACTCTTCTGACGTTAACATTTTAGGCAGCATTTAAGTTGATGATTAAAACATGAGTTAGACAAATCTCTCTGCTCCTAGAAAGTAGAAGCACCCAGTAAAGATGGGTGTAAAACATGTTCTCGTGCTTGTTTCTACAGTTCAATTTTGCGTTAGACCTGCAATAGGCTGGTGTGTGCCGCATTTTGTCTTCTTGCTGCCCCCTCCTTATTCTCCAAGCAGCTCTTCCTGGGTCACTGGAGGGTAGCAGCTGAATTCCTTCATCCCATCACAAGTGAAGCAGGACTGAAACTCTGAAAAGCTTTTAAGTAGGCAAGCAGCCTGTAATGACGACAAGGCTGTCAGGAGAGAAGGAGGTGAGGTCGGTGGGGAGCAGCAGGGATGGGGCCGGTCATTAAACAGAGATACGGCGACGAAGAAGGCGCTTAACGAACTCGTCTGCAGCTGCTTACGTGCCTGTATGTGCAGGACTGGGTGGTTTAGGAGGATTCCCAGGATACGCTGGGCTTTTAGGCAGCATGTGAGAGGAGTTGGGTAGGCGGCAGGGCCACTCTGTTGACCAGCTGCTGCTGAGAGAGAGAAAAAATGTGGCAAGGGAGAGGAAAAAAAATTCCAGTAGTGATGGAGGAGCGAGAGACGGAAGAAGAGTTACTTCAGATGTAGTCTTGGTCTAATTGCCCCAATTGTACTAAAGCTGTCCTGCCACTTCAGTGATTCCTTAACTTCTGCTGCTCGCTTTGATTCTATGTGCTGCTAAAAGCCTTGCAGGCCACTCGCTTTTAATTCTGTACGAAGCAAGGAGTGAAACGCGTTAGTTTACGACTGGCTTGTAATCAGACCTCACTGATGCTCAGCCAAGAGAACACAGGCACCATGCAGCAGAGTTAATGCATCTCCTCCTAAAACATGCATTATAAGAAGCTCTCTTTAGGATAAGAATGAACAAACAACTCTGGCATGTCATGTTTAATAATGTTTCTACCTTCCAACGGTAGCTGTTAGTTTGATGCATTAGAATCAGGCTTAATGTGAGCAGGAGTCACAAACTGATGTCATTCAGAAAATGTTTCCAGACACTGTTTTTATTACATTTTTATTTAAAGTAAAGGCTCAGATAAGGTTATTTCTCTTTTGTGATTCAATAACAAATCACAGCATATCATCTCAGGATATTTTAGATTAAATTAAATCAAATCGTCCAGAAAGATCAGTTTATAGTTTTTTAGTTTATGGAAACCCAGCTGATTTCATTGAGCCGTTGACTCAGCAGCAATTCCTCAGACTGCATACAGTGACAGTGGGGAGGAACAACTCCCTTTTCTTCCTACTGAAATTTAACATATCCTTATTCAATCCAGTTACAGTATCAGAGATTATGGACTGAGGTTTCTGCATGCGGACTCGGTGTGTTTATAAAACCATGTTGTGTAGAATGACTTCTATATAATAACTACAGACTTGCGTCATCTAATGTAACATCAAATTTAGCTTCTGTGTAAATCCCCTTCAATCCTGCCTTTTATTTCCATCTCTCCCCAGTTTAATACCTGTGTAATAATTACCTAAATACTATAAAGTGGTTCTTTTTATTGGAAGTCTGCTGTTGCTGCAGTGAAACCTGATTTTTTTATTTTTTTTTCTCTCTACCTTTTTGAACTTTTTACGTTTTAAAGCAGAGCAGGAGACATTCACTGGACGTGTACAATTACGCCGACTAGTAGAAAAGGTGTTAAATATAACTAAGTGATCATAATTACGCTTTCTGATGAGAAATGTGGCGTGGATGTAAATTCACAAAGAAATGAACGGTTATTATATCCGTAATTATCCTTTAACCTGAGTGTAACCCTGACTGTTGGAGTGCTTGTATGGATGTGTGGGTGTGCTGGAAGTGCTTGAGAGTTTAAACACTAAAACCTAGTGAAAAGTCACAGGTTGGAGTCGACTTGACCTCAGTAAAAACAGCCGAAGGGGGAAGTGGATCCAACTAATCTGTATTCTTCCTGTCTGGTGTCATTACAGCGCTGCAACGCTCTGGCTGAACAGAGGGAGGTGTTGCTGTCCTACGTGTCTCAGAAGGCTCAGAGTCCTGGACAGGTACAGTCCTTTGACGGGTTCCTCTGAAGCCCTCCTTTATTTACAACATTTAGCATAGCTGTATCCTAAACCTCATTTTTTTTCTTTATAGATATGTCACATAAAGTTGCTTATTATGGTAACATTTCAGTAAAAAACAAAGTTACCAAAGCTTGGGAAATAGGCGTCTAAAACTCTTTAGGATATTTCTTATTTAAATGCAAGTGTTATTGATTCGTAAATTAGGCTGTAGGTCAGTTTGAAGCCCTGAAAAGATATGTTCTGCAAATGGAATACACTATATGGATAATATAACCAAAATGCTCAGGGGTTAGCATTTTCTGCTCAAATGTGTACAGTATAAAAGTATCTGTAGCTTGTTTATGGTTGTTTTTTGTTGCTATATCTGTTTAGAGTTTTTTAGTATGGATGAAAATTTGAGCCAGTATTATTGTCTTTTGAAGCTCATAACTGATATCATGGATATTTTCCCTACCATTTTAACTCAGATTAAAGAATAATAATAATAATTAAAAAACTTTTTTTTTTTAAAAGAAACAACCCAGACTGAGAAGAAAAACAAGTAACAGTTTTTGTTTTTCCAGAGTTTTTGTACCAGAGCAGTGAAAGATGTCGGTACAATGAAAGTAGTTCAAATAAATCATGATAAACTAACAAATATTTTATCTTATGAATGAAATTATCCTACTTTTTTGTTTAAACAACAAAAAATGAGTAGCCTCACCTAGAGAAGACTTGGCTGATTGGTCTGTGTAATGTTGGTGTTTCACAGATTGGAAAAATCAGGAACCTGATGAGCCTGATCCCAGACTTTGCAGAGAAGGACATCTTGTACGCCTACCTGATGAAGTGCCACGGTAAGATGGACCCATAGGAAGGATGTTTTTATCATTATATGCTGGATATTATTTTTTTTAATTGTTTATATCCAACCAATAATTTAGGTAATTTGAGTCCATTATTGGTATATAATGTTATGGGTCAGACTTTGAAAGTTCTGCTCTGTAGCTTTACAGAGCTTTAGTTGCATTTAGAGCTACCAGTATTGCATATTTAAAGATTTTCTTTGTGGCAAAAGGGCTCTGTGAAAATCTCATCTTGGGGTTTAGTTCTGGACTTTGACTAGACCATTCCAAGCCATAAATATATTTGATTTAAATAATTCAATCAGGCCTCTGGCTGTATTTTATATTTAGCTTCAACCATCCATAGAATTATGCTGCCACCACCATGTGTTGACATATATGGTATCTTTGGAGTGATGTGCATTAATATAGTTACACACCGTGTAACTATCAGCCACTAGGGGTGCTAGACCTGCAACTTTCACATCTAGTGCCCCTAAATTTCACTTTTATCTGAGCAGAGTGTATTTTCCACATGATTTAGGAACAGTAGAAATAAAGAGGTTTAGCGTCAAATGTTTTCTGCATTGGGTAAAAGAAAAATGAGAGATTCACATTTAGAAATGAATTTGTCAGTATTTTTTACTCATGTCTTCTCCCTTCACATGTGGCAGCTCTGGATAAGGACCTACCGTCGGCCAAGGCTCTCTATGAGCAGATGCAGAAAGAGGGGCTTGAAGTGGACGAGCTGTCCCTCAAACGGCTGGCTGGGCTTTACCGCGAGGCGGGGGAGACGGCTCCCTTCTCTGAGCCCCCTGTGAGTAAACGAGGAGCTGATCTGAACCGTAGCATCAGTATGTGGTAGACGTTTTACCCTAGGGAGAAAGGATGATCAAATAGGGAACCATTGTTGCTATAATCCCACCAATATAACATCTATAAGTTTGCATGCAATAAAGATCCACAGATTTTCAGTTTAACACTTAAAATAGAGGTTAGAAAACTTCTGCAGTATTGTGGCTCTATCTGGGAGCTGAAAGCTGAATCAGATGCTTATGCAGTAATGAGCCTATAAAGACCTTTTAGATAGACTGGCCTCAATAGCTCGTTTTAAAATGAGCACATTTTTAACAACACAACCTTTTATCTCTTTTTGTTTCTGATAAGAGCTCTGCCCTGTGGTGTTAATGCATATAAACCTTTACCCAGCTCTTCTATTACTATGTATATTGATAAAGAACATAAAGCAGCCATCCCTGGAGCAAAATATAATTAGTGTTCAGAATATTTCGATTTATTAATTCCTTCCTTTTACTGCTTGGTTCTGTTCTCCCTTCTTGCATTGTGTCTTCCTTCCTTCCTTCCTTCCTTCCTTCCTGCAGTGTGAAAAGAACTATAGAGATTGATGAAAGGGTCAGAAAATCCTGTAAAAAAAGGACCATCTGTGAGGAAGTTGAAGCTTGTGGTCACCGGCCCTTTAAGGCTGGGCTTCATAAGAATCACTTGACTTGAAGTGTCTCTTGCAGATAAAAACCCAAAAATGTAAATGAATTGAAGGCTGTTGACTGTGAGGGGGAGGGGCTTTAAATGATCAGGAACGCTGCTTGACGCTCATAACAAGGGCTGGGTAATTACTTGCATTTGCAATATAATCCCAATTTGATAAAACACAACTTTCAGCCCATTAAGTGGTGCTAATGTGCTTAAATTCTGCTGCCACACAGGAGAGAGTTGTCAGTACAAAGATGCATTTAGAATTAAGCACAAAGATTACAGTAGAGTCCTGCAACAATGGACTCTGGACAAACTTTTATGCTCATTCTATGCTTGAGGTTGGTGCAAAGGAAAATCTGAATAAAATCACTATTTAGATTTTTTGTGAAAAATCGTTCAGTCCTAATGATAGCTACAGAAAAAGCTCAGCTTTAACATGAAGGAGCTAAATTTATCATAACGTTGCTTATGTGCTGTTTAGGGGTCAAATACATTATAGAATTCAGTTGTTATAACTGCGATTTTCTGACCAGTTTGCAAAGCTTCTATATATAAAATAAGGGTGCTGGTTTTTCCATTTTTCTGTTTATTTAGCAGATTAGCAAAGTTGGTGAAACTAAACCAGAGGAGGAGTTTCTATGGTCATTTTGTAGACTCCTGTGTACAATCGGAGGCCTCGACCCGCTTAAGCAGGGCTGGCACTTGTCCGGGCGCTGTCCTAACTCATGCCTTTATGCAGTGATGTGAGGAAGCAGGCCTGCAGCCGGTGGTAACTCAGTGTGTGTCAGAAACGATCGCCTGAGGAAAGCGCGTTACACGCCGCGTGTTCTTGTAATCGAGAAGGTGACACGCTGCAGCAGCCCCTCTCTTTTTAGGCTCACGGTGTTTTTGAGCATTTCAGCACAGGCAACATTTTGTTTAAGATGATGTAGCCCTATTTTGAGCAAAGGAAGCACACAGAAATAGACGTTTCAGCAACTATAGCTGTCAGGTTCTTTACCCGCACCCTGGAGGCAGGTATGGACCACAGGCTGACTCTTACCTTCCCATCACTCACCTGCAGGATGAAGATAGGAGGAGATGAAGGAGGGGGGGCTTCTGCATAATTCAGAGTGTCAGTGTAGCTAAGTGATGGCTGGCTTTATAGGCCGACGAGATGGAGAGAGTTGCAAGGAGAGGGAAAGGTGAATATTTATACTCTTCAAAAGTTTCTACAAATGGATAAAAAACAGCAAACTCTGGTTTCTTTTAGCTTCTCCATATCAGGGTTTGAGCAAGTTAAAACCTGACCCAACCAAAACAATAATGGAATGAAAATCAGTTCAGTTTTCTGGGAAACAGAGTATTTGAATGCATCTGAAACTCTGCCAGGATCTCTCTGGCTGTTTACACCGAGCACAGACGTTTATCAGCGTTAATTAGCCCATAATTCTGCAACCGTTGGGTTGTAAGGAGCAGCTGTAATCTGCAGAAAAACCTCACCTTCATCCCCCCACTGCTGTAGGAAACACCCGACACAACAATCTGTTTGGATCAAAACACCGATTAATTATCGAGAAACAAGAGGCAAAGAACGGAAGTGTGCGTTTGGGGAATGAGCTACAAATCCCTGATTTGTGTATTAATGGGGATTTAAAAGATGAAAAGAGACAACCTGTTTGGAGGGTGGAGGCTGTTTAGACTGACCCAGGAGGGCGACTTGCTGCACTGCTTTATTTTTTTCAAAGATGCAAAACTGAAACAAACACTGAAGGTTTGTTTGGATTGTAGACTTGTCTAACTTTGTTTTCCTTTTCCTTGTCCAGGAGTCCTTTAAGTTTTATGCAGAGAAGCTGAGAGGGAAAGCCAGCAAAGGTCAGCCAGCAGCTGAGGAATAAAGAGTTATCACCATCTCCTCAGATGTCTGTTCAATTGTCTTTTCTTGTTTTTTTTTTTTTTGTATAAGTTGATGCAGAAATGTGGAATATTGGATTATGTCTGTTTTAGCCTCCGTCTACTGTGATGATCGTAATGTTCATTAAGATGTTAAGAATGTACAGAAGTATTTATGCTAATAAATGATGATGGATGAATTGTGTCGAAATGTTTTTATGTTGTTTTTACTCCAATTTAATGGAAAATCCTCTAGATTTTCAAACTTAATTCCAATCCCTTTTAAAATATAATCTAATGCTACAGTTGTGAATATACCAACCCTTCTCTATTAAACATATTTTTAATGGACCACATATCTAAAGACATTAAACAGTAGTTGGCCATAAATTGTATACATAAGAGATGGAGGAAAAAAGCTCTTTTTTTTTTTAACTGCTAATGGTGTTGGGTTATAGAAGAATTGTTCAACTTTTAAGGATTCCAGAGTTCTGTTGGGGTCCTAATTAAGAGATGGACAGAACAACTTAGCTCATGAACCGACAACAGCCTGATTTTAACAGCAAAGATTAAGGCAGAGTAGCGAGAATGATTCGCAATCAAACAGACAAGGAGAATGAGAGTTTCAGGGGGGAAAAAATGGATTTAATAGGTACAGCTGTTTCGAGAAAAAAAAAAATTCACTGTACCACTATATTGGCTACATAAGACTCCACTGCTGAAAGAAAGGCTTGTTTAAGCATCAAGTTTCCACCCCTTCATACATTTTTTTAGTTTCAAGTCTGGAGATCAAGATATGCTTTTTAACCCCATAAGACCCCACCAAGTGAAATCTGGAAATTATTTTCAAACCCCATTGGATTTCCAAACAGAAGGAATAATGAAGTTATGAATGTGATTTGATAACAGTCTGCTCCCATTGACCAGAATAACGATGTACTAAAGATGGATGTTTCAGAAGGAGAAAAAGTTGAAACACACCTAAGTAACCTATTAGCTTGATGCAGAAAAAAACCAAAGCTGACCCAGCCACTAACCTGAGCTTAAAAACTCAGGTGATTACTGCTGATTTTCATTAATATGTACCAGCAACAGCCACAAGAGGGCATGCTAATCACAGGAAATTGGAACTTGGTTTGTAACCAGAATGCATTCAGTAAAAAAAAAAAAGAAACTTAACCAAATTATGTAGGCACTGCATATTTTTGTGAAAAATCAACAAGTGGGACATAATCGTGAAGTGGAATATTTATTGGATATTTTAAACTTTTT
Organism: Cyprinodon tularosa; assembly: GCF_016077235.1. Taxonomy (NCBI): domain Eukaryota; kingdom Metazoa; phylum Chordata; class Actinopteri; order Cyprinodontiformes; family Cyprinodontidae; genus Cyprinodon; species Cyprinodon tularosa. The sequence goes on from NW_024039165.1 coordinate 734,329, forward strand.
TTAATAAAACAATGAAGAGTGGGGTGTTTAAAATCAACCAACCCCTTTTCTATCAGAGCAGCAAATTCTTCTGAAGTTCAGTGAGGATCTCTGAATGACCTAAACCAACTCTCCATATAAAGGCCTCAGAGGTCTGTTTAAAGCACCAAGAATATCCTGCAGGCAGGTCTGAGATACTGTTGTGAAGTTTAAAGCTGGATTTGGATACCAAAAAATTCCCAAGCTTTAAATATCCCAAGGAGCACTGAGCAAATGATAATATTGAAATGGAAGGAGTATCAGACCACTGTGAATCTATAAAGACTCAGCCGTCTCTCTAAACTTTCAGTTCAACCAAGGAAACGGCTGATCAGAGATGCAGCCAAGATGCCCATGATCCTTCTGGATGAACTGCAGAGATATACAGCTGAGGTGAGAGACTCTGTCCATAGGACAACAATCAGTTGTATACTGATTGTAGTAAATCTGTTGTAAATCTGGCCTTTATGGAAGAAAGACATTTCTTTAAAATATACATAAAAAGTATTGTTTAAAGTTTGCCACAAGCCATCTGGGAGCTCTGCTCAGATGAAACCAAAATCTAAATTTGAAATCTGACTTACAAGTTTTACCTTTACATACTGGTGACAGAGCTCCTTTCCCCGTCACTGTTCCATTCAAATGGCACAATGTACAATAGTTTAATGTACATTTCATTTCATCAAGGATGTCGAAGATTGTAGAAGATGTAGAAGATTTTTTGTCTTTCTTCCAGAAATTGAGATTTCCATCATTAGCCGCCCCCTTCCACAAACTTCTTCTCCTCCTCATCATCATACTCCATGGGTTTTCCCAGATGCTACATTGGAAGAGGGGACCCGTCCGATTGCATGACAGCAGGCGAGACTTGATCGTTCTTGGCCGTCTTGCAAAATTCAATCATTCCCCACATTCTCCAATCCCATGACGGCCCATTAAACAGTATCACGGTTAGGATTTCCCCCCATGTGTTTTAAATTCACTATACGGTCGATAGGTCTACCACTTGCTTGAATACAGAAAGACAAGGAGCTCAGCGGAAAGGGAAATGTTGCAGTAGTTGCTGGAAAGGCTAAGCCAAAAAGATAAGAAGGAACCACACTGTTATTTTTCTTTATCTGTATTGCAGTCCGTAATCAATGAGGGTGTCAAAACAAGGAGAGTCCATATTTCTAAATCACATTAAGAAAAGAATTCAGGGATTCTTCCTTTAAATCAATGTGGAGTTAATTTCAGTATCTATTTTCAGTCATTGCTTGAGTTATTCCACACATATGCTGCTTTCTCACCGAGCATAGTGTAAGTCTCCAAAGAAAAAAACAAAGAAGCAGATAAAGAGAATAGGTCAAGATTGAGACACCAGATGATGCTGACCCCAGATGCTGTGTGATGAGCTGGGAAATGAATCAGATTATGACTGACCACAAGATCCTGCATCCTGTTTGTCTTCATGGAATGCTAAGATACACAGACACGTAAACCGGGTGAGATTATTTCTGATTTGGTGTGCAGAGAATATGATGCACGCATTAATCTAGAGACCTGGGCAAACACCTCAAAGTAATGTCTCAGTCTGTCTCTATAAATGGAGATTAGGCATTTTTATACATTTGTGGAAACCCCCCACAAAAACAAAGAAGAATTATTACCCGATGTGTCAAGTTGTGTCACTCATGATGCTCAAAACATCTCATAATCTAAGAATAAAAAAACAAGAACAAAATACAACAGAAAAATAATAATTTTGCTATTAATATGCATTAGGTCAAAACATTGCTGCTCCTCATCAATCCTCACACTAGATTCTTGAGTTCTGCCAGGTCCCTATGACAAATTTTAAATCACACAGTGACCTCTACTGATATATTTAAAGAAATGCACAGGATTTTCCCTGAAAAATTGCCAAATAAGATATCTACATTGTCTAGGAAAAGGCTTTTTAAAGTCTTAACTTTTCCACAATTTGTCATATTTAAAAATATTTAATAAATGGTAAATCTAAATGTATCTTATTGCGATAAGCCAACCCAAGGCGATAAGCTTTTAGGATATCCGTTAATCATAGTATTGTTGTCTCTGTTGTACATTTATGCATGTTTTGTGAAGTTTACCCTTCTTTTGATGCACTTTATGACGCTTGCTGAAGCAGCACAGCTATGCTCCAGGCTCAGCTAGAAGTTTAACTGGGTTTTTCTCAATAATTGCAGCCTTGATAGCAGTAAATCCCTCTGTCATCTATCCCACACCTATGATCTCTTCGTAGTGACTGAAAGTGGGATATAAAGCATTTTGGTATATCTGGTAAATAATTGCATGAACCAGAAACTAAGTATATTATAATTCTCTGTAGATGTGCATGTTTTTCTAGAAATACCTAATAAATTAATATTTTATTCTAATCAATTCCTGGCACGTAAATTCAGGGTAAGAAAAACACATTAATACAGTATCCCTCAATGGACAAACAGACAACTTTCCCCTTTTTTTTGTACATTTGAAATGTATATTTCATAAGAGCAGCTTTTGATATAAACCTGATGTACTAAACTAAACGTTTAAAATATTTCATTGCTTTGTGTAGCTTTGCAGGAAGTGAGACCCTGCTCCTGATTTACATTGAGTTTCAGAAAAACTTCCAGTAATTCTCTGTACTGTCGTGTCCTGCTGTCATCTACTCCACGGTCTGTTTATCTTCAGAGAGTCAAGATATCAGTTCCTTTCTGTCTCTCTGTTTCCTTGCTTGTTTTTTGTATTCTACCAAACATTGAATCTATTTTTTATGCTGTAAATATTTTTTATGAGTTTATCTGATAATAATTACAATAAAAAATGCTTGTACAATGTGTGGTTTGTAATTATTTTTGCACTAATCAGGAAGCTAAAGAATAATAACTCTGGCCAGGTGGTAAAACAAAGGAAACAAACAAACAAACAAAAAAAGAACATTTTTAATATTTTCTTGCTTATGGATACAGTAAATATTTAAGAAATAATGAAAGGAATGAATCAAATACATAACTCTGAAGCTTGTCATAATCTACGATTACTTCAGCTCAATACATTAAAGTCTTTTAAAGCAGTTGTCTCCAATTGTTTAATGTCCTTCCCTGCTAACATGAAACAGTTGTGTTAAAGTAACTAAATATGATTAAGTAAATGCAAAAAACAGTTGCATAATTTTTTTCAGTGGAATGGGTCATGAAAAAGAGGAAGCTGGAAGTCTTCGGCTATAGATTCAAACAGGTCCAGCCTTCTCCAGCTGTGACAGCTGACGCACAAAGCAGGCATTAAATGGCTGACTTCTCACTCCTGTTTTGTGTGCTAATTTAATTGTGGAGGAGCTTCAGCAGCAGAACCGTTGTGTCATAGATGTTGGATTTTAGTCCCCACACTGCACAGAATGTGTCCTTAAATGTCAGCCAAGTCCATTTGCAACATATCTGACAATTTAAATTGTGAAACCTTTTCATGATTTGTCACTGGGAGAACTTGCAAAAATACAATGAAATACTTGTATATCTATCAAGTACTTATTTTCCTTACTGTTTACTTGTACTGAATCGGCTGTATACGATCCAGACATTGCAAAGTTGTTTCAGTAAAATATTTAATTAATAAAACAATTCAAGTTAATCCAAGTAACAAAAATAAAGCAAAGGTTTTGCTAAATAAAACCAGTGGTACTTCACTCAGGACAAGGCCTAGAGAGGGCTACCAACCAAGATGGTGCCATGGTGCATGCTAAGACAGTGGTCAGTCTGAAGACCGCACAGTCTGCTATGGTGCATTTTTGGTAAAGAGGGCCGTCTTGTATTCTTGGCAGGTAGAGCAGTGCTCTGGCTGAGGATGTGTCACGAGTAGATGAGAAGGCACAATGTTGAGAAATGACCACTATGTGGCCTTGTAGGTGTGCGTCCAGAGTGAATACTTTCATAAGGGAAGAAAATTTAAATCAGCACTAATTGTTATGAGAAGCGATGTAATGAGGGAGAGGTTTTTCCAACTACAGATCCCTTCTGTCATCATTTGCTGGGGTAAAAGCATCAGAGCAAATGACTTAAAGAAGCTTAAACAACCTAATAAAGAAGGCCAGTTCATTTCTAGGAACTCCCCTTGAAACTCTGAAGATGATTTAAAGTAAAATTCTTCATAAAATGAATAACATTATAGACAATGGTGAACATTTTCTTCATAAGCAGCAAAAGAGACTTCTCCAGATCTGATGCAAGACAGACTGCTATAGAAGACCATTCCTGCCTACAGCTATCAACATAAACAACTGATGAATTAGTATGTCATTTTAATCCCCCTTTGATGTAGAATAATTGTTAAATTCAATTGAATTGCTGTGGTTGATATACTAGCTATGCATTACAGCAACTGTCCAAAAGTAATAAAAAACAACAGCAAAAATCCTACCAGCTGCAGAGCATCCAGCACCTGGGGCAAAAAACATTTGGGGAAGAAAACTACAGTTCTGTAGCTCTAGAGTTTCTCCATGTACACATCTCAGGAAGGCTCACATGGAATAGTTTTAGCATAAGTATTTAATGTTGACAGAGTTTTTATTATGGGGAAATAAATGTACATTTTAGTTTATTTCTTCTTTTTTAGAGAAGATCTCTGTTCATGGTGATGCTTTTTTTTTAAGAGAAAATAGTTTAAATAGCATGCAATGTGATATGGAATGTATATTTGAGTAATTTTGATCACTTTTGCAACTGCACAAAGAGCCGGTCTGCATTTTATTCAGCTGGAGGATGTTTTTGAAATGGTGAAAACTAAATCTACATTTGTGCTCTTTATTACTTAAATTAGGTTATGTAATACTTATATTACGTTACAATAAAGTGTCCAGAGAAATCTTTACTTATATATTCTTTTAAAGCTACAATGTTTGATTTTATGCTGGTGAAAATGCTCAGTCATCTAGGTCATAGTCATTCAAAAAAAAGTTTAAAAAACAACGTTTGAAGATGTTTCGATTCCCATTCAGGGGTATCGGGTATTGCAGGCTAACAAAGAACCCAACGACTGCCCATCCCCAATCGGCAGACCTGTTTGTCCGGTTAAATTTGTATGTTTTCTAAGCCAAAACAAGGCTTTGTTTTGGTCCGCTCTATAAAGCCTTAAGCTCAACGCTATTTCTGACATTGTGAATTGAAAAAGCTTCCTAGATGGGAAGCGAAACGTCTTCAAACTTGGAAACAAAGTCCAGTGGATTGTTTTTTAACTTTTTGGAATGTTTAATTTTCAACAACATCTAATGGTCAGACTACAGACTGCAGCGACATAAACTGCCCCCACCCCACACCGCCTCTCCCCGCCAACAATACGGAGGCCGTCATGGTGCAAGAGGGCTTCTGCAACATTGATATACCTATCTTGTCAAGTGATGAATAGATTAATTTACATTAGGTTGCAGTATTACCCTTTTACAAAAGCCATTTTATTTAGTGCAGGAAAGACCGTTTTGTATTTCACATGGACTAGCTGCTACTTCTCTCATCCTGCTCCCCAACTCAGTCCGGGAACACGCTCCTTTGACCCTCAGCAGCCCTCTGTCCATCTTCAGCAGTTTAACCTCCAGAGCCTTGCCTTGGCCTGCTGTTGTCTCTTCCTGCTAAGTCATCCTGGTGGCTCCTCTGAAGTCATCCCATCCTCCTCCTGCAGCTACTCTCCTCTACCTACCGATCTATATTTGCCCTGTGTCATGATCTGGCCTGTTTGCTCCTCCCTAATTAGTATTTCCTATCACCTGCCGTTTTCCCTCCCTGCCTCAATTATAATTTATTCCTCTCACCTGTTTCCTCTGATTTATATTCAGTTCAGCCTGAGCATTCAGGGCCAGATCATTACTTGTCTATCTGTTAGTCTGTCTGTTCAGTTTTAGTTCATGGTTCGTGTCCTGGATCCTAGCTGCCAGTGGAAAGAGGGTTTTTGTGTTTGTCTCGTCTCCTGATCATCCACTGTTCCTACCCCACGGAGTCCTCTGGGTTTTGGCTCATTATGTGGGGAGGTTCAGTTTTTATCCAGTAAGCCTGGCTCCAGGGAGGAGACCAGTTTAAAGTCCTGCTTCAAGTTCCAGTTCTACGTCCTGTCTCGGCTACCCTCTTCCACTGAGCCTGCCTGTCTGCGCCTGATCCTGTCTGCTTCCTGTCTGACCACCTGGTCACGCTTCTGGTCCCAGTCAGACTCTGAACCTTCCTGTCCCGGAGCTCTGTTAAAGCCTGGAAGCCTGGATCCTGCTACCTGTTCTGTTCCTGCCTGATCTGCAACCTGTTCTGTCTGTTACTGCCTGATCTGCATCCCTGATCAGGATCGGCTTCCCCCAACTCCTCCGGAGCTGCAGCACTGGGGACACTCTGGGTGACGTGAGCTGCGTCAGCTGTCAGCCTATCGGCTGGATTGCACCCCTCAAGGGGTATGGACTGAACTGCTAAACCAGGTAAGTGACTCACTGAGAACATCATCTTCAGTCAGATGATCGTGGTCACTTACCTGTGTTTCTCCCCTAGAGTGTCTGAGATTGGGAGGTGCCCCGCCCCCCCGCCTGCAGTGTCCGCGAGCCACAGCTCCGCTTTAGTTTTGTTTGTTTATTTAATAAACGTTTGAACTTTCCTACTGACTGTCTCTCCTTGAATACCGGGTCCATCTGTCCTCCTTTCATGACACCCTGTGGACTAATCTGATCTCTATTCAAATTCAATCCTTCACAGTTGGCCTCTAGTTAGCCTTTTGTCTTCATAATAACAAGGCGGTAACCAGGTTGTAGCTAGTGTAAGTCTAGTTTAGAAAGATCATTTTATAAAAAGTATTTTATTAGTCTGTGTAGCACTGTATATAAGTCTATAACTTGGCACAGTCCCATTTGAGCGTAATGCGATCGCTGCAGTCACTACTTTGTCAGCTCTGCGCTGCCATAGCAATGCACACCCAGTCCTTTGTAATAATATATAGCATTTTCTAAGGTAATGCAAACATGAAGAATGAGACTTTCAGTTCATAGCTGATAATAAATAATATACATAGGATTGTATAAACAAACTGTGCATGTAAATCCCTGCATTTGACACACACTATACCTGAAAGTGTCAAGCATGGCTGGAACTGCAGTCATTTTCCATTTAGTCCTGGAAATATTTCAAACATTCAAACACCTGTTTGTTGCAAACCGAATAACCAACAGCATTTCCAATTAGAATCATGCACTCTTCATGCCTCTGAGGTCAGGAAAGAACCACATTGTCTGTTGGACTGCAATAACCCCCCAACCCAACCCAAAGTTAATTTCACATAACTTTTGTCATCTTTTCCAATAGCCAGGATAAGATGGAGTACTGATTCTGATTGTACTCGTGGGAGGGTGGACAGGCAGACTAGTGATGGGTCTAGAGGAGCACGGAGCGGATTGTCACCGGATATTCCAGAGGCGGGTTGAACGGCTCAGGTGAAGGTTTCCCTTTGTTCTGTGTGAGATGAATGTTTCCTTCCAAGGGGGGAGAAGGACCGGGCTTATCCAGCGGATCAGGAGGATAGTCTTACCGGAGAACACAAAGGAGACAAAAGGCAAAACTTAGACTCAGAGAGACAAAGGCACAAGAGTTAGACTCAGCTAATCTCAGGAGGCTAGAGTACCCAATTCTGACAAACACTCTGGCGTCGAGGTGGTGAAAGTCTGCTGCTCAAGTACTCCTCTGATGATGACCCAACAAGCCGCAGGTGTGGAGGAAAAACTGGAAGCCGCCCTCCAAGCCAAAAACGGGGAAAGGGCACCATCTGGCGGTGGAGGGAGAAACAAAAGGAAAACACAAAAACAATCCCCACAAACAGAACCCTAACAATGCCTAGGTTATATGGCTTTCTGGACCTCTATAGTTCTTGTTTTGATAACTCTGTACGTTGACATCATGTATGGTCCGACTCCAGAAGATAACAAGCTGTTTTCATGTGAAAGTTAGTCAGAGATAGCAGATCCTGATTCATGAAGGTTACTGTAGTTAGCTGCCACAGTGGAACCATGGCACTTTGACAAGAAGACTGATAACTTTAGGTTTTACAATTACAGGAAAGTGTTACAGGTATTTTAATAACACCATCACAGAAACAGGGTCATGGACAGGCTACTGCAGGGCAGAGGGTTACTTTAGGGCATTGGCTGATGGTGTGAGGTTCATTTCAGTTACTTGCTGAGAAAAAAAACACCTCGAATAAGGGAAATTATCTTTACAAATCATTGAAATATAATTATATCATAGAGATGTAGAGTCAAAAACCAAAGCAATTTTATTTTCTTTGCACTTTACCCCATTTTGTTTGAGCACCATGCTTGGCTTGTTTCCTATTTGGCAACAGGTTCTTTATTGTTTGATAAGCTGGGGAAACTCTCGCTGTCCTTCACAATGTACATCAGTGGGAATAACCTGGATGTTTGTCAGTGCCGTCTCCACCCCATAACCAAATAAATAATTTAACAGGAACACAGCAGGGCTTACCACAAGCAGCATTTGGGCTGCTGATCAGGTGCATTTTGGGATATGCCATTACCATTAATGAAGCATCTATGAAATCTATGAAATCCTCTTGCAGGTTTAATACAACTGTATTGGAGGCAGGATATAGCCTGCAGGCCTAGAGCCAGGGGCCGTTTCAAGGAATTAGTGGGGCCCCAAGCGAAAATCTTTTGAAGGGTTAAGCCCCCTAGAGGTGTATTACAATAACAGTGTCATTTTAATTTTCTACTGAGCAGCAATGTCCATTAGTTCCCTTTTAATTTAAGTGATTTTTTCCACTTAAATGAAATAAAAGATCTTGTTGGTCATGAGATGTGTATGTATGAGACCTGCTTTGGCCAGAGCAAGGGTCCTACCCTTAAAGAAATGGGATATTAGACCTTTCAGACATAACTTCTTGTTCATCTTAAAAGATTCACGTTTTGCACACTGAACTTTGTGTTGAAGATTCTAACACACAATAAACTCATGTTACTGTTTTTGTAGCGTTTAACATAAATACAATAATAGTATAATCATTTCATAATTAATATCAATAATTTAAAAATCTTATGAAATGTCACTTGAATATTTTTCCTTAAATTTTATCTATTTTTCAGGTCTATCCTTCTCACTTCTCCAATGGTTTTCCAAATATGACACTTTCTGGATGCTGTTTTGACAAGGTTCATTAAAGTAAACCTTCTTTCACAATAAGCACTGGATATACTGTGAGATCTGCTTTGGCTCATCATATCTAAGTGCTGCAGCCACCTTATCTGAGAAAGGGCTGAATGACTCCTGATGATGTTTTTGCTTCATCATGTAATTGAATTTAGCAACAAAAAAAAAAGTCCCACGGACAATCGCGCTGCACTGTGAATAGGTCCATCTTAAGGTGCTTGTTGGAAAGCAGGGCTGCTACAAATCTATGAGTTTCATTGTTCTGGAATCCTACACTAAATATTTGGGCTGCCACATAGTATTCTTCCTGTGTGATTATTTATTTATGCACCTGTAGCATTCTTTGATACACTGAATAAGGACACTGATGCTCTATTAAACACACTCATCCAAATCCAACTCTTACATGTATTATTTATACTGTAAAACTGATTTGATATGGATTTAAATCAAACGACAGAACAGTTTAATTCTGTTTAATTGATCAAACCGGCTGGCACATCCAGCGTCCAACAGGCTGAGTTGCTATAAGCCCCCAATTGAAATAAAATAATGATGAATCTATTCTCTTTACTTTTTTTTATTTCTACTATATTTATTGTATCATAAAAAGAAAAAAACTAGGCTCTGTTTCCCCATATTATGTAATGAAATTCAGTGGGGATGACAGCTTGTAATTTCATCATTGGTTTCAGGTTGTAAAATTAATGATACACATATTCATGTCACAAATGATACTGGAAAATGTATTGTTCTAATCGATTTACAGTTTATGTTGGATTTTATTTTCTACAATTGATAGATTTCTTTGTATGTAGAGAATTCATGAAAAGTGTGCAATTGGATCAGCGCAGAGCTTTGAGGGATCGGTGGCGCTCGAACTGTTTGTCAGTATAATATACTATAAAAACATCCAGTTATCTGAGCTTTCATCCAATAGAGATAGAGCTAGTTTCTTAATCTTCATCTTTGTAATGCTTTCATGATGTCATTCCTTTATTTTATTCTTTATAACCATTATTATTATTTATTATCTATTGATGCTCGTTTTCCATGACATGATGGTGGACAAAGTTCAAACAACAAAGCAAAATGAACAGAAATATCTGATGACCAAAGACTGACCCCCAACATCACCAACTCGTGACTTCATACCAGATACAGTGTACCTAAAGTCCACATCAAAGGTATTTTACTGCAGTTATGAAGCTAATTTTTAATGAGGAAACGGTGAAAGTGTGTTACCTGGTCTTTCTGGGCTCTCATTGCATCAATCTGAGGCTCACTGTACTGTGGGTCTTTGGCTGGATCCTTTAGTGCTCTCTGCTCACTGTAGCTCTGTGAAAACAGTAACTCCACTATATTCAAAACATTTGGGTTCTTTAATATTACCTGGATCATAAAGCTGAGCAGCTACCTTGCTGGGAAAGACTCGCTCATACACCTTCTTCCACAGATCCATTGGGCTTTTCGCATTTAGAGATGCAATGTCCACGTGAGTCATAGGAGGCGCCCCTGCATATCAGGGAACCTTTTTTCAGACAAATTATCTCATTATCCTGCTTATGACAACAAAAGATACAGCTGTTTGCTAAAATACAGGTAACTATGCTCACACAAAAAAAAACAAGCTGAAGGTTTAAAGCTCTTAATTCTGTTAAGTAAGATGATTTCTTGCATACAGTGAATTAAAAAAAATAACGTTTAAAATCATAATATAACACCTCACTAATGAGAAAACATTTTTAATAAAAAATTGCAGGCTTAATATAAGCATACCTAAACTTGCTTCAATGTTACTATTTTCTAATATGCTTTATGCACTAGTGGTCTTCAATGTTGATTATTTCTGGACAGGAGACAAAGGTCAAAGGGCCGACACTCCAAACGGTGAGAGCTGCATCGAGGACCCAGGCCTCCGATACATGGGCCTCACGGTTAACCCCCTGCACCACTGCCACTCAAAGGGTTACTTTTTTTTAAAGTACTTTTAGTGTGAAAAACATGCCTGATTGAAAGTGAAGAGTTAGATTTTGAGGGAATACCTGTAACAATATTTCATAAACTGTCAGCATGTTGTAACCTTGAATTCTAAAATCAGTGTTTTCTATTGAGGTTTTATGTGATTAACCAACTTTCCTTCCTCTAAATGTTCGCTGTCAATGAGAGGAAGCATATAAATTATTAGCATATAAACTCCTATAACTCTTCTAACTTTACACATCTAGGGACTGAAGTACTCCCCCATTGTTTTCTTTGCAAAATAAGCCTCTATGAATGACAACATTTAGGTCCTAGCACAGATTTTCTTTGGATTTATGGCTGGACTTTCTCTGCGCCTTTCTGACACATAAATCTGTGCTGATCTAATCCATTCCAGTGTAACTGTCTTTGTATCTTTATGGTTTTAAATGTGACTGAAAAGTGAACCTCTTCCCCAAATTTAGCTCCAGCATTCTGCTGCTTGATGGCATATTCTGGGTGATGTAATTTTCCCTCAAGTTTTGCTCGTTAAACTTAAACTTAATGATTAGTTCAGCTCCTCCAATAGTTTCTACTCTGAGTTCAGCTATCCTTGCACCATTTGCCTTGTGGGGATAGGCCTGCCTAGAGCTGATCTATATAGACTTTAACACATAGAGCTGTTCTGACCTGCAGATGTTTACCTGTAGAGCCATCAAATATTTACCTTTCATAGCCCCCTGTACTAAATGCTTAACAACGTGTTACACCTCATATATTGACGGCTGAATTTTTGTTTAACAAACTGCCAGGTTCTTTTTTTTTTTTTTTACAAAAGATTTTATATTTCATGATTTCTGTTAGTAGTCTGTCTCTAGATGATTATTTTCTATAATAAATATATTATGAACATTTTCAAGCTTAAATCTTTTGCATTGATTTCGATGAACCTCCGGCTGTAGTCATCTGAAAATGATGTTGGATCTTTTAGACTAGATACCTTTTAGTACCTAATAATCAGATATTTAGTAGAAAGTAACATGCTCTCCAAAAATAATAAATAATATAACCAACACCAGAAAATACATTCAAATTTTTACTTTACATTAAAAGCTATAAAAAAGTCCAGTTATCTGAGCTTTCATCCCATAGAGATAGAGCTTGTTGCTTTATCATCCTCTTTTTAATACTATCATGATGTCATGACTTTCTTCTATTCTTTATAACCATTATTATTATTTATTATCTATTGATGTTTATTTTCCATGACATGATGGACAAAGTTCAAACAGCAAAGCAAAGTGAACAGAATGCCCACTTTGTCACTGAAAAGTAAGCATCCACACAGCATTCTGACATATTCTGGTTGATGTTATTTTCCCTCAAGATTTGCTCTTTAAACTTAAACTCTTCCAGCAGTTCAGCTCTTCCAATAGCTGTTACAAGTTTTCAGCCCCCTTAAACTTCTTGAACTTTTGCCAAATTTCAGGCTTCAAACATGAAGATCTAGAATTTATATATATATATATATATATATATACATATATTTTTTTTTTGGTGAAGAATCAACAACAAGTGAGACACAGTCATGAAGTGGAAATAAATGTACTGGATATTTCACACCTCCAAGATGCCCATGATCACTCTGGATAAACTGCAGAGATCTACAGCTGAGATGGGAGACTCTGTCCATAGGACAACAATCAGTCGTATACTACACAAATCTGGCCTTTATGGGAAAAAGCCATTTCTTTAAAATATCTATAAAAAGTATTGTTTAGAGTTTGCCACCAGCCATCTGGGAGCTCTGGTCAGATGAAACCAAAATCTAACTTTTTTGCACAAATGCAAAATGTTATGTTTGCCTTAAAAGTAACACAGCTAGTCACCCTGAACACACCATACCCTCCGTCAAACACGGTGGTGGCAGCATCATGGTTTGGGCCTGCTTTTCTTCAGCAGGGACAGGGAAGGTGGATGGAGCAAAATACAATACCATTCTGGAAGAAAACCTGTTGAAGTCTGCAAAAGACCAGAGACTTATTGATCCAAAACACAAAGCTAAATCTACATTAGAATGGTTCACATATACTGTAAACATATCCAGGTGTTAGAATGGCCAAATCAAAGTCCAGACCTTAATCTAACAGATAATGTGGAAAGAACTGAAAACTGCTGCTCACAAACGCAAAGAAGAAAAGGTAAACATTTCAGTTTTGCAACTTGCAGTTCTAATCACAGCTAAAGGCGTCACTACAGTTTTAACTCAAGGAGGCTGAATTATGTAACATTTATTTTTGTACACCCGTTTTCTATTTGTTAAAGAAGTCTAAAACATCCAATAATTTTTTTAACTTCATGATTGTGTCCCACTAGTGGTTGATTCTTCACAAAAAAAAATTACAATTTTATATCTTTATGTTTGAAGCCTGAAATGTGGCAAAAGGTCCAAAAGTTCAAAGAGAGTGAATATTTTCACAAAGCCACTATACATTAAAGCACAATTAGAGAGGCTGTAGTCCACATTTTATCTGTAATCTCTATGGATTGTTTTTTTCAGGGTCACATTTCTTGGAAAATTCATTTGATGTTTTTTTTTTTTTTTTTACCTAGAATACTCTTTACTATCAGTATTCACTTTAAAGCAGCCCATTTATCATGGAAGTGATCAGTTCAAGGTTACACTCCAGTAAGGTTCAAACTTAAGATCATTTTCTTAAATCATTTCTCTCATAAAAAATGTTCATTTTAGTTTTCATTTACTTTTCTAAACTATATATATCATTTCAACTTTTTTTAATTTTCTGACACCATGCTGCTGCAAACATTTCTGTATTTTAGTGAAACTTTATATGTAAGAACCAGAGGATGCATTTCAGAGTTTTTAGTTATGCTTATATGTCAGCAATCTTCACTCTAACATTGTAGAAGTCACCTAAAGTATAAATCTGTGTGCCATTATTCATTGGTATAAATCTAGCTGATGTTTGATAGCCTCAGAGGTTCAGTAGGGAGCAAACAATCGACAAGAGCAACGAGACGTTAGAAACAGGAGGAGAGATCTCTACAGAGCTCTGAAGCTACGATGAAACAATCAGGCAGCAACTGGTCACACATTCTTTAAAGCTGTCCTTTAGTAAGGAGGGTTTAGAAGCAATCTACACAAAAAAATATTTATAATAATTTGTAATATTTATTTAAGGGACACAACAAAGGTGGAAAAAAATGTTGTGGTTGACTGAAATGGAATCTGTATGTGATGGAAACGAACCCTACTGAACGCATCGTTCCTACAGAGCGGTGGCAGCATCAGGAACGTGGCTAGACCTATTTTAGGGTGGCTGAAGTCATCCCTTCGGTATTAGCCACCCCATAATTATTTTGCGATTTTTATTGTTATTTTTTTATTTATTGATTTTTTTTCCATATAACCCCAAACAATTGCAGTAAAGCACTGAAAACGAGCCACCAAGAAGGCAAGTTAATCTGAAGATAAGTTCCTGTTAGTTTATTTACAAACACAATTATTTATACAATTATTAATATCGTTAGGATATTCATTTCCTTCATTGGCTCCGCGTCCAGCGTCACGTCACGTGGTACACGGCCATCAACTGGACCATAGCAGCTGTGCAGTGCAGCAACAGCGCGCCCTTTGAATCTCCACACAGTCATCGAGCTTGATTAGGAAAGTTATGGTTGCGTGCAGATACATACGGTGAGTTTGCCATTTGATGTCAGCGGTTTACATTTTCTTCACTTTACCTGGAGTGAGGAAAGAGACAATATAGGCCTAATAGCTTGTCTGATTCAGTAGGAATTACGTTACCATGGTGAACAAAGTCAGTGGTGTGGGAAAACACGATGTTGTTGTAGCCTACTAGCATCATTATAATAGTTTTGTCACAGGAGCAGTGATGGGCAGTAGCGCCGCTACATGTAGCGAAGCTATTAGTTTAACTACATTTTCAAGTAGCTTGACCGTAGCGTCGCTGCTTTATTTATCAAGTAACTTTCCTGTAGCGACGTTATTGTTTTGATCAAGTAGCGACGTAGCGTCCACAAACGCTACAAAATCCAGGGCAAAACTAAGAAATGAAACCAGGTTTTCTATTTCTAAACAACAATCAGCCACAAAACTACTGTAAATAGCAGTTTCAGCTGACGCTTTATAAGTGGCGTAGTAGCACAGGCACACTCCGTAGGGTTAAACAAGCGCACCTTTTCCGAGGCTGTCGTTCTATTGGCTGGAAAGGTTGCTAGGCAACGATCCAACTGCAGTCTGAGAGAGCAAAACAAATCCGCAAGCAGAGCGTAACTGAGACCCGTGCAGAGCGGAGATGGAGGCAAGCGAGAGGAAAAAATATCTGTGATAATATAGAAAATATCTGTTTAAATCTGAGAGAAGAAACAAAGATTTTTGAGAGAAGAGAAAATATTTGAGAGAGAGCGCATGTTTTGAGTGTGAGCATTATAAGTTTTGAGTGCAAGAAGATGAAATTCTTTTCTCTAATTGAAGTTATGTGCTCTTGCATTATGGCAGGATAATTCTCCCATATCTATGTGCCACCAGTCTGATAGGGCGACACTGTGTGATATGATAGTGCTTCCTTGGGTTGACTATAGTTCTAAGTTGTACGTTTCATATACTGTTGATTTTGTGTTTTCATTAATACATTGTACTTAAAAATACTTCCTTTATTTGCATTAAAACTTTGTCAGACTGATGTGAAAAAGTCTCAAGGATATCCTTCTTTGCAATGATGCTATTGCCTATTGCCTACTGTCCATTTATGCAACTTGTATTTTGTGGTTAAACTTTAGATTAAGCAGAAATCTATCAAAGATAATGCTGCATTTATTGTTAAGTTCCTCACATATATGTGTTTCTCTCTGTGCCAGGTGTAGAGAAAGACATGCCAAAGTCCAGGTCACACACACACACCAAGCACACACACAGAAACAGGGTTATTGCAAAGCAGACAGGGGTTCCTGACAGGTTGTGGGTGCAGGGGAGATGGGGAAAGATGAATGGCCAGGTTAAGGGTTTATGAAGATGTTGGGAGTCTGTTGGTTAGACAACTGTCTTCTGTAGAAGGTTTCCATTATGATGAGTGGCGAACCACTTGCCTTCTTCCATTTATGCAGTAATGCATGGCACCTACCATTTACTCTTTGTAATTTAGCACATTTTAACTGGTGTAGTTTAGTTGGTGAAGTAGCATTAGTGAGGGAAGTGTTTCCCAGGTATGTTGCTCTTAAAATAATGAATTTATAGACAGCGCCTTAGAAAGTGCACTGAAAAAATTTCTTACCTAGGGGCTAAGCCACCCATGTCTCTCAAACCTAGTGACGGCCCTGGGCAGCATCCTGCTGTGGAAATGCTTTTCCTCAGCAAAAGGGAAAGAGGCTGGAAGAACTTGATGGATTTAACCAAAAAAGAAAAGCAATATTTGCAGAAGAAAAACTTTTTTAAGCTTTATTGTGAATGTATATAAAGATCCAACTTAGGTATGCATGTGTAGTTAAGTAACTCTTGAGTCAAATTATTTAAGAGATTACATGATTTTTAAAAAGCATAGCAGCCTTTTGGACACTGCATTCTGGCACCAACTAATAAAATGTAGTCTTTGGACTCTGCTGCACAAGATGGTAAGATTTTTTGTATGCTTCCTGACTCGATCATAAACAAACAGTGATTCTATACTATATGTTGTTTCTGAGGTTTTGAAAGCACACATCGTGTCCTGCTATTGATAAGGCTTAAGCCTGTTTCATACAGTTCAGATGCAAACATTTCCTTGCGTGACTGAATGTTTTAAGCCGGCTGTGCCCCTCCTCTCTGCCTGTCATTAAACTCGCGCCTCAGATACTTTGGCTTCGTGTTAAGTTGTTGGCGCTGTCAAAGGGCAGGCCTTAGACAACACAAATTGTCCTTTTTCAGAGAAGATTGTTGGATGATGTCAGAGGGTTTGGCCCCTGGAGCTCATTAGGAGGATGCACATTAAAATACAGAAGTAAATCTTTCATCTTTAGCTTCTAATGGGAATCAGAAAACCACAAAAATACACACACACACACACACACACACTATACTTTAGCAATTTGATTTCAATTTTAATTTGGAACAATTTAGCCTTTGCACCAGTGCAAAAACATACACGTTACATAACTATACAACAAGTACAACAACAAGTTTTATCATTTTTTTCCTTAAGTGTGACTTTCTAAATCTGCACTAGACATTTCAAGTTTTATTGCTCTACAATGTGAAACAGTTTGTTACAGTAGGCTTAGAACCCTCCCATAAACAACCAAAAACAAACAAAAAAATTGTTGGGAGGGGAAAGAGGCTCAAAACTGAAGAAACTGAAGCCATAGATGGAAATCTGCTGACGTAGCACACTAAAAAGAAACTAAAATAATTACTTGATGCTGTTGCAGTACTCTGCTGCCATCCAGCAGCAAACAGAGGTACAGGAACAACTGCTAGAAATACAAACAGATGTGGCTCAACTACAGCCTGATTAACCAAACCTAATGCAATTATAACAGATCATGTACTCAGTCAGCTCATTTGTTTTTATTTCCTCAACTTCAACAACTAAAACATTTAACAAAAGCTGTATTATCTAGATTTTCTGTCGAACCAGTCGACCATCTGGGATTCAGTTTTCACCAGTCCTGACTGGATTTCTGCTTGATGAATTTAAGGCAGAGGTAATAAAGCACCATAAAGCCGAAGCAAACTGCCACCAGCACCAGAAAGCAGGAGAACAGAGGGTACTGGTTCAGTTTCATGGCCTCCACCACCTGTAAGATGAACACATTGCTTATTGTGTGTGAATGTATAACAGCAGGCCTTAGAAGCACAGTTTGAAGGCAGGCTCACATGAATGCCGTCCACGTTGAAGGTGAGGTTTCCAATGGTGACGGGGTACTTATTGTCCCTGAACTGCACCTGTAGCATGCCGTCGAAGCCCCAACGCATGAAGGAGGCATAAGAGAGCCACGAGGCCACTGGAGAGGAGAAACAAACACAAACCCCTGCTGTTATCCCACACATTTACCAAACCAACATTTACCAAACATACATCCAGAAACAACCCTCTTTACCCAGCCACATGTTCTCCAGGCTGATGACGAAGCCTCCAGTCAGGTAGAAGACTGTGAACAAGGCGTTGCCCATGAAGGCAGAGGTCTGCAGGGTGGGCAGAGCTGCGGCAACAAACAAAGCCATGGCTCGGCTACCGTAAACCATCAGCCACACCAGCACAAAGAAGAGCAGGAACCGGTCTGCAGCCTCATTCAGCCCTGCTAACCAGTAGATGGGCAGACCATAGACCAGGGTGAACACACAGTGCTCTGGTAGCTCCCCAAGCACCTGAAGGACAGCAGAGTGACTGTATAGATGGATGCAGCACTCAGTACAGCACCTCTCATTTCACATTCCAGCACTGTTTATTACACTCATGGAGCAAGAGTGACCCCTGCAGGAGACGCAGCCCTGAGGTTTTACCTTGGCAAAGAAGTAGGAGGTGACAGAGTACATGCCGTCCTCCAGCTCGTGGTAGAGCATGGCCCTCTCTGTGTGACCTGCAGAGAACATCAGGCACTCAGGTTAAAGGTCACAGCTCACTCAGTGTTGATCTGGATCTAAACATGAATGATTCCCACCGTGTTTGCATAAATTTTGTCGTTCTGGAATAAGATACCATAAGAATCTAATAGAGGTTCCTTATTCATATTGTTTTGTTGGCATTAAAACCAGTGAGAGATATTAAATGCACAATATTGATAGTTTATAAGTCAATCACTGATGATTATGTGTCTGTTTTTAAATTGAATCATTGAAGTGAAGGCGGATTTTCCCCCCACATAGGTTATTTGTGAGTAGGCATTTTAACGTGATCAATTTCTAGTTATGATAACAAACTTTAATTTATCGGCTGAGCTATAAATTAGAATTAGTGGTGATTAAAAAAATAAAAAGTAAATCTCCAAAAAGAGATGATTTAAGATTTTTTTTAATATATATTTTTCTTCTTTCATTTTTTTAAATAATTGGGTCTTAGAACATTTGGAGAATATGATTAAATGCAGTCTTAGAGAAACTTTTTTGAATGTCTATTTTTTTTCCAGTAGTTTCTGTGATTATGAGTATGCAGTCCAGCTATACGTTACCTAAGAACAATTTCAAAGAGTTAAAGAAGAGTGTTTGTATCACAATAGTAACACTGAATACTAGGTTCCAGTTATCCAACCATAATTGTGAGAGTGCTACAGATGTTTAGTCCGAAAATATTGTTGTTTTTTTTTAACTCTGAACTTTAAGCTGCAGTCCTTGGTTTATATTCTTTATACTCTGAATGTGACAGAGTGAAGAATTAGAGAAATACACAAACAGGGAGGTCTTGGTTAATCTTTTATGCTGTTTTGAAATTGGACATAACTGTAGTTTTCTCAAACGGGTGGTTTTTCATCTAATGAGTGAAAATTCCTCTTTTTCACCTTTAGTGATCTATTTTGCTTTTATGTTATTTTGCTTTTATGTCTTTTGAACGATTGGAAAATTAATGTTATTAGTTTTATTTTTGTTCTTTTAGAAAATCTTAATTGTCACTAATATTGTTCTAATATTAGCACTAATATTGTGCTTAGAAATGTGTAGTTAGTTTTGAGTTGGGACTTTGTTGGTGTTTTATTTTTATTATAGTTGATTAATTGCATCTAATCAACCATAGAAAAAATGCCAAAAATATTTATATTTATTATATTATATTTATTTATTTATTATTTATTTAGCATTTTTTCTTATAACAAAAATTAAAAGAATGAAAAGAGAAATGGAAGAAATTAAAAATAACATTAAAAAATTATTAAATTAACATCTAAATAAATAACCCTTACATGCATCAATAAAACCAACAGTTTGAAGAAATGTGAATAAGTCAGTTTCAACTGAGGGATCAACATGCTCACATTTAGCTATGACGTCCAGCACCACAGCGAACGGCGTGAGGGCCCCGATCATGTAGAGGAGGGCCACCGTGTCTTGGATGTTCAGGCGCTCTTCGCCAGCCCCGTAATACAAAAAACCGACCAGCAGTGACATGAGCAGGGCTTCGAAGCCACGCACCAACAAGGAGACCAGGTCTCTGAAGTCATTGTACATGTGACGCCTGAGGGAGAGCAGAGTTTAGTGCTGGGTTGGCCCCTCAGGGCCTCTGGGACACATCCGTATCCGCTGCCTCACCTGATGAGGATGCTGAACTGCTGTAGTTCTCCTGGCAACTTGTTACTTTCTTTGGCGACAGTTATCACTTCCTCACTGCTTCTGCTTGGCTGCTGAAGGCTGGAGGGGGATGTCAAGGTGACAGAATTATGTTGGAGCAGAGGGACATTAATCACATTTTCTAAAATCTTAAAACAATGGTGAATAAAGCGGGACCCCAGGAAGGGTTTAAGTTTCCCTCAGCCTAAAGTAAAAGAGTGCCTACCTCTCTATATGTGCTGCACTGTTTTCAGCTGGTTTCCACATGTGATCTTCAGTGTCTTGAACCATTTGCTTGAACTTCTCAGATAAAAGTCTGGCCCGCTCCAAACACTGGGCCTCAATCTCAGGACTGCGCCGGTCTATACTGATCAGATCAACTGGACAAACCATATTGGAGAAACTTGTTATAACAAAATAATGTTTCAAGCTTTTAAAATTGGTTAAAGCCATTGGTTTAAAGCGTAACCACATTTCTGATGATTCATTTTCTTTAAAAATATCCAATAAGGAAATCATCTTCACACCTACCGTAGAAGTCAGAGGGATTGCAGTAACGTGGGCATGGGTAACCGAGAGCAGTGAAATAAGGAACCATGTCTCGAGCTGCTCCAAAGTAAGCAGCTGAGCCGGATGAAAGCAGCACAACCAGGTCAAAGAGCTGGAAGATGTCTGATCGAGGCTGGTGGACCGACAGCAGGATCAGGCGGTTCCCCTTGGCGAGGCGGGACAGGGTTATGACCAGGTTGTGGGCTGTGAAACTGTCCAGACCTGAGGTGGGTTCATCTAGGATTAAAATGCCTAAATGAGGAAAAAATGTAGTTAATGTTTGTAAGACAAAAAATACAGAAAAAAAGTGTCTCCATTTATTTTGCTCCTTCATTGTTTCTTTGCCCAGGCTCCAGGAAGGGTCTTAAAGGGGCTGTAGCCTGAGGCTAAAACTTTGGAGCAATAAAATAGTTTGTAAAGAAATGGATGTTTAACAAACATACGTTTCTAAAAGATTGAGATCAGTTTTAAATCAGAGGATTTTACTTTTATGTTCTGCTACAGTTACAATAGGTAAAATAAGTACTGAACATGCCACTGTTGTGCCATTTGCCATGATCATGGTGTTGGGCCATTGGGAAAAAAGTGTCCATGTTTCATCTTGACATGATGACCAGAGAAGAGAACGCAAGTTTGGTGAATAACCAGCTATAAGGTCTCTCCAACCACCCCTTTTCGTCAGAGAAAACCAGATTCCTCCTCTTTTCCTGTTCTCTTGCCCATGAAGCTGGGGTCCTCTTTGGCAGAATCTCCAGCATGATAGAGATCCAAGGCCCAGGGGGACCCAGATCTCTACAATCATCAAGGAATCATCATGGTGACCTTTCAGAAACAAACTGCTGCAAAACAGACCTTTTGCAACACATTTCTCTTGAGTTTCAGAACTTATAGAGCCAGACTGGATGAGCAGCCAGACTTGGAGTGAGCCACTGAGACAAAGAGGACCCCTGCTGTGAGCCACTGAGACAGCAGTAGCCTGCCTTGCTGTTAGCCTGCCTGCCTGCTAAGCTCCTGCTGGATGGAAACCCAACTTTCCAAATGGACATTGACAAAAATGTTTGCAGGCCTGGCACAATTAGGGACAGAACAAACACTGTGTCTTTTGAGCTAACAGCTAACAGGGTGCACTGCATGCTTCACTATGCTATACAGAAATATGTGTTGAGCTGTTGAAGCTTGCACAAGCTTTATGTCACTAAGGGTATGATATAACTTTAGTGTTTATATGTTCCTCAAATGCTCATTACATTTCGATTACCAATTATGATCAAGAGTCATTTAGTGGAATCCTGATGTCTGTTCGCTGATAGCTATTTCAAAGAGGGTAAAGAGTCATTTGACTAAAGGTTATTGGTTCTTGATTGAGCAAATCATTTAATAAAACATTTTTTGGCCAAATAATGTTTTATTCACCTCATGGATTTGCATTGTGAATTGGTCTGAAAACATTCCAATTTCTCTAAATTTGTGAAAAGCTAATTTGATCATATCCCAAATTCTGCCAGATAAACTTTGGGTTTCAAACACAAAATCCATCTTAAACTGTAATATGGTTTTCAACCATGTTTGCCCTTCCTCTTTGTACATAGTAGTTTAGTTTAGTTTAGTTTCACTAGTTTTGTTCACTAGTTTTAGTTAAGAGCATTAAACTGAAATATGTTTGACTTGGAGCTGAATGATTTTTGTTAATAAACTTGTATTTTGAAAAGAAGTTGTGGTGAATTTATTCCACATATGTGCAAAATTAACTGTTCGACAATGATTAGTGCTCAAATCACACTTTCATTTAATGTTCTAACACAGCTAGTAGGGCGTGTGTTCATAAACAGTATATAACATCCAAAATGATATCTGATTAAAAAAGATATTCTCCACCCCTACCTGGAGGGCAATAAATATCTTCAAGTATCAGAAATATAAATTCCCAGCTGGCTGGGAACTGAATATAACATAAAATCACAACACCACCATTTTTCTCAGGACATATATTTTTAGAGGTGCCATTGACATGATATTTTCACCAGATGTTGGTAACAATCCATGAATACAAATAAATCAAACCATAGATGTCCAGAAATGAAGTTACGTGTAATAAAATGAAATAACACGTGGAAAAAGTATTGAACACGTGAAGAAAGGGCGGTGCAAAAAAGGAAGGAAAGCCAAGAGACACCAGCCGAAATCTTTCAGTAATTAGTAAGCAATCCTGCCCCTTATCAGAGCAGCTGGTTCAGCTGGTTCAGTCCCAAATGATGGCCTATAAAAAGGTGTCTCTGGTATCACACTTGAAACATCTTATGATGGGTAAAGAGCTTTCTCAAGACCTTCCCAATCTTACTGTTGCAAACATTGATGGCATTGGACAAGGATTTCTAAACTTCTAAACGTTCCAATGAGCCCTTTTGGGACCATAATACGGAAATGGAAAGAGCATAATTTCACTATAAAATGAACACGAAGAAATATGTATCAGAAGACCTGTAGTCCTTTAACACATGTCACTCCTCCACTCTTGTATCCCCTTTCCTGTCAACCCACTGTACAATAAACAAACCATTAGTAAAAAACAAAAAACAAAGAAGAGTTGTCTAAGAGTCAAAGACCACTTGTGGAGAGCATTAGAAAGACCTACTGTAGAACTGGCAAACTTCAAATAACTGAAGGGACGATGAATGGAAAAATATAGAGAGATGTTATTGACAAAAATCTGCTGACATCTGCCAGGATGACGATGTTGAAACAAAGGTGGACATTTGAGTAAGACAATGACCCCAAACACACAGCCAACTCATTTCAAAGAAAGAAAATAAAGCTGCTAGAACGGCCCAGTCAATCACCTAAAATCTATGGAAAGAACTAAAGAAGAGTTCATAGAAGAGGCCCATGAATCCATCAAGATTTGAAGACTTGTGTGAAAGAATGGGCCAAAATCACAGCTGAGTGATGAATGTAACTAAGGAGGCGTCTTGCAGCAATCGTTGCCAACAAAAACTTTAGTACACAGAATTAAATAAGTTTCAGTAAATGTGTTCAATACTTTTTCCCTGTGTCATTTTACATCTATGGTTTGATTTCTGTGTCTGATTGGATTGCATGGATTGTTACCAACATCTGATGAAAATATAATGTCAAGAAATATATTTACTGAGAAACATGGTGACGGGTTCAATGATTATTTTACCCACTGTTCCTAATACACTTTGAACCCAATTGGACCACATAGCAACCTTTAGGCCTACACTCCCACTACCTGCTTTGTAATATAATGGGTAAGTAGTAGTGATTATAAAAACATTTCAAATAATTAAGGATCATTTTGGAGAGGGAAAAATACAAAGAATTTATTCTTAGAAAAAAATGTTATATTAAAAAATGCTCTTACAGTCCTACCACTGGAACAAATCACAGCAATCGGCTGATTTTTCATAAAAACAAACACTAAAGAAAAAAAACTAATTCCCAAATTTGTTCATCTCTGCTAGAGAGCGGTTTAGCTTAAAAGTATGTATAAAATTAGATCTTAAGATATATATCAGAATTAAATTATTATCGAGTTTTAAAAAAAACAGTTAAAAGGTTGATTTTAATAATCTTCATTCTGTGTTTTTTAAGATTTTCTCAAACAATAACATAATAAAATGTACCCTAAAAAAATTAAGTAAAAAAAACAAAAAAAAAACAACAACAACAACAGATGAAGCCAAATAAGGCAGGAGAACTAAAGGGTTGATTTACTTTCGCCTGTACACGTATAAAATATAGCAAAAATACTACAAACTCTGAATGTTGTACCTGACAGATGCTGGGATATAAATACAGAATCAGTGTTTAATTTAAAAAGGTAATATTTCACATAAAAAACATCCGTCTTTCGAAAACATTTCAGTTATAAAACATCCACTTTAAAGTGAACGTATAGAGAAATAAGCAGCAGCTGAAAGGCTCTAACTGGTCAGGCAGTTTCCTTCAAAATTTTATGAGAAGTTTCTAACAAAAAAAAAAAAGAAAAAAAAAAAAAAGAAAATTTCTGGGTTTTAAAATAATACTGATCAGAAGATCTGAGCCTCAATCAGACATGTTAGTTTTCCTCTCTCTTACCAGGGTTCCAGAGAAGCTGCACAGCTATGCTCACTCTTCTCCTCTCTCCTCCAGAAACACCTCTAACATAATCGTTTCCCACCCTGGTGTTTGCACATTGCCTAAGCCGCAGCTCTGCGATCACATCATCCACCTGTAACAACAGGAGCCACAATCCTCATTAAACATGGGATTCTTTTTTTTCCCCCTGTCATCAATCCATGAGCAGCCTTATTTACCCTCTGGTCCCTCTGGGCCTGTGTGAAGTGAGTGGGGAGCCTCAGTTTGGCAACAAAGCATAGGGTTTCCCTCACAGTGAGGTGAGGAAGGAGCCGGTCGTCTTGGCGAACGTGAGCAATGCTTTTCTTCACTAGCTGGGGTGTGTTGCGCTTCCCGTTTATCAGAACCTGACCGGAGGTCATTGTGCCACCCTCGTCCCTGCAGGTTATGATATCCAGCAGAGACGTCTTTCCACAGCCTTAGAGAACAATTAGAGCACAGAAAAGATAGAAACCAAACTTTAGTCAACAACAAAAAGAAAAAAGGAAACAAGACAGCATGAATAATGAAGACAATGAATAGGGCTTCTGTTTGGTTATGTGGAAATCCAACATTAAACAGTTTAAAAATTGCTGACATTAATACATTTGGTCTCTGCTTTTAGGACTTAATTTATCAGGTTTGGTTAAAAGGTTGTCAGGTTAACATATGTACACATTTTTTATTTCATTTTCTCATCTTACTGTCAGTGTGTTTTAATGAACAATGAAAGGTAGAGCATAATTATGAAAAAGGGAGCCTTGGTTTTCTTTTCTTTAAACAATTAAAATATCTAAAAATTGTGGCATGATTTGTCTGCATCCTCTCTCAAGTTAATGCTTTTTTGAAACATATTTTGCAACACTTCATGCTTCAAATAATTCAGCATGTCCCTGCTTGTAGAGATGGATCTGTATTAAAGATTTTCCTTTCTTTTTTGGAAAATCTTTCTTTCTTTCTTTTTAAATATCTAAACTGGATTTTCTCTTGTTTTTTTTTTGCAGAATTGCTCAAGCTTTACTCATAAAGCATCAAGTTTAAAGTCAGATACCACAGATTCTTAATTGTTTTTTGTCTGTAAATGTCTGAACATTTTTTTTCCCCCCAGTATTTACCTATTTCAGCTCCAGCCATCCTCTAATTAACCCCTATCACCTTCCTTCTCCCTATCAAAAAATTATCCCCACAGCATGCTGCTGCCACCATTGTGAGTGAGTTGGTTTTCTACAAATAAAAAAAAATCAGATTATAATTGGTGGTGCTTTATTTAATTCAGAGGTTTCAGGGTTTTTAGTGTACTTTTTATTCCTTGTGTTGTTCTATCCCCTAAAATCTCAAAATAACACACTGAAAATGGTTGTTGGAACCTAAAAACTGAGGTAAAAATACTTTTCAAGCTATTGTACCATCTGGTATCTGTAAATACAAATTTTAAAGGCTTTATTTAAATAAATTAGACAACTGTAATAAATATTTTTAGAGAGTTACCTACAAAAAGACATAATTACACAGTCTAGAATAAGCACATCAAAACAAGGATTATAGGGATTGAGTGCAGATTTATTTATTTTTTCCTCGTAAGCAGAGGCACCCATATTAAGCATTTCTTCTATATTTTGTAAAGTTTATTCAGAAACTTTTAAATGCAGAACAGGATTCTTCATGGTGAGTTAATTTTACTTGGAAAAGCTAATTTTAATCTGAATAAAAATAAAACTACATGCAATCCAAGCAGTACGGTTTTCATTGAAACATGAATGAGAAAGCAGATGCGCTGCTATAAACCAGCTGAGATATTTTGTGTTCTATTTCATATGTGGAACAAAAACCTTTTCTAAAACAGGACATACAGTCTGTCCTCTAAAAAGATAAACTATTCATTAAAATCCCAGCTAGTTAATATGTCACCTGAGCTGCCAATGACTGCCAGCATCTGTCCACTGCGGACTCGCAGGCTCAGGTCGTTGATGGCCGTCTGCTTGTCCCCTTTTAACTCCCAAGGCAGTTTGAATTCTGACAGCTTCTCATACCAAGGAATCTGGGCTGCCGTGTCCACCTAAAAGCACAGACACTCAGTTATTCCTGGGCTTAGATGAAGAGCTTCAGTAAAAGGCTGGGAACAGATTTCAACCTCATAGTGTAAATTGGTGACTTCCAGCTCGTTGCACTCTCCGCTGTAGGTGAAGTACAGACTGCTGTCCTCTTCAGACGAAAACAACTCCACATCTGCTTGCTGTTACAAAGGAGAAGGCAATTCACTCTAAGCAACAGTTTCTCTTCAATTAATGTAATTATCAAAAACAAACATTTTTTTTAGATATATGCATTCAAAGTGTTTGAACAATGAGATAAACTTTTCACTGTTTCTATTTTTTCAGTTTGTTTTTTGCAGAAACCTCTAAATCCATTTGTTGGTTTGAATCTTATCAAATTTCCTTGGCTTTGTATTTGCTGTGATTTTTTATAAAGATCAGACTAAAATCTTCTGTCGCATCACAGCCAAAATTGACAGTGTTTTCTTTTTTTCCCATGAAATAGGTACATTTTCCATTGATTTGAACTGATAGGTAGGACTTATTATTTACCATAATGTAACAAGATGAGTTACATTTAGAAATAAGGGAAAATAAATATTATATTGTTTAAAATGTATAATGATCTTATTTTAAGGGTTGAAATAGTCATTACCACCGGCAGATCATCTTGTTACCCTGATAAAATTGAGGGCAAATAGAATTATTTTAATAATTTCTAACTCATTTTTAGATCAGTTTTTGCACTGGCTGTTAAGTGTTTCCACTTAACCGCACATGTTCTGCTTACATTGGCATGCAGTATCTGAGTGCAAACAGTTGCTAAAGACCCACACTGATTCATAAGTCCACTTGAAATTAAAACTTCATAAAACAACATGTATCTTAAGATTCATCGTTTCCAAAACATGTGACATTTTTCGCCTCATCATTAACAAGTGTTTAATAATTAGCCACATATTGCTAAGGAAATAAATTATAAATAAATAACATTAATCCTAAAGTTGCTCTTTTTTCACCACCCTTTATTCAAAGTTAGAAGAAAACCAAACTGAGTATGGAAGCACATAAAAGGACAGTGGGAAGCGAATCAACATGAAGTTAATGTGAACGTTCCTAATAAAAGGAATATGTAATATTCATATGATTAGATTTTTCTGTCCTGACTGACCTGGGAGAAGCTGCTGTGCCTACGAGCGGTTTCTGCATCCATGATGAAGCGAGCTCGGTTTAACAATCCCTCAAACACAAAACTCCAGTCCAGCTGAAGGTCTCTTGTAGCTCCTTCTTCTCCAAGACATCCAAGTTCATGTCGTGTCACTGCTTCATCTGCATTATCCTCAGTTAATTCTTATGTAGAAGCAGCCCCATAATGTGAGGACTAATGTGAGACTTGGAGTCTGTGAATGAACTTAACCTGCCTGGGTTTTTTCCCTTTCTATGTCTTTGCACAACTCCAGATCAAAGTTCTCAGAGATAACGGGTATTAGCAATGTTTTTATGGTTCTGAGGGACACCATTGACCCTGCGCTGTCGCTCTTCAGAGCACAGCTGGACAGAAACACAGTCTGAGACCTCAGGACTGTTGAAAGATTGATATTCAGTTGTCGTTTGGAAGAAAAGATCGATCAGAAACATGGAAAGTTTTTATTCTCTGGAAGCGGAGGAACCCCAGAGCAGGAGTAAAATTGCAGGATCACTCAAGTTTGTGTCCGAGGCGCAAGGAGATGTGTGGAGAGAAGGTGGAGAGGGCAGATCAGAGCCGTCCTGCTCTCTCAGTGTCAGAAACCTCTCCTACACTGTCAGGTAAACAGCATTTGAACTGAAAATCAGAATATATGCAGGTTGTTTCCGATTCAAAATACATTATTAACACTATAAAATATATTCAGCAGCAGATAAAGGTTTATATGTATCTTTACAGCATGGAATATCTCCTATGTCTGTCTGTAGTGAGCGTGTTGGACCATGGTGGGACTTATCCTCCTGCAGGAAGCGGTGGACTCGTCAAATCCTCAATGACGTCTCCTTCCATGTAGACAGTGGGCACATTATGGGTATTCTGGGTAATTCAGGTTCGTGCACAGGTCAAAAGAGCAATGAGTTCAGTAGTAGCTGTCTGCTCTAATTTCATCAGATGTGGAAAAAACCCCGATATAGGTATTCAAAGAACGAAAAAAAAAAAAACAATGTTGAAGAAACAGCAATTTCCTTTTACAAAATATTAATTAGCATTGCATTTATTATATTTTTAACATGCAGTTAGCATGCATGTTTCATTAGTGCTAATTTACAATCTAGTCCATATAGGGTAGCCAAACACAAACTGAATAATTAACAAAATAGATATTTCTCAAATTAATGAACAAACTTGTTTAAAACTGATGAAACTAAACAATAAAAATCACAGTATAAAGGACTGTATTCATTTGCTTTTACGGATTTTTCAACCACATTTATCAGAGCTGCGTAGGTAAGAGAGTTCTGACAGCTCCAAAGATGAAAATGGGCAATATTTTAGAGAACTATTTAGAGAAAAGAAATTCTGCAAAAAAAAAAAAAAAAAGATTAGGTTGGTTTTTTTTTTTACACACTTTTTTAACAGAAAAATCAAGAAGAAATTTACCTTCTCTTTTTACACAATATTGTTTTTGCAGGCTACAACTTAAGATGAATTAGTAAAAAAAATAATTAAGATTTTTACTTATATGTTTTACCTATGCATAAATATGTCCTCCTGTACTTGTGAGCACCAGGAGCAGAAAGAGAAAACAGGTGGATTTCATTCCTCTGGCTCTGGCTGTGCTTAAAGTCGAATCACGTGCTCCATGTTGATCATCAATGATTGTGTTTTATTTGGCTTTATGAAGGTTCGGGCAAAACAACCCTGTTGGATGCCATTGCTGGTCGGATTGGAAACGTCGGCACTCTGCTAGGTGAGGTCTTCATTAATGGCAGAAAACTCAAGAGAGAAGAATATGAGGACTGCTTCTCATATGTCTTACAGGTAACATGGGAAGATCAGGCCTCAGCATGTGAACGCAGAAGTCAGCTTGATGTCTGATTATTAAATTTAATTTGATTGCTACAAGTTTTTCAAATAATTGACCTAGAGAGGACAATTACTTCTTCTATTATCAGTTCATTACAATACAAACTTTAAACTGCCCCTGACCCAGAAAATATTAACAGATTACAAAATACAAATAATTAGAGCTGTAGATTTCAAAAAAAAAATTTTTTGCAGTAGGCTACTTTAAGAAAATAATTAATTCATATATGTTTTTTTTTTTTTTTTTACTTTTGATCTAACATCCCATAACAGACAGCTTTGTCCCCCACACCTATATAAATACAGCTCCCTCAACTACCTCATCTTGTGGTGGCATCCACATATTTCTCATAAAGCTCTGTTTGTTGTATTTTTGTGTTAGACTTTTACATTCCTGAAAAGACAGTAGATGTTTGTGAATTCAGGTCAGGAGCTTTCTTTCTTTTCTTTTTTTTTTCTTTCTTTTTTGCTTTATAAATTTGAGTGACATCTGCTTTAGTTGAGGGACATGTTCTCCCATTTTTTTCTTCTGATTTATGAAGAGTCATATAAATGGAGCTCTATGTCAGCCTTATTTGTTCTCAAGAGAAATGGGAAATAAAAGTTTATAAAAAAAAAAAATTGACTTAAAAAGGTTTAAATGTATTTTATAAGACTTGAAAGAGGCATAAATACTTTTTGCACTAGTTGAATATATTTAAATGATTTTTAAACATCTTTACTGGTAATTTCAGAACTTGCAGAGGATGCTTAGACTCCTTTCTATTTTAGATCACATACACAAAGACACGCACCCTATGGCTACATCTCCAAATAGGCCGCCCTGCCCTCTTTATGAAATTAACCAAAGACCCCTGATAGCCTCCTCATACACTTAATCTCTCAATGAGAGCTGCTCATGTGTGTCCAAAGCTTGAATTAAAAACTGTAGTTATAAAAACTGGCTTTGCTTCATTTCAAATCATCTCTCTCTCCTCTCGCCGATAGCAAATCCTTCTGTTCTCTAAGCTTTGTCATTAACTTCCACAGCTAAGCCATAGATGAGGAGGTGATGTGAGCTCCAGATATTAAAGTCATTCGGAGGAGACAAAGAGGAGGACTGGGACCAGGGGCTGTTCCATGTGTTAATTGAAGCAGGCAGTAGGTTCAGCTGCTTGAAGTGTGCGAGTCTAACAAGGTTATTTGCAGAGAGGAGCTGAGACTCTTAACTATTAGTTTAAAAAAGTGGGACCATTAACAGTACATTTCAACAAAACATCTTTAACTTTATTTGATTCAAACCAAGTGTCAAGATAATCACTTCTATTTAGACGCAGCAGTCAAAAGACAGAAAAGTACATTGAGATATTGAGTTAGTGTTGATAGAAATTACCCCAAAGCATCACATTTGTTAGATTCAATGCCAGCACAGGAACACCATAATATGTTATGCAATACCTTCATATTTAACGTCCTCCACAGTGGGGTTGGCAAATATGTTATTTAATCAAATACCTTTTGGACTGTCATATATTGTTCTGTGAACTCATGCAAGAGTGGCTGTGTGTTAGAAAAACAAATACAAGGGTGAACTCAGCACAAATCATGGTCAAATAGATAACTCTGCACACATATGGACAAAATTTAAAACGCCCTTTCAAAATATACAGATTTATTAATGAATATAATCATAATCAACAATGACATGTATTATAGCATTTGAAACAGCTTGTTTGTTGAAACGTCATTTGTATGTTAATAAACTCAGCTTTATAGAGCATACCATACCATTTATATAAAAATGGAGGAATAATTTACTTGAAAAGGAGCATCTATTCATACAGGCATTTTTACCTTTCTGCCTCATTGAATCTCTGTTTTGTGTCCTCGTATGATTTTAAACAGCCTGTTTTCCTTGCTGTCTGGTTTTCAGAGTGATAACTTGCTGAGTTATTTGACAGTGGAGGAGACTCTGACTTACACTGCACAGCTGGCACTACAGAAACACTCAGCAGATGCCATCAAGAAAAAGGTGATTTTTATTTAAGACTTTTGTGGTTAGTTTTTTTTTTTTTTTTTCTTTTTTTACTTAGAGCAAAACTTTCAAAGACCCTAGATGAAAATAGCAAAATAAAAAAGCTCTGGTTATGATCTATGAAACATAATTCGACTCTTCCGAAGAGATCAACTCTAATTTTTATTTTTATTCTTAAAAGAGTTAAATGTTCTGCCACTCAAATAACGAAGAGCTATCTGGCATGGATAATCAGTTTATATTGTCAGTAATATCTGTTCTCTGACCTTGACCTGTGGTCTACATGTAGGTGTTGGCAGTGATGGCTGAGCTGAGTCTGAGTCATGTGGCACACAGTGTTATTGGAGGTCGAATTTTCCCAGGGATCTCTGGCGGTGAGAGACGGAGGGTCTCCATCGCCAGCCAGTTACTTCAGGATCCAAGTAAGTTTTTTCCACTGTTAGGAAATAACCTAGCAGAGTACCAGACATTTCTCAAAGGTCTGAAACAGACTAAAATCCAAATGGTGAAATGGAGAAGAAATGGAAATTATTCCTTAAATCCTCTGAGATGATGCAATGGTTAACAAATGCTTATTAAAAGGAGATTTTTAGGTTTTAAATTGGATTTTGATAAGTGTTATTATTCGCGATTAAATTATTTTAATTTTAATAAAGTAATAATTAGTTATTTCATTTATTGCAGGGACAGTCACATATGTCAGAGTTAGCCAGAAGGCTTTTTTTCCACCTGCAGTTACTATAAAGATGCAAAAAGAAAAGTAGCCTACTCTAAAAAGATAAGAGTAAAACTATATATTTACATCAGCAATTTATTTCTAACAACATTTATCACTTTCTAACTACGTTTTGGTAATAAATCAACCAACACATTTTGATTATAATCCATCTGAATATTTGTTTGTGCTTTAAAGAAAAATATAGGAAAAATCTGTGCTTGAATTTTTATTGAAACCTACTAGTTAAGGCAGTTATTTTTGTTTTTTCCCTAACTATACCATGCATAAAAGTACAAAATGCAAGCAAGATGTAAGAGAACTTTAGTGTAAAATGACAAAAGTTCACCACATGACCTGTATCTCACCCCAAGAGTTTCAAAGTCCCCCTTGAAGAAAACAAAAAACTGAGTAGTATTTGGATAAGGAAAGGACAGAGGAAAGGGATGAGGAGATTGAGAAGAGTATTAAAGGACCGGGTTATCACACCATGAAGAGAATGAGCACATGCCCATTTCAGTGTGTGTGTCTGTGTGTGAGGATTCCTCCCAGGTGTGATTTATCAGGTCTACAGTGCTCTAGGGAGGACTGAGGGTCTTAGTCCTCATTCAGGATTAAATGGCCAAGAACACACACACACATTCCCAGAGAGTCAGAGTCAGAGTAATGAGAAGTTCCCATTCGCTGCCTCTCCAATCAACCAGGAAATGAATTAATCTCACAATTATAGCATCTACTAATTCCACTCTGCTTTCATAATGCAAAGAGGCAATCTTTTAACTGTCCTAATTAGAGCAATTACCTAAAAAATAGAGAACTCACTTATCTTCATAAGTTAGGTTGAACCTAGAGAGAGTCCTGCAAGTGCCACTTTATATGAAGTACAGCTGAAAGTTTGCAACTTGAGCCAGTAGGAGCTGTTGTCCTACCTTTAACTTGTGCTTAGTGTTTCATTATGTGTCAGCGATGAGGTCACTGGGATGGTGTTTCTGCAGGGGTAATCTTACTGGATGAGCCAACCACTGGCCTGGACAGCATGACGGCCAATCAGATTGTGGTACTGCTGGCGGAGCTGGCTAAGAGGAACCGCATCGTCATTGTGACCATCCATCAGCCCCGCTCAGAGCTCTTCAGGGTATGTTTTAGGATGAGAAGTAAAGAATTAACATAAAGTCTTTTCTGAAGGACAGCTAAAAGACAAAGATTTGCTCATTGAAGTACCTATTCGTTGTAATTCTTCTGCAAAAACAAGCTCTGATCGATTCTTTGCAAATCAAACTGATTCAAATCTATTCCACATAATAAAAAGTAGCAAAAGTCTAAAGAAAAGCTTCAAGACACTTTCAGATATGCAAACAACTACTTGCTTTATAATGCACAGCATCTCATAGAATATTCACACCCCTAAAACCTTTTCAGATTGTGTTGTTTTATAAGAATACACAAAATCTCCAAAACTAAAAGGCTAAGCTGCCTCAGTAGCATGGAGTCAAGCTCAACAGAGAGCTGCTAATAATTTCAAATTTTAAGCAGGTGTCAAAAAAACTGGAGGTTAAAACAATTTTGTTGGACTGTTCAAAAGACTTGAGACTGAGGTGAGGCGCCATCTTTTAGTGGAACAACACTGGACATACAGCCTGAGCTAGAGAGGTTTAGATCAAAGAGCATTAGTACGTAGATTACAATGCTGCTTTTCACATAGGGTCCCCATCTAATCTGACTTCCAGGTTTAGCTTCAGCAAAAAGTGGTTGAACAAAACAAATACATTTAAGACTTTGATTTGAATGTGACACAATGAGCAGGTAAAAGGGGTGGTTATACTTTTGTATACCACTAAATAATCCGTTCTGATGTGTGTTGGCCTCTCAGGTGTTCAGCAGGATAGCCATAATGAGTCGGGGGGAGCTGGTGTTTTGTGGTCAGCCAGAGGAAATGGTGGATTTCTTCAGCCAATGCGGATATGAATGCCCAGAGTACTGCAACCCTTTTGATATCTATGGTATTTATGACGCAGACAAATTATTTAACACATATTTTGCTGCATAAGAGAACACCATGCATGTGCAGCAATAGTGATTGAAAACAAATATGGTATCAAACAGTTGACTTCACCTCGGTGGACACGCGCAGCAGTGAGAGGGAGGCCGCCACGTTTAATCGAATGCACGAGATCACCTCCGCCTATCAGAGATCCGCAATCTACCAGAACATGCTGGAGGAAATGGAGCAGAGCCTGCAGATATCAGACAAACCTGCCATTCCTTTTAAAAACAAAGAGTCCCCCAACGGCGCTGCCAAGCTTGGAGTTTTGGTTAGGTCTGTAAGATTTACAACAGTCCTGTTAAGGGTGTTTGATTAACAAACATTTATTACAAATTAAAATATGTACATAGACATTGTTGAAAAGTAAATATTCAAATCTAAATTGAATGTTTTTAATGTGCCATTTTTTTATGTTTAGGCGAACAGTTCGAAACCTTTCCAGAGACAGGATTGGTGTCGTAATGCGTCTGTCCCAGAACCTGATCTACGGTTTCTTCGTAGCCTTCTTTGTCATACATTTAGACATGGATGTGACCAAGGGTGCAGTGCAGGACCGAATAGGAATGATCTATCAGTGTGTGGCTGCTTCACCCTACACTGGCATGCTCAACGCTGTTTCTCTCTGTGAGTCAATCAACACCACATGCATCTTATAACACTAAAGTCACAAGTTAGTAGCTGCATTTCTTAGCAAACTCTTAGCAACTCTTCCATTTATTTTCAAAGTACAACGAACTTTATTTGATTTTGTTTTTAAGATTTTCTCTTGTAGACCAATACAAAATGGTGGAGTAAAAAGATAAACATTGATGCTAATTATTTAATCTAAAAAATATCATTTGAATTCAGCCCCTTGAGTCAAAACAGGAGCAAATTCTAATTTTCTTCTAAAGATTTATATTTGTTCCAGTTTTCTGTAATAAGGATTAGGGTTATTAAATAGACAATGTTATTGACCTTCAATGCTGATTTAGATTCCAGGAGGACTTATTTCTCGTTGGGGACCTCTAAGGTACTAGCTGACCAAAAGGCCTGGGAGAATTGGGGGGAAATCAGACAGGATACAGAAGGAGACTTTTGGTTGACCTCAAGGAAGTTCTGACAACCTTCCAGAAAGAGGAACTAGTGTTTGGATAATTTTCAGAGCGAGGATGTTGTTAGGCCGATGAACCACCATGGGAGAGAGCGTGCCTCTTTGGTCTACATCTGGACAGGGCCTACTACCATGTCCCCTTAGGTATTTTGTTGGGATTGTAACAAGAGGGTGGAGTAGCTGGGATTTTAAGAGCCCTCCGATCATTGTAGGCCCAAAGTATAAACTGTGTCAGCATTTTCTACATGGTCATGCCTGATCTCCTTGTCACTAATCCCATTTGTGGTGTTCATAGAGAGGATCTTAAGGCATTTCCTGGAAAGGGGTGAGTTTTCCCCTCTAGATTGGGAGTAAGTCTCCACCACAAGTTCATGTGACCTAGTACCATGGTGAATTATTCAAAGATGATGGTAGCATGAAATAGGAGAAGCCAGATGGACTGGAGCTTTGTCTGCAGTTCTGCTAGGGCTAATACAGTCTGTTGTAGTGGGGAAAAAAGATCAGAGTCAAAAAGAGAATCTCAGTTTACCAGTCCTTCACAGTTTTCACCAGGATCATGAGATATCGATCATGACTGAATAAATAAGCAAATGGGAAACAAGTCAGCAGATTATCTCTAGCCTTAAAGGGTGTGGCTCTTCTTGTCTGTAGTAAATTGATTTTGCTGTTATGGATGCCCCCTGGGTGCCTCCCATTGGTGGTTGTCTGGGTACATCTCACTGGGAGGAGACCCTGGGCAAAACTGAGAACTTCCTGAAAGGATTGTGTGTGTCCCATCTGGCTTGGAGACATCTTTGGATCCAACAGAATTAGCTGGATGTTCAATTCAGTTTTAATCAGTTTATTTTTTATAGCGGCAATTCATAACACACGCATGATCTTAAGGCACACGCTGTCCTGTTGGTTGGACTGTTTTGGCTAATGTTTTCCAAAGGTTTTGATTGTAAAAAGACAAAGATGATCCCCCCCCCCCCACTTTATGATTAGGCACTACTTTATGATGCACTATTAAATATATACCCTTAGAAAGTACTTGAAAAGTTTTAATAGATTTTGATTCTGTTGCAAAGCTATGAATAGTATATAAAGGACTTCACAGTAAACCTCCCTAGTGTCTACTAATATCTGCTTATAAATATATGAATCAGATGAATGTATTCTGAAGTGAACGTAGTGCCAGAACTAAAACCGATGCCAGTTGTGTGTTTAACTTAAACCTAAAGTGATGGAACCAGCATAGAAGCATGGTTGAAGGTATGGACAGCGTGATGGGTAGTGACCTCCTTTGGCACTTTGTGCTAAAACCACCTAATCCACTTCCTGACAGCAGCGCTCACAGCAGAAGCTTCTATTACCGAGCAAGTTGTTCAGAAACAGCGTAGAAAACATGTCAAAAATGTCAAAGGGTTGATTTATCCTCCACATTTCCCCCAGGGTGCAGATTGAGCATCTGTGGGATGTTCTGGAAGATAACTACATGCAGCTTCTCCCTGCAGCTTACTGTAGTAAAGATGGCTGCTGTATTTAATGAGACAGGACAACCTCAGAGGTCATTTCCAGCTATGGTCCAAAGTCAGAACTGAACCAGATGGCTAACTGACTTAAAAAGTGGATCTTTTCTAGGCGTTTATCTCAAAGCCTTGGGTCAGGTATTCACAAGCAAAGGAGAATGAACTTTTCTGCATCACAAACTCAGTAAACCCGAAAGAACTATAACCTACAAAGCTGCAATGTCAGTACCAGCATTTTAGTCTTTCTGAAGGTGTTCAAGGTTTGCTTTAGGAAAGTAACACATTCTGGTTAAACCACAAAACAGTACTGTGCTTTTCTACAACTAATCTTAAAAATACCCTCACCTTTAGGTTATTAAATGTCATTTAAACCGCTGGTTAGCCCTGATCTATCTTTTCTACTTATCGGCTGAGTCTAAAACATAAGCTTTAGTGCTGCAGACATTAGATAAAAGGGAAGGAAAGGTATGATAAAACAATAATGGTGCAGAAGTCCCAGCCAGAAGTAGTGACTGCTTTATCAGTCTGGCCTTCAAATTTGTAGATAAGTGCTGATAAGATATTACACTGAGCTGCACTTTGCAAAGAAATGACTTTACTGAGTTAGGTGGACTGAGTTCTTACACCACCTCTGAATGCATTTGTCCGTTGATGAAATCTTGCAATGTCAGATAAATACGGATTAGAATTACACAGGAATCAGATGACAAACAATGGAAGTGGGAAATGGTAGGATAGGAACTAATTCAATGTATTTCTTTTCCATTAAAATCATGTTGCATGCAGACAAGTCTACTTAAATGTCCTACTCTTCTAAGTCAGGGTTCTGGTTCAGATATACTTGAAGGTCTCTCTGTTTGCACCAACAGTCCCGTCGCTGCGAGCCATCAGTGATCAGGAGAGTCAGGATGGGCTGTACAGTAAATGGCAAATGTTCTTGGCCTATATCCTCCACATCCTGCCCTTCAGCATCCTGAGTGTTGTCATCTTCAGCTCTTTTATTTACTGGTGCGTAGCTGCAAATTCCGCCTCAACAAGCTAACACTAGGGTTGATGTAATACCTCTAAACTTCTGTTCTTCTGTTTTTATTTTTGCCCGTTTCCCATCCCACCACCAATGCAGGACAGTAGGGATGCACCCAGAGACATGGCGCTTTCTCTGTTTTACTGCTGTGGTTCTTGTTCCACATGTTGTAGGTGAGCTGAAAAGATGGTTTTTAAAAATAGATGTGGGATATTTTTTTACTCTGATTACATGTTTTGACAAGTTTTTTTCATAATTTTTTAAATTATATTTCTTTGTTAAATGCTTCTCAAACTGCTTTAAAGCCGTGATCCTATTTCAGTATTTAAATGTCAAGTTTTTTCCTTATGACATTTTTACTATTGAATTTATAGGTTATTTATTAGGTCTTAGGGATGTTTTATTGGGTTACTTTTTCAACCAATGTCTCTTTACCCACCTTCAAGCATTTGAAAACCATAACTAAGTTCAGTCTTTTTTATGATCTTACTGTAAGTAATATAATGATCTTAAAAGAAACAGAATTTGGGGTTTTAGTATCTGTGAGCCATTATCGTTATTACCTCTGCCAAGGAGTTTATGTTTTTATCAACGTTGGTTTGTTTGTCAGTTTTCAAAGTAATAAAAAGGGTTACAGATCTTGCTGATGTTTTCTAAGAAGGTTTGTATTGTGACTGGCAACAAATGATTACATTTTGGTGATAAGCCAGATCACTATCTGGATCCAGGAATATTTTTTAAGATACTGTGAATACAGGTATTAACTTAAAGGTATAGTGGAGGATGTCTGCAAATTTAGATTTGGGATAGGGATAGGCCTATTAAATGTGTGTGAGAGCGTGCACGAGAAGAAAAGGGATCGTGCACGCTCTCACACACATTTAATAGGCCATCCCTATTCTGTTCTGTTTAAAAGTTACTGTTTGAATCGCTCCTACAAGCTTACTTTCCAAAAGAAGATTTGCAATTTTTCAACTATGTCAGACTCACCACCGGTAAGTGAAAATGGGGGGCACGTCCTACGTGCATGACGAGCACGTAGGACGGTCTTACATAAACATATATCACCAGAATGATTGTAAATTAGGAGGACCACTTATTTTGATAATCCACCCAGAAAAAGAACACCCCCTCCATACATTTAAGGTGGAAGTCACAATATGTCAGGGGAAACTAGCTTCTTGGTCGAGGTCTGCACTCTCTGGGTGCTTTTCTAATTTTTTTTGCATCAGCAATGGTTTATCTTCAAAATGTTTTACCTATTGTTATTACAATATTTACAGAAATTATACACACAATAGAAAGAAAATCTTTTTCCTTTATTCAACAAATAATAAGTGTCAAACTCACTTTCCAATCAAGTAAAGGGAAGTTGCAGTGATTTCCAAATTGTGACAGGTGTCATAGGGTTGGCAAATTTGTGTTTTAGTATCATCCGATTACTGATATTTATATACAGTATATATATATATATATATATATATATATATATATATATATATATATATATATATATATATATATATATATATATATTTTTTTTTTTTTTTTTTTTTTTTCACTACTTTTTGACATATTAAACTTTTTAAGGTACTTTATTCCAATATTTTTATAATTTTCCCACACGTTTTTCCCAGGAGAGTTGTTGACAGTGGTTCTGTTAGGAGTGGTCCAGGACCCTAACATGGTCAACTCAGGAGTGGCTTTACTCAACATCGCAGGAATCCTGGTGGGATCTGGCTTCCTCAGGTTAGACACACTACCACCTCATTTGTAGATGCCTGAAATCTATATATTTTTTTTCCAATCGATATTTTAAGCTCTGATGTTTTCTTTTTTGTGTTTTCCCCTTTTCGTGTTTACAGGAGCACAGAGCACATGCCGGTGCTGTTCCAGTGGCTTGGTTACCTGACCTTCCAGAAGTACAGCTGTGAACTTCTCATTGTCACAGAGTTCCACAATCTGGAGTTCGATTGCAGTAAGTTGATTTTCTATGTCACTAATCTCTTTCCCTCTAATAAATAAAAGGGTTTTGTGACTATGTTTATCACGTGGAAACAGCTGCGATGATAATGCCCTACAGACTTATCTCTCAATAGGCTATCAGGGGTGTTTTTTTTACAATGTGGTTTCCTGCAGGATTCTGATCAAAAACAGACTTCCCTTTCTAATCAAAGAGCTCTAATCAAGAGCTTTTCTAGGTAACTTTTATACACAGTTTTTCATCTGTTGACCCTTTGTCGCTCTGATAGTTGATATTAATAATAAATGAGTTCAATGTTCAAGGACTCTTGGTCGAACACTCAGCAATATCAAGGTTTTTGTTGGCTGGTTTAGAAAAGTAGGATCTGAGTTTTGAAAACCAGATATCTGTTGAACGTTTTCACTTTTTCTTTTTGTTCATACAGATTTAACGAGACCCTTACCAGGAGCTTGCATGGTCACTACAGGAGATCAGATCATTGACCAGGGCTACCCAGGAGCTTTATCCCGATACACACTAGACTTTGTTCTCCTCTACGCCTTCCTTCCTGCTTTGGTTGTGATGGGAATAATCGGCTTCAAGATCAGAGACAGACTCATCCGCCACTGAAGCAAAAAAAAAAAACTTTATGTTTATTTGGTAAAAAAAAACAAAAAAATACTTCAGTGATTTATAATGAAGAACAGTTTGTCCTGCTGATGCTACTGAGCACTTTTCTTTTACGTAAGAAACAATCTAAAAACTAATGTTAAAAAGTTTCAACAATGAAGTCTGTCAGTTCTTCTGAGGTCTTTTCTGTTGATATCTTTCCTTAAAGAACTGAATTCATCATACAAATGTTCCAAACTTTTCCATCTTACATTTTTCTTATATTATAAAGCTATTACAAACAAGAAGCAAAAACGTGTACATTGTTCTAGTATTTCTGGTGGCACTTTATATTTTTTTAAACTGAACAGTAGTCTTTTCAAATTAACGAACTCTACCGATATCTTGGTTGTAAAATCGGTTAGAGGTAATCTCAGCATAAGGAAAGAAACCGTGTAAACAAAACAAACTAATTAAAACGTTAATTTTAATATAATTTCATACAATTTAGATCGACTGACTCAATTGAAAGAATGGCATAAAAGAAGCTCACAAATAAGTCTAAAGTTCACAGCCTCGAGAAAAGATGGCAATGATTAGACAGTTGGTAGAATCAATGTGCTATGAAATGTTTGCACCAATCAATCTGTGATTATCTCTCAAGAAGACAAACCTGCACTGAACGCACCAGTTAATATTTCCCAATACCTGCTTTTACCTCAAAAACATCAAGTATATAAAATGATCAAAGGAAAAAATATTGTATAAACAATAAGTTTCTATTAAAGATGTTTTATTAGTTGAAACTCATTACAAACTTGGTTTATGAACAATTTTATCAACAGTTGATTAAATAGTCAA
This sequence comes from Cyprinodon tularosa, assembly GCF_016077235.1. Taxonomy (NCBI): domain Eukaryota; kingdom Metazoa; phylum Chordata; class Actinopteri; order Cyprinodontiformes; family Cyprinodontidae; genus Cyprinodon; species Cyprinodon tularosa. Next base: position 776,343 of record NW_024039165.1, read on the forward strand.
ATAATTATTTCATAAGTTCTCTGTATATTTTATTGTAACACTTGTGACAGACCACAGGCCATATCTCAAATTAAAAAAAAAGAAAATGAAAGCCTTGGTGATGCCGTCCATAATGCTGTTCCTATGTAATTCCATCTATCGTTATATTACCATCATGGAGCATTTCTGAGTCCGTTACCGCATTTCCAGCCTCGTGGAAAGTATTAAGTATAGGCGGTGAATACCTTCATAATGGATTGTTTTTTTTTTTTTTGGTTTTCAGTTTTCCCTAGTTTTCCCTTTTTTTCCCACATTTCTATACTGCGGTAATGTGTGTATTATTTTAAAAAAAGAGAATAGTTCAATACAAGTTGGGACAAAGCTGAAACATAACCAAATGTGGAAAAGTAACTGTGCTGTAAATACTTAACAGATTAATTATATATTAAAGGTTATTTCCTCCAGCATTCACCTGTTTTTGCTCCAATCCAACTGAAAAAAGCATGTCCATAGTAAGACGCTGTTACATGCTTCACAATGGGGCCTAGGGGGAAGTTGGAAAACAGGACTATTTGCTGCTCCTCCATAAAATCCAAAGCAAACACACTTGGATACAGTACTGGATCTGGTCCTCTCTTCAAGAGCTACTATAGGCCTTTTCACTGTTCATCTGATTAATAAGACAGACTCTCAATGAGATGCTTAAACCTCGGAACATTGTAGTATACATTACCTTAAACCTATCACTGACCTTGGTTGTCATGGTGGTGTTCTATCACTATTGTCCTACAACACACCTCTGAGGTCACTGGGCACCTGTGTTCAAACTGATGGACAGTCCTTTTTTAAAATTTTTATGGCACTATTCTGTAAAAGTTTTAAAAAAAAATCCACTGGACTTTGTTTCCAAGGTTTGAAGACGTTTCGCATCCCCTCCAGGAAGCTTTCTCAATTGGATGACTGAGAAACTTCACCAGCATTTATGGCACTAGTGGCTCATTTTCTGAACAGTAGACTGACAGGAGGGGGTACGAGAGGGGGAGAGACATGCGGGAGAACCACAGGCCCAGCACGCCCCAAGGACAGCCCTTTTTCTTATCAAGTAATTTCCGAAAGCAACTGACATTGTTTGAGCTGTGAGATTGCTGCACCTCTACCAGAAATGTAACCCAGGGTGAACCAGCTGCTAAAAAAAATATATATATATATAACTGTATAACTTACCGGGCAACCAGAGGTATTTGGGGAGTCATTTTTGCCTCATCAACTAACATTAAAGAGGACAGTTAAAGACATTTCTTCCCAGGATTTCATTAGAACAGCAAGGTTATTTCAAGGGAACCAAAGACAAGCTGACAATTTTCCTGCAGCCAGAGGAAGAATGACGAGGAGCACAAAGTTAATTTGGGTGTAAAGGAAAAAGTTGTGCATTTTGCAATTGAAAAGTAGGTTAATATAAACATAAATAATGCATCATGTTTTCATCATGAATAAATGAGATCAAGCATTTATTTGCAGTTCTCTTCATGCAGACATACATGGTGATTCCTATCGGCCATTATTGTGTTCAGTTGCCCATGAGGTCAGGCGCAGACCTTTATTCATCTTCCACATTTTTTTCCTAAATAAACACAACAGTAAGCATTTTACAATGAAAAACAGATATATAAAAAGAAATAAAAACTAATACAGAATAAATGTTTGCTAGACTACAGATTTTAGGTCAATAAAATAGAACAATAACATATATGTATCTATATATATCTATATCTATCTATCGATCGATAAATAGATATAGACACAGCAGATACACAAGTGACTGCATAGTTTGTTAATGATACACATTCAACTAATGCTGACATGACTGATGTGTTATGAGACAGTTTTTGAGATGTTTTTGAAAATAGTCTATGTTGTAAGTTCTCTGATGTTCTGAGGGACAGAGTTCAATTCCTGAGATGCTGTAACTGCAAAGGATCTTTGACTAAAAGCATTTTTACACAGAGGAACAACAGTCTCCTCTAGCCGACCCTCCTGTTACTGTCCGTGTGTTCCTGATCTTTACAAACTGACTGAGTGGAGGAGATGACAGACCATGGATTATTTTGTAAAACAGAGGTTTGCATACTTGATGACATTTTCACAGCCTAAAAGCTTATGTTTTAGTAAAATGGCATAATGGTGATATTTTAATATTTTTTTTATCCAAAATTTGTATCTGTTTGTAAAGAGATTCTAAATGTTTTAGTGTGGTTTTATTTGCCTGTGACCAGGTTGTAAGACAGTAGGTGATGTGGGACAGAACCATACTGTACATGAACACTTTAGGTGCCTGGAGTGACAAGTTATATCTTATTGAGAGGATATTTGTAATATTGAATTTGACTCTATTGCACACCTTTTTGATCTGGGATTTAAAAGTTAGTTTAGAGTCTAATAGAGTCTAAGTATTTGAATTTTGACACAACTTTTTTTTTTTTTTTTTTCACTGTCACACAAATATCTTCGACATGATTTGCATTGTTGGATTTAGAAAAGTACATTGAAACAGTTTTATTTACATAAAGTTTTAAGCAAGATTGATTCAGCCATTCAGAGACATGGACCATAGACTGTGTTAGGTTTTCAGCAAGTTGTTTTGGGTTTTCACTACGAGTATAATTTACAGTATCGTCTGCATACATCTGGATACAGACATCTGTACAAACTGAGGGGAGGTTGTTTGTATAGAGAGAAAATAGCAGAGGCCCCAAGATAGAACCTTGAGATACCCCTGTGGACATGACGAGAGGCGGTGAGAGATACTGTAATCACTGATCCTGAGTGACTGTGAGCGATTGGAAAAATATGATTCTATCCATTTTATCACATCTGAGGAGAAGTTAAAGGAATAGTACACCCAAAACATGATTAGCCTTCATTTTCTACTCACCCCCATGCTGAACAACACTCTGGAGTACTTTTTTGATATCTCAAATGCATCTGGAGATCTGGGAGGCTTCTTGCTGTCTGCTGACATTCAAATAATGGAGGTCTATGGCGCCCGAGACAGAAAGGTCCATAAAAGTCCACAAAAAACGTGTCAATATTCCTCCATACTGCTCGTCCAATGTATTCCAAGTGTCCTGAGTGGGTAGCATCCAGAATTTACTCGAAACGAAGTCATTTAGAATGTTTTTAGAGCATAAACAGTAGTGTATATGATTTCCTAAAAGCGCGTTCACGAGTCTACGGAAACCGCGGCAGACCAAACCAGATGAAAGTGCGCATTCAGCTCGGCAAAGAACTCATGCTCTTCCTCAACACTGAAGTCCTCAGACATTTTTCTTTCGTTGTTTCTTTCTTTGCACAGGTAAACAACACATTTCTTCTTCTACGCTTGCATTATCGGCAGAGCAGACGCTGAATGCGCACTTTCATCTGGTTTGGTCTGCCGGCTTCCGTAGCGTCGTGAACGCGCATGTGCGCGCTTTCAGGAAATCCTATACACTACTGTTTATGCTCTAAAAACATTCTAAATGACTTTGTTTCGAGTAGATTATGGACGCTACCCACTCAGGACACTTGGAATACATTGGACGAGCAGTATGGAGGAATATTGACACGTTTTTTGTGGACTTTTATGGACCTTTCTGTCTCGGGCACCATAGACTTCCATTATTTGAATGTCAGCAGACAGCAAGAAGCCTCCCAGATCTCCAGATGCATTTGAGATATCAAAAAAGTACTCCAGAGTGTTGTTCAGCATGGGGGTGAGTAGAAAATGAAGGCTAATCATGTTTTGGGTGTACTATTCCTTTAAATTTGCTTAGTTTGGTTGATAATATTTTATGGTTTACAGTGTCAAAGGCTTTCTTAGATTGAGAAATACAGCTCCAACCATGCCACCTTTATCCAGTAATCGTTTAATATTTTCTATGAGAAATAAATTTGCAGTTTCCATGGAGTGTTGAGTTCTGAAACCAAATGCATTGAATGAAGGGGAAATGCAGTGGTATTTAAATGTGTTACTATTGGTTGGGCAATCAGTTTTTCTGAAACTTTTGACACTGTAGGCAAGATGCTGATTGGTCTGTAAATGCCCACTGCCAGTGGATCTCCATTTTTGAAAAAATTGGAACAACAGCAGCTGACTTCCACACACTTGGACATACTGCCTGAATAATAATTGACAATTCTGGTTACTGGTGTTAATTACGTGGAACTGAGTTATTTCAGCATGCACATATCTATGTCAAATATGTTTCTAGTTCCAGAAGCTTTAAGTATTGCTTGTAAGACTTCAGATTCTGTGACTGTCTGTAGGTTGAAGATTGGCTCAAGATTATTTGTTAAGCACATATTTAGATTGTTAGGAGGGAAGTTTTGGGCAATAGCTGACACAGATTCAATAAAAAAATAATAATAAATAATTGAAGGCATCTGCAACGTTGTGTAATTGGAAATTTGTCCATTTATTTTGATTTCAAAAATCTGTTTAATTTCTGAGTCCTGTAATACAAGTTTTTTCAGTTGGGTCCAAATTAATTGGAATCCTCTTTTGCATTACCTATTATAGTGAGGAAATCTGCTTTGGCCTTGCATATAACTTTATTCCTCAGTGTTGTAAACAGCTTTTTAACAGGAGCTGATTTAATCTTAATTGCCATTTTTAATGCAAGATCCCTCTCTATCATTAGTTTGAGAATGTCAGAGGTATTTTTTATTGTATCTGTGCTTTACTTTACAACTTAAATCTTTAATATTGCTCTCCATTTAGTATCAAAAGATTTACAGTCAACTTCACAATTTCTTCCAAGCAGTATGTGATCCCAATCAATCTCTCGGACAGCACGTTTAAATCCTTCCTGGTGTTTTTTTGGGAATCCAACAAATTCATGCTCTCTGGGAAAATGAGCAAATCTCTTTTTTGAGAGCTTTCTGGCCACAAGTATCAAATTGTGATCAGAAAGACCAGCTAGCAGGTTGTATGATTTAAATATTCTCTTAGGTCAGCTTGTAAATGCTAAATCAATCAGTGCTGCTTAATGTGGTGATTATTGTGGGCACTTTGATCATTTGGACCAGATCAAATTTATCAGTTCTTTGTTTAAGCTTTTTTCTACATAAAGTGTCCTCCCAGTTTATGTTGATATCCCCCAAGATGGTCTCTTTAAGTTAGATTCTTTAAGTAATTTTTCAAACGTTTCATGAAATATAGAGGGAGGGCGATAAACAACGATTGTGAAAGCCATTAGTATGACATTTAAACCCAAGCATTCTAGTTCTTGATAATTTGACCATTGAATTTCCTGACACTGAATATTGTCTTTTATGTATATCAAGACACCACCACCCTTTGCTCCTACTCTGCCTCTCCTAAACATATTACATCCAGAGATGCTAAGTGCTGCAGAAGGGGCGTTTTTATAGAGCCGGGTCTCAGATAGACAGAGGTAATCCAGATTGGAGTTATGTAACAGGTGATTAACTTGATCTATTTTTGACATGATGCTTCTTATATTCAAATGCCCACCCAGAATATCTTTGGGTTTTGCTGCAGGGTCCCAAACTATTTTCGATTGATTGACAGTTTGGAAGAATGCCCATTTCCGGTGTTTGGCTACCCCTGGATTGAGCCACTTCTTGTTTACGGTCGTTGCCATAGTAGCGGGACGGCTGTTCACTAAAGTTTGTTGATGTATGTCCGGACAATGACTCCTGCTCCCATGTAAGGTCAGGACTGTATTTCGATGTTTTCCCACGGTGTCGCAACTAAAGTATCTGTCCGACGCACCTCCACATGTCCCCAGACCCGGAGTTTCACCATGCGGCGTTCCAACAGACTCCCCCGGTACCGCGCTATCCACTCCATCGACCTCACCTCCACGGGAAGACATCTCGGCCACAGTTAATGCTAGGTACAGATAAGGGAGAGGATCAGGACGTTTTGCAGGGGAAAACGGAGACATAACCTTACCTGAACGTACCTGTAAGGTATGAATTATGCGTTTGTCCTCTGTGCTTGAGTTAGCCTCTCCTGGCGTCTCAAAGTGTTGCGGGCCTGGGCACGGGTGGATTTCTCTGGATAACATCAAACATATGGAGATAATGAGTCCAGTTGTTTGAGATACTTTGGTTGGTGTTCTTGATTTAGTCTTCTTGGTAAACTTATTATACAGTTGTGGGTAGACCAACATCACAGCCAGTGTGTAGGTTCCATAGCCGGTACTTGTCTTGGCTAAAACGTTGTTTGTTTGTTTGTAACCTAAGCTTTCGTTGTCTGACGGGTTTACAATTTTTGGAAAGGTGTTACCAACCATCTGAACTGGAGGAGTTCGGAGTCGAAAGAAGATGACAAGTAATATGTAATCTGAATATATATTTAAATCTGATCCTAAAGGTTATCAAAATTGAATTTAGCATTACATAAATGACATTTACTGTTCAAATATATAGGGGTTAGATAAACACGAAAGAAGAAACTTAACTGCCAATCCATACGGAGAAAATTAAATCGGTCTTAGTGCACATCCTATAAAATAATCGTATAAAATAATTTGACTGTTTTGCAGACCCATATAAAGTGTAGAAAAATTCTTACTTCTAACTCACATTTCTATCATTTACAACCTTTCATAAATTTCCTTCTACGCGGTCTTGCTGGAGTATTATATTATCTATGTATTGTTCTAGATTGTGTGAACTTTCCCCTTTGCCTCTCTAATGTAGCTTCCGTAATCTGACTGGATCCCTAGCCACTGCTCCTCCCTTTTATTTAGTCCCTAATCTTTTGCTACAACAATAAAGTATTTGTAGATTCTTCGTTTCTTGAAAGTTTGCTCAATTTATAAAACGCCGAAGCTGTTATTTGCTCTTTAGGTGACTTTAGATCATCCAAGATGGGGTTCATGAATTCAGTTTGACTTTTGGATTTCAGGCCTTTTCTGAATCGTATTTCTAGAAATAATGCTTTCATTCCAATTTTTATTGATTCTTCAAAACTGATAAGCAGTCCATCTTTGGAAAATCTCCTGTAATAGAAATATGGCCTAATTTCCACTGTTTTCAATAAGCCTTTTTGGTCCCCAACACAAACAGTTTAGCCACAAGGAGGAGTATTTCTGTAAGATATGAGGCACTTTGTAAATTAGATACTTTATTCGAAACACCCTTAGAGTGCCTAAGACCTAGGACTGTCAAGCTCTTGTTTTGAAACAGTTTCTCTCTAAAACTGAATGGGGAGTATAAAAGTCTCAATATCTGTCCAACCTGGCCTTTTATCTGTTTATTTAATCAGTTTCACCATTTTAAATGCCTTAGATCTGACAACTTAAGTCCTCCCTTTTCCCCAGTTTTCTCATAGTTTCCACATTTTTAAATCTTGGTCAAGCCATCAGTATGATCAAACCATCATACCTTGAGAAAATTTAGATTTACTACAGTTGATTGTGTATCATGATTTTTTGGAATCCTCTTGAATGTCTTACAATAAATGTGGCAGTGCTTCCTCTGGGTTCTACGGCATAGCCATGCAGCAAAACCTCCACTGTTCCTGTCGTTTATTATCAAATACTTTGGCTGATCTTACAAAATGATTACCCTGTTTAACAGAAGCTGTAACAGAATGAAATAAATAAACATATGCTATATGTACATACTGATGTGTTGTATGTGTGTTATAACACTTTCTTCTATTTCCCAAGCTCCAGTTCTCTCCATGACTTTGCTGCATTTCTTTTATACTGCTCCAACTCCTGGAAAAAAAAGATCCAGATGACAAAAGAAATCATTTTTGTAATTCTTTGTTCATTTTCTGATTAAAAAGAAAAAAACTCTAACAGCAACATGCGGTTCTCTTAACTAAATGCAAAACATGGAAGGAGAAATAACTTCAGAATGAGATTCTTCCACATTATTTCCTATAGTTTTATCAATTATTTTCACACTTTTCAAATTCTCTTCAAATCAAATCATGGTAGATGGAATTCACTCGTCGCCGCTATGCCTGGGTTATATGGCTTTCTAGACCTCTATAGTTCTTGTTCTGATAACTCTGTACGTTGACATCTTGTACGGTCCGACTCCAGAAGATAACGAGCTGTTTTCATGTGAAAGTTAGTCAGAGATAGCAGATCCTGATTCATGAAGGTTACTGTAGTCCAGCTGCCACAGTGGAACCATGGCACTTTGACAAGAAGACTGATAACTTTAGGTTTTACAACTATAGGAAAGTGTTACAGGTATTTTAATAACACCATCACAGAAACACGGTCATGGACAGGCTACTGCAGGGCAGAGGGTTACTTTAGGGCATTGGTGGATGGCATGAGGTTCATTCCAGTTACTTACTGAGAAAAAACAAAACAAAAAAACACCTCCAATAAGGGGAATTATCTTTACAAATCATTGAAATATAATTATATCATAGAGATGTAGAGTCAAAAACCAAAGGAATTTTATTTTCTCTGCACTTTACCCCATTTTGTTTGAGCACCATGCTTGGCTTGTTTCCTATTTGGCAACAGGTTCTTTATTGTTTGATAAGCTGGGGAAATTCTCGCTGTCCTTCAGGATGTACATCAGTGGGAATAACCTGGATGTTTGTCAGTGCCGTCTCCACCCCATAACCAAATAAATAATTTAACAGAAACACAGCAGGGCTTACCACAAGCAGCATTTGGGCTGCTGATGAGGTGCATTTTGGGATACCTCATTACCATTAATAAGGATCTATGAAATCCTCTTGCAGGTTTGTTACAACTTTATTGGAGGCAGGATATAGCCTGCAGGCCTAGAGCCAGGGGCCGTTTCAAGGAATTAGTGGGGCCCCAAGCGAAAATCACTTGAAGGCTTATGCCCCCTCACTGTGTATTACAATAACAATGTCATTGTACTTTTCTGCTGAGCAGCAATGTCCATAAGTTCCCTTTAATTTAAGTGATGAAATAAAACATTTTGTTGGTCATGAGATGTGTATGTATGAGTCCTGCTTTGGCCAGAGCAAGGGTCCTGCTCTTAAGGAAATTCGGACATTACACCTTTCAGACATAACTTCTTGTTCACCCTAAAAGATTCACGTTTTGCACACTGCACTGCGTGTTGAAGCTTCCGATACAGAATAAACTAATGTTTCTCTTGAATTATGCTGTTTTTGTAGTGTTCAACATAAATACTATAATAGTATAATCATTTCATAATTAATATCAATAATTAAAAAATGTTATGAAATGTCACTTGAATATTTTTTTTTATTTTATCTTTTATTCAGGTCTTTCCTTCTCACTTCTCCAATTGTTGTCCAAATATGACACATTCTGGATGCTGTTTTGACAAGGTTCATTAAACTAAATCTTCTTTCACAATCAGCACTGGATGCTTTAAATGTACAGAAGCACAAATGTCCAAAAACTGTGAGATCTGCTTTGGCTCATCATATCTAAATGCTGCAGCCACCTTATCTGAGAAAGGGCTGAATGATTTCTGATGATGTTTTTGCTTCATCATGTAATTGAATTTAGCAACAAAAAAAAGTCCCACGGACAATCGCGCTGCACTGTGAATAGGTCCATCTTAAGGTGCTTGTTGGAAAGCAGGGCTGCTACAAATCTTTGAGTTTCATTGTTCTGGAATCCTAGACTAAATATTTGGGCTGCCACATAGTATTCTTCCTGTGTGATTATTTATTTATGCACCTGTAGCATTCTTTGATACACTGAATAAGGACACTGACACTCTACTAAACATAGTCATCCAAATCTAACTTACATTCATTAATCTGTACTGTAAAACTGATTTGATAGGTTTATATAAAATTAAATTTACGTACGTAACTACGGTTCTATGAATCCCGGATGACCGCCAGAGGGTGGTGCTGAAAGCACTGAATGTTCCCTTTGGGCATGCGCAGTTCAAGTAATTATGCCAACAGAGTCACACCTGTGACACAGGATGACCACTCAGAAGCTATATAGACTGGTGTCATCCATTGCTCTGTTCCTACATAATCTTCTAGCAAAAGCAAGGATTCTGAGTGACAGAGAAGCTCTGACCGGGATTCCTAGAACCATAGTTACATACATAACTTACGTTCTATTTTATCCCTACTGACCGCCAGAGGGCAGTGCTGAAAGCACTGAATGACTGATGTCAATGACGTCACAAGGAATCCTGAGCACATATCTCACTGAGAGGGCCCAGCAGAACCTTGTAAAAGGACCTTACCCAGCGGATGAGGGGCAGCCACATTGACACTGTAGAACCTTGTGAAGGTGGTTGGGGAAGACCACGAAGCAGCACCACATATTGCTTCAAGCAGCACCCCCCTCAAAGCCGCCCGGGGAGCCAATGCGTCCTGGCCCCGTGCGCCTGCCACCCCGGTCAGGGAACACCATTGGGGGCAATGGATTGACTCCTCTGTGGCAAATAGATCTACCTCTGCCTGCCCAAAGAGGTTCCAGATAATGTGCACTATGTCGCAGTGAAAAGAGGCCCAACGGGATAGAGAGTCTGCAACCTGGTTCTGCCGTCCTGGCAGATATGCTGCGCGCAAGGTGGAGAGATGAGGTAACGCCCATTCCAGGAGATATCTCAACACTTTCAAGCAGACATGGGCAATGTGGAGTCAACAAGTCATCTCCATGTCATGTATTTAATCTACCCAGCCAATTAACTAGGTGAGTCCAATCTGCACAGGTTAATTCACAGTAAAGATTGAACTCACCTGCTTCAGTGGCTGGGTAGAACAAATACATGACATGGAGATGACTTGTTGACTCCACATTGCCCATGTCTGCCTTGAAGAGATGTGGTGACCTGATGCCTTCTTGGTTTATATGGTAAACAACAGAGGTATTGTTCGTCCGAATTAACACGTGCCTTCCCTCTAGGTGGGGCAGAAGGCACCTGAGGGCCATGTGGAAAGCCCGCAGCTCCAGCATGGTTATGCGTTCGTGGCGCTCCCTTTGATCCCAGAGACCCTGAACAGCCCAGTTTTGCCACACGGCGCCCCAGCCCATGGGGCTGGCATCCGTGGTGACCACTTCCCTTCGACACGCCACCAACCCCATTGGAAAACCAGTGGGCAAAAGGGTCCCGTTGTCTAAAAATAAAATCGGGAGAGGGTGCGCGAACGCAGCCAAAAAGTGCACAATTGGACGAATGCCGAGCTTTGAGGGATCATTGGCGCTCAAACTGTTTGTCAATAGATGTGGTTTATAACCAGGTCAGCCATTGTCTGGGGGTCCCAGGCAAACTTGGGGCCCTAGGCAATCGCTTGGTTTGCTTGCCTTGTGGTGACGGGCCTGACTAGAGCTGATCTATAGACTTTAAACACATAGAACTTGTTCTGAACCTGTACAACCATCAAATATTTATCTATCATACCTCCCTGTACTAAATGCCTAACAATGTGTTACACCCCATATGATGACGACTGAAATTTACTTTATCAAAGTGTCAAGTTCTTTTTTCTTTCAAACTAAAGATTTTATATTTCCTGTTTTGGTATTTTCTACTGGTAAGCTGTCACTAGATGATTATTTTCTATAGCAAATGTATCATGAACATTTTCAAGCTTAAATCTTTTGTACTGATTAACCTCCGGCTGTAGTCCTCTAAAAATGTATTACTCAGAAGTTGGATCTTTTGGACTAGATAAGTTTTAGTACCCAATATTAACTCCAGATATTTAACAAGTTTTATTTACATTAAAAGCTATAAAAACATCCAGTTATCTGAGCTTTCATCCCATAGAGATAGAGCTAGTTTCTTAATCTTCATCTTTGTAATGCTTTCATGATGTCATACCTTTATTCTATTCTTTATAACCATTATTATTATTTATTATCTATTGATGCTCGTTTTCCATGACATGATGGTGGACAAAGTTCAAACAACAAAGCAAAATGAACAGAAATATCTGATGACCAAAGACTGACCCCCAACATCACCAACTCGTGACTTCATACCAGATACAGTGTACCTAAAGTCCATATCAAAGGTATTTTACTGCAGTTATGAAGCTAATTTTTAATGAGGAAACGGTGAAAGTGTGTTACCTGGTCTTTCTGGGCTCTCATTGCATCAATCTGAGGCTCACTGTACTGTGGGTCTTTGGCTGGATCCTTTAGTGCTCTCTGCTCACTGTAGCTCTGTGAAAACAGTAACTCCACTATATTCAGAGCAATTGGGTTCTTTAACATTACCTGAAATATAAAGCTGAGCAGCTACCTTGCTGGGAAAGACTCGCTCATACACCTTCTTCCACAGATCCATTGGGCTTTTCGCATTTAGAGATGCAATGTCCACGTGAGTCATAGGAGGTGCCCCTGCATATCAGGGAACCTTTTTTCAGACAAATTATCTCATTATCCTGCTTATGAAAACAAATGATACAGCTGTTTGCTAAAATACAGGTAACTATGCTCACTAAAAAAACAGGCTGAAGGTTTAAAGCTCTTAATTCTGTTAAGTAAGATGATTTCTTGTGTACAGCGAATGAAAAAAATACTTCTCACTAATGACAAAACATTTTTTATAAAAAATTGCAGGCTTAATATAAGCAGACTTATAGCCTGCTTCAATGTTACTATTTTCTAATATGCTTTATGCACTAGTGGTCTTCAATGTTGATTATTTCTGGACAGAAGACAAAGGTCAAAGGGCCGACACTCCAAACAGTGAGAGCTGCATCGAGGACCCAGGCCTCCGACACATGGGCCTCACGGTTAACCCCCTGCACCACTGCCACTCAAAGGGTTACTTTTAGTCTGAAAAACATGCCTGATTGAAAGTGAAGAGTTAGATTTTGAGGGAATACCTGAAACAATATTTCATAAACTGTCAGCATGTTGTTGCCTTGAATTCTTAAATCTGTTTTCTATTGAAGTTTTATGTGATTAACCAACTTTCCTTCCTCTAAATGTTCGCTGTCAATGAGAGGAAGGAACAGCATATAAACTCCTATAACTCTTCTAACTTTACACATCTAGAGACTGAAGTATTCCCCCATTGTTTTCTTTGCAGAATAAGCCTCTATGAATGACAACATTTAGGTCCTAGCACAGATTTTCTTTGGATTTATGGCTGGACTTTCTCTGCACCTTTCTGACACATAGATCTGTGCTGATCTAATCCATTCCAGTGTAACGGTCTTTGTACCTTTATGGTTTTAAATGTGACTGAAAAGTGAACCTCTTTCACTGAATTTAGCTCCATCTACCGTACTCACCCATTAGCTCTGACCATGTGGTCTGAACCTGCTGAAGGTGAGCATCCTCACAGCATTCTGCTGCCAGGGTGACATATTCTGGTTGATGTTATTTTCCCTCAAGTTTTGCTCTTTAAACTTAACACTATGATTAGTTCAGCTCTTCCAATAGTTGTTAGTTTGAGTACCACTGGTTTAGGAGCACAGCCACATATTTAATAGACATAACGTTGTGATATAATTTTTCTCTACATTTAACGGTTCAAAATACTCTTATAACCTAAACTTGCTTTCAATTTCTTTATCCATGACACTTTGAACAAAGCATAATTTTTCTTTTATCTTACAATTAACAAACAATCATATCATCATTACATTTGGTTGTTATGTGACAAATATGATTAATTTCAAAGTCTTTAATGCATTTGCAGATGTCTCATCTTGTGTTTTAACCACAGCTTTTCATTTCACTGCAGTTCCTGGTTTCTTTTAAATGTGTGTCGTCAAATGGCCAGTAGGTGGCACTGTGCTCACCTATTTCGCTGAAGGAATCTGAGCCTGCTGAGATGATGAGAGGTTTACCAGAGTCAAAGGACACGGATTTCCTGTTTTGAAATGAAAGCAGGAAACAGCAGAGGACAAAGCATCAGAGAATCCAATATTCGACACTATTAGAGAGGAAACTGAATAGAAAAATCAGAAATGCTACACTGCGATTATTTGGTTCCTATTGGTGAGTTAGATTTAAAAGTGTGAGATAATTGATTTTGTTTTCTCAATTTCTTATTTTAACTGTCCCACTTTACACTATAACTATATAGATGGATAAATGAACCCTTTTTTGAGTATGTTGTGTTTCTCAGATTCTGTGTTTTTATCATTTTATGTTTTACAATATTTTCTCCCTTGCAGTGTGCATTCAAGGTTGATCATTTCAGAACTTGTGAATTTACATTGATTAGAAGCCATGAAAGCCAGTTATCTAAAAGATTTACATGTCCAGAAGAAATCTGGAAATAGAAACTGACCTTTTCATATCCAACTATTTCACACTCAAACCTTTGCATTAGCCTGTGATTAACTCCTCACCCTACGTCCAGACCAAAGGCCAGATGGGCGAAGAAGCGCTTGGTTTTCGACATGAGGCTCTCTGATTTAATGCTGGTGAACTAACGGACAAATCAGGCAGAAAAACAGAGAGAAAAACATTTTAATGATAACTCCAAGTAATGCCAAAGCATAGAGAGCATGCTAAAATTTACTTACGATCAAAGATGCTGCATAATAGTGGGCCAGAAAACGAAGGGTTTTACAAATAACTTTCTTCCTGTCCGAGTCAAAATCCTATAAAAAAACAAACAAACAAAAAACACTTTAATTTGACATGAGTCAGACTAGATCCCACATACTGTAATTCATCAAGGTGTAAAACTGACTAATATTCTCACTACATGCACACAGCTTCCTTTAACTAAACTCAGTATTCACAGTTTAACCTTTGCGATTTACCTGAAATAGATCATATTTACTGCCTATGATGAGCAGGGGAACAGGAAAAGGACTGATCAGTTCTCTGTCCTGTTGAAAGAGCAAGTTAAAGGTTTGGGGTAATAATATAATAATGCCTGCAAGAAAAACACAGACATAAAAGGGAAACCCAGATAATCTCCATTCATACTGGGTAATCTTTAGGTAAGACCCGAGCTGCTGAGGGAGCAGCTTTCTGCTGCTTGGCTCCAGCTTCGTACTTCTGTGCTTTCTGTGCCTGAGAAAAGACTTTTTCGATCTGACTTTGTGCTGAATGCAGAAGTTTCTCCATGGTTTCCCACAAATCGTTCGGCATAGAAAGGTCCAGAACGAGCACAACAGAGAGAGACCTGAGGAAAGAGATATATCATACTACTCTTTTAGTTGGTACATTAAGGAACAGGCTGCCTCTCTGGTTTAAAGCATGTATCTGTTAAGCACACAGCAACAGGTGGCCCACCGTATGCTGAGTGGCGTGATGGGAATCTGGATGAGGTCTGAGAGAGAGGTTCCTCCTCCCAGCTCCCACGTGTGGGTTACATCTTTGAGCTGAAAGAAGAAATCAGAAATCATGAGACAATAGTCTGCAATCTATAAAGGCTCATGAGGACTTTACATCATAATTCCCAGCGAGGAAAAACATTTATTAAGAAAAACAGGTTAAAAAAAAAACAAATTTTTTATATTTTCAAGACACTGGTCACATAGACTTGTGTGTTTAAAATATATATATATATATATATATATATATATATATATATATATATATATATATATATATATATATATATATATATATATATATATATATATATATGTGTGTGTGTGTTTCCAGCCCCCTTAAACTTCTTGACTTTTTGCCACATTTCAGGCTTCAAAAATAAAGATCTAAAATTGTAATTTTTTTGGTGAAGACGTTAAAGGGGGCTGAATACTTTCGCAAGGCACTATATGTGTGTGTGTAATCAACACATATCAGGGATCGATTAGATGTCAAAATAATCACCTTTTTAAGAACCGTTGTTGGTTGATCTGATATTCTCACAAATATCTCTTTTATCAGAACTTCAAATTCAAACGAAAGAAGACTTTTGCTCTTCAATGGTCTATTTTGTCTACAGTTAATAAGAAAACATGAAAACATTTCGCAGAATCTCGGCTTAGAAGGTCCACCTAATACACAGACTGAAAAAAATACCTACAGAAACCATTCAAAGCTGTAATTTGAGCCTCAACTAAATCTACTTCAATTCTGGCAGTTTTAGCCTCCTTGTTAATACTCTAATCACTCTCTTATCAATTTCAAGCAGCTGATAAGAGCTCAGAAATAAAGAAAGCCTGGATAATTGCTGTCCACAGGCAATTACACTGCTTTGCAAAATGGATATTTATCGATGAAATATTTAACAACATATCTACGTCTTTAGTTTGTTAGAAATCTCGTAGAGGAGTCTGTGAGTATAAAATTGCATGATGCACTTACTGTGCTGTGTGCACTGCTCCTTCTGCCAAAAGTATACTCCAGTGCTAGGGTTGGCTTCGGGGTTTCATCCCTTGAGCAGAAAAAGAAAATATACATTTGATTGAACTTGAGAGTTTATGGAAAAAAAGCTGCAGTTAAAAAAAAAATAAAAAAAAAAAATCAGCAAATGTGTTCCCCTCTAATTTGTGTGACTATTTTACATTAACTCCAAATTAAATACATATTATTTGACACGATGTGGCAAACTACAGGAAATAATAAAAATACCTTGTATATAATCATCTATTTTTGTTGGATTATTCTGACACAGTGTCAAATAAACTACTCACCTCTCTAGACATCTTAAGAGAATGGACGTTTTACCCTGAAAAGTGAATTTATAAGCAGTAAGTTTGAATCCTTTCAAGGTTTAAAGTTTGTCTTTCAACAATTCAAACCAATAAAATGTTTCTTCATGAGACTGTACGGACCCCTGCCTTGCTCCCCATTAGAAACACCGTCCGTTCGCAGACCGCCTCTCCTCCGTGCCCCTCTTCAGCATCGTTCTCCCGGTTCTGGACCTCCGCCGCTGCTAACTCCCATAACGTGTCTGTACTGTAAAGAACATACGAGAACAAACTCAGGAAGCTCTATAGAAACACTTCGATGTTTATAGAAGAGCTACGTGATAGAAGACAAACTATTTTCGGGGATTCTTACCTTTTTTTAACCATTGAGATGAAGAGCTAGCTAACTGAGAAGCGTTGCCAGGATACCGTTCTTCTTCTTCTTTGGATTAATAGTAGAGCTGGGTACTTTCTGAACTCAAATGCCGCCACCTACCGTGCGGAGCGTGTGAAGCAGGATTCAAAATCAGAAAAGGTAATAAAAAAAATCCTGCTTTACAAAATATAAAGATTGACTTACTTAAAAAAATAAATAAATAACTAGTTCCCAAATTATTTGTCACACAAAGCCATATTGAAATCATGTTCTAGATTTCCCTGTGTTGGATATAACAGCATATGAAATTTTGGTATTTTTAATTATGACAACCTCTAGGAAAATGAATACTATGCTATATTTTTCCAGCTAACCCTGACTTTTAAACTGTGCTTCAATTTAAAACTGCTATGCTTTTACTAAAAAAACAAGTATGAAAACTTACTTTATAATTTCATGAATTTGATATGTGTCAGCAGTACCACAAAGTACCACAATAAGCCCAATATTTTACCTATTATATAATAAATACACTGTAAAAATTGTGGTAGATTTGTCACCACTACCCCCAAGAACTAATTTCTTATAGTTTGTTTCTGAAGGCATAAAAAAATAAAAATAACACAGAATTCTTCTATTTTTCACTAGAAATCTAACATTTTTTTTACACTTAAACATAATCACTAACAAACCAGATAAATAATATCTTTTTCTTGAGCAAAATGAAACAAGTAGCTTGTATAAACATCATATGCAATTTTCCAGTATCAGAAATTTAGTTTTGCACCAGTTTGCATTTATTACAAGCACCTTAAAGCATCACAGAACAAATCTGAAAACATTTAATGAAATACTGTACAGAAAATAATGGAATCAAGTTTATGGCACATTTCTTTTTAAGCCAAACTAGATTCGTCTAGGAGGTCATCACAACATTAAACAGTTTCGTCGTATCCATTTAACCGCAGGTGGAAGTGATGGATAAATGTCTCCTTGCTGATGCACAAAAATAAATAAATAGGATCATGATTTTTTCCTGGGTTCATCACAATACGGCACATTTTCCAGGAGGAGACCCTCTCTGGGTCGAAGCACTGTGAGACATAAGGAAGGGAAAAATACGGGGTGAATGAAGAGTTGTATAGCATAGACATTATAGGTTATTATGTAGGAAACCACAATGTGTGAGGAGAAGAAGCATTTCATACAGAGCTTGTTTTCTTCAACATGCTCCACTTGCAGCACCGTCTCACGAAGAACAGCTTCCACATCTGAGCCCATTTTAATCATCTAAAAAAAAAACAAGAAAAAAAAACAAGGGTTAAACCAAACAAGTTTGATTTTACAGAGAACCAGAGGAAACACAAGGTGAGAATGTTAAATTATGATAACATGTGAAAAACTATAACCCCCAACACCTAATAAAAGAGTGGGCCAGCCTGGGCATCAGCAAGAGCCATCAAGAACTTAAAATAAGCTGAAATTAGTCTTGTATTGTTGACAAATCATTTAATCGGATCACTTTAGAGTTTCCAAGAATGAACAACCTTACAAAGGCTGCAACTAACAATTATTTTACAAATTGATTACTCTGTTGATAATTTTTTGATGAATCGATTAATAAACGGGTAGCCAAAGGTTTCTTAAAGAAGACTTTTTACTAAATTAAACCAGGAGAAACTGAAAGTTTTCCAATTGAGGAGTTCTGCATAAAGCCTAATGACAGTTGAAAGAGTTTTTTTTTTAAATCTTAAATGCAAAATATTTTTACATTTTTTTTTGATAATTTTGGTAGAATTACTGCTCTAAGTGGGTTGCTCTGTCAGCTAAATGCATGCCTAAGAATCTCTATAATTCAAGTAACGATCAATCGATTACTAAATCGGTTGACAATTGTTTCAATAATCTATTAATCTGATTATTTGTTTCAGCCCTAAGCCTAACTTTGACTAATCAGAGGTGGAAGTGAGCTTAAGGCAACCAACTTGATACCTGGTCTTTTTCATTCAGGATTACCTGCTAAAAACAGAATATATGGTTCCAAGAATTACAGCAATTCGCCCAGCTTCTCAGGCAGCAAAACAGCCCCTTAGCATCCCTTTTTTTGTTCTGAAATGCTAAGTTAGTTGTGTGCCAGTTGTGAGAAAAGGAAAGGTTCCACTTGTCAGTTTACAGAATATTTTCCAAAAGCCTTGGAAATCTTGTTTTTTAGAAATCTCAAAGGGGCCTTTGTTTTCTTTTTGATCAGCAAAGCTGCTAACATTGGAACTCTCTTTTATCACCATGAACACTGAGTTTATTTAACACAGGTAAGGCCTGTGGAGCGAGGCATGGCATCTTGTTTTTTTGAAATCTTTTGGGCTACTTCATGCTGTCAGACAGGTTACATTCAGGTTTGCCAGTAATAAACCTTAGGAGTGGGCAGTAAAATCATCCAGCTAACCAAAAAACATTGGTAAATTCAGCTCAATCCTGATTTAACAGGGAAACAAAAATGTTTTTAAACAGAGCAATGTCTCAACAGCTGTTTTCCCTAATTGACAAAATGAACATGCTATGTGCAGCTAGTCGGATTAACTAGAGAAAAAATAAATTCAGCCATTTGCTCTAAAAGGACAACATCTATAAAGAGTATTTTAACAGTAATAACCGATATGGAATTCTGCCTTTGCAGCAGTGGGGATAGATTTTACATTTCTGTTGCAAGTAAAGTCATTAGATAATTTTTCCTCTGGACCTTCTCAATGTTTTCTTCTGATATTTCATTTTTGTTCTTCTTGAACTCCTCGTTGATCTTAAACCGCGCAGCTGTGAGGGAGAAGACAAGAAGAAACCACATTAGTATAAAAGCACAGTATTTGTTATTTCTCCAGCAGAGGCGTACTCACCTGTCAGAGCTCTTGTATCATCTTTGAAAACATCAACCCTCGTCCTGTGCAGCTTTTTAAACACGCTCAGGACCTGCGTTTAGAAGCACAAATCGCCACATATTTAACAACTGTGAATGTAAACAAATATTACTGAAGCTTTGGGGCGGCTTAATATTTTTGAAAAGGGTATTTTTTCATAATTAGGCCAACAAAAAACATTAAACAATCACCTTCAAACGAGTTCCCATGGTGAGTTCTTCCTCTTTTATGTTATGGCGGATCGCAAGCAACTTTAAGGTGCATACCGCCACCTACTGTACATGAGTGTGTAGCAACATTACTTTAAATCAAATTTTAATTTTTAAAATTTTTATGCTGTAGATAAATAAATAATGCTTTCTTTAATCTGTGAATATCCTTTATATTTCCTTAATTTCCCAATATTCCTTTAAGAATCCATTCTTTGCCTGTCCTTCCTTCTTCTTCTTCTTCTTTTTTATGGCCGCAGCCAAGCAAACGTATTGATGCGCATTACCATAGATATCCATAATAAAGGGTTAGGATATCTATGCGCATTACCGCCATCTATTGGAATAGAGTGTGGATAGGAATACTATATATAAATAACCCGCCCACCCCCACACACCCCCACCCCCCAACATAAAAAAATAAAATTAACAAAAAGAAAAACGAATAAA
Organism: Cyprinodon tularosa; assembly: GCF_016077235.1. Lineage (NCBI taxonomy): Eukaryota > Metazoa > Chordata > Actinopteri > Cyprinodontiformes > Cyprinodontidae > Cyprinodon > Cyprinodon tularosa. Next base: position 796,791 of record NW_024039165.1, read on the forward strand.
AAAAAATATATAAATAAATACACCATGGTGAGTTTTTCTACCTACTTCCTATGATTGCAGTACATTGCCCAATCAGCGAACGATTTGAGGCTACGTCATTTTCTAGCCAATCAGCGTTCGACGTGCTCTAACCGACCTAAAAGTGGAAAGTGCTCCACCCCTCGTTTCATCTACGTTAACATGGCTGATGAAACGGCGAAAGCGCAGGTTGCCCAGCCGGGTGGAGACACGATATTTGGAAAAATCGTGCGTAAAGAAATCCCCGCCAACCTGATCCATGAGGACGATCAGGTATGCGGCCATAGCGATCCGTCCTGGGGGATTTTAATTTCAGCTCAGGCCCTCTGTGGTTCACTTTCGCTGCAGGATTGATCGCTTGCATGGTTCTGAGCTAGCTTTCAAGAAAGCAGGCTAAGACAAAGTGTCTGGGTTTAATTTACAAGCATAGAAAGTGTGCAAAATGTAAATATTTGAGAGCTAAATAAAAAAGTTATTAATTTAAATTGGTCTCAAACGGAGAGGTATGTGCGCCTTTGTACCTATGCCTCTTGCTGCAACTTGGTCACGTTCCAATTGGCTTTACTTGCCAATCCAGAGTTTTGCTTGCAGCCTAAAAATCAAGCATGCAAAACATGCAGAACACAACGATGCAGAAATGTCCCTGCATGCAATGCTATTTTAAAGTATGCATCATCTTGACATAATATTAGATTTAAAAAAACATGCAGTTTCACTTATGTTTTGTTTTGCTTTATTTTAAATTCTGATCACATTTACAGCCTTAAAACAGAAGCTTTTCCAAACTGTCTTTATTCCTCTCTCCTGTGAATTTTAGTGTGTTGCCTTCCCTGATATTTCTCCACAAGCTCCTACTCACATCCTGGTAGTCCCAAAGAAACCAATTGTCCAGCTTTCTCAAGCCGAGGAAAGTGATGCAGCAGTAAGTAGGATTCTGAATACAGGTGCTGGTCATAAAATTAGAATATCATGAAAAAGTAGATTGATTTCAGTAATTCCATTTAAAAAGTGAAACTTGTATATTATATTCATACATTACATACAAACTCATATATTTCAGATGTTTATTTTGTTTAATTTTGATGATTACAAATGACAACAAATGAAAATCTCAAATTCATCATATCAGAAAATTAGAATATTACTGAAGACCAATAAAAACAAAGGATTTATAGAAATGTTGGCCAACTGAAAAGTATGAACATGAAAAGTATGAGCATGTACAGCACTCAGTATTTAGTTGGGCCTCCTTTGGCCTGTATTACTGCAGCAATGCGGCGTGGCATGGAGTCGATCAGTCTGTGGCACTGCTCAGGTGTTATGATAGCCCAGGTTGCTCTAATAGTGGCTTTTAGCTCTTCTGAATTGTTGGGTCTGGTGTATTGCATCTTCTTCTTCACAATACCCCATAGATTTTCTATGGGGTTAAGGTCAGGAGAGTTTGCTGGCCAATTAAGAACAGGGATACCATGGTCCTTCAACCAGGTACTGGTAGCTTTGGCACTGTGTGCAGGTGCCAAGTCCTGTTGGAAAATGAAATCTGCATCTCCAAAAAGTTGGTCAGCTGCAGGAAGCATGAAGTGCTCTAAAACTTCCTGGTATGTGGCTGCGTTGACCCTGGACCTCAGAAAACACAATGGACCAACACCAGCAGATGACATGGCACCCCAAACCATCACTGACTGTGGAAACTTTACACTGGACTTCAAGCAACGTGGATGAAGTGCCTCTCTTCTTTTCCTCCAGACTCTGGGACCTTGATTTCCAAAGGAAATGCAAAATTTACTTTCATCAGAGAACATGACTTTGGACCACTCACCAGCAGTCCAGTCCTGTTTCTCTTTAGACGCTTCTGACGCTGTCTGTGGTTCAAGAGTGGCTTGACACAAGGAATGCGACAGCAGAAACCCATGTCTTTCATACGTCTGTGTGTGGTGGTTCTTGAAGCACTCACTCCAGCTGCAGTCCACTCTTTGTGAATCTCCCCCACATTTTTGATTGGGTTTTGTTTCACAATCCTCTCCAGGGTGCGGTTATCTCTCTTGCTTGTACACTTTTTTCGACCACATCTTTTCCTTCCCTTCGCCTCTCTATTAATGTGCTTGGACACTGAGCTCTGTGAACAGCCAGCCTCTTTAGCGATGACCTTTTGTGTCTTGCCCTCCTTGTGCAAGGTGTCGATGGTCATCGTTTGGACAACTGTCAAGTCAGCAGTCTTCCCCATGATTGTGTAGCCTATAGAACTAGACTGAAAGACCATTTAAAGGCTTTTGCAGGTGGTTTGAGTTAATTAGCTGATTAGAGTGTGGCACCAGGGGCCATCAATTTTGAACCTTTTCACAATATTCTAATTTTCTGATATGATGAATTTGAGATTTTCATTTGTTGTCATTTGTAATCATCAAAATTAAACAAAATAAACATCTGAAATATATGAGTTTGTATGTAATGTATGAATATAATATACAAGTTTCACTTTTTAAATGGAATTACTGAAATCAATCTACTTTTTCATGATATTCTAATTTTATGACCAGCACCTGTAATTCTCTGGATTAAAATTGAATTTAGGTGCATTTATACCGCTAACCACTAGATGGAGCCATTTACTAATGTATTTAAACTGGATAACTATGACTGACAAGAAACGCCATGATTTAATAGCTAACTTTTATTATTTTCATTTATAATTGGGGGAATCAATTTGTTAATAATTTGAAGAGTTAATAAAAATTTATTTTATACTGAAACATTTTTAATATTTCAGTGTTGTCGTTCCTATTGAGTTGCAGTGCATTTTAAGTCTATTTCTCAGCCTTAAGAAACAGACTTGTATGCTCTTTAATTATTATTTATTATTCTGTTGTATCTTACTATGTTTATTTGGGAATCTAATTGTTGCATTGTGATATTGGTATTTTAAATTTAGTATTTCAAATGAAGCCTTTGCTTTTGCAGTTGTTAGGCCACATGCTGATAGTTGCAAAGAAGCTCGCTCAGGAGGCAGGCCTGTCAAAAGGCTACAGGATCATCATCAACGACGGTCCTGATGGAGGCCAGTCTGTCTACCACATCCACATCCACGTGCTGGGTGGGCGCACACTGGGATGGCCCCCCGGCTAACCTTCATCACCCTGCGTCGATGGCCTTGTCGTGTCAATGTCTCCTGTCTGACATCATTCCTGTTGAATGGAACAGTGACACAAATGTGGAAACTCTGTGGTGTTAATAAAATAAGTACTCTCAAGGCTCTTGTGGTTTTTTTTTTTTTTACAGGGGGCTTTTAAGGTCGTTTTGTCCAACGTTTGGATTTTAGATCATTGTCATAAAACTTGTACGTATATATATGTGTGTATGTATATATTAAGCAACAAAAAACAGTCAAATTCTAAAGAGAGAAATTTAAAGCAGGGTTTGGTTTTAATACAATATCTGAACACCTCAGAACACTTGGTTTAATCTTTCATCAAATGGTTCTCCATCTGATCCCACAAGACTGACTTATCTAATGAAAGGACGGCGGCCTCTAAGGAGCAGGATTTGATTTCTTTAACCTAAATGCAAAATGCTATGTTTGGGGAAAAAAGACAAAAATCCACCCCCGTGAGAAAGCTTCACATTGTGAAACAGGGTGTTGAGAGCATCATGCCGTGGGCATGTTTTATTTTAGCATAGGCTAATGGACCGGTAATTTTTGATGGGAAGATGGATAGTTTTCCTTTTTTCTTTTTTTTTACCTTTCTGCAGAATTTCCTATACATTTAGCCAGAGCTACAGGACAGTGGAGTAAAGCCAATGTCCTGGCTCAATGAGTTCTTGCTTCATTTTTTCCCATGTTTTTAATTTAAACACTTTCAAAAAAGGTCGATTTCCTTCTTCTTCAGAACCATTTCACAATTTTTGTGCTATATTTCAAAATGTTTTTGGCTGGGGACAAAATGAGAAGTTTTGTTGGTGTAAAAGTTTTTCCACTGTGAAAATTTGTTTTGGTTGCAGAGTCTTCACAACATGTCATGTGCTTGCCAAGATCTCTCCTTGAAATCAGTGAGCTAAGCGGAGGGAACGCTTTCTGCTTTTGGGATAGTTGCTGATGAAAAGATTCAAACTGTCGGGTATTGAAATGTAAAGAGGCCTCAGGCCTCACAAAAGATTTGTGGACTCATTTGCATTTTGAGTCGACATGATTAATCGCCTGAAGCATAGAACAGGGTTTAGTAGAAACAGAGCTGCCCACCGCAAAGTTCTCACACCCCTACACTTTGGAAACATTTATCACCGTAGGAACTTACATCGTGTTCCCACAATAAAACCATGCAGAAGGTTGACCATTTCCTCCATCACTCTGGCTTTTATTTCTTAAAAGTTACCATTCAGAGGTAACGCATCACCAAAAGGTGTGGCAGCCTGTATGAACTTTACAAAAAGAAAAGATAGAGATCATCAGATCAGAAACAAAAACAGATCTTATTACCTGAGAAATGCATACCCTGTTTTTTACCCACAGAATTCCATATTTAAAGCATGGTGGTGGCAGATTCATGCTTTGGGATTCACAGTAGCCAACTGTAGAGCTAGTGGGCGAAAAAAAAATGTAACAGTGCATTTAGAGGATTCTGAAACTTTGAATAAAGCAATGATTCACGTTCCTAAAAAAAATAAAAAATAAGCCAAAATTGCAAATGTGTGGCTTCCTGTTATCATCTTTAGGATGCTCCGCCAGATCACAGTCCAGAAATATCAGTATACTAAAGATGTACATCCAAACCTACTGAGCTTTAGACATTCTGTAAAGAAGAATGGGACAAAAAAAGAATCTAAGAAATAGAGATATATAGTTTGGAGAGGTAAATCCAAGAGGACCTGAGACTTTTATCAAAGGGAACATATTTAACCATTTATTGTACACCTACAGAACACATAATGAGCCTTTAACTATATAAGATTTTATAAAGATTAATTTTATTTTGTGGTGCATTATGTATAGAAAATAAAACTGAACATATAGAGTAAATGGGGCTAAGTAATAAAACCAGTCAAAAAGTGAAGTTATATCTTTTAAAGCGGCATCCTACAACGAAATGATTGGAAAACTTGGAAGGCTATCTGTGAGACTTGATTATATAGTAAAGAAAATCTCACCTTGAGCCTGTTAAAATATGAATCAAACATCAGCAGAGGGACAAGTGAATAGCTCTTTTTTTTATTAACAGTAAGAATGCAGATAGTTGAACGAATATAAAATGCTTAAAACATCCACATAATATTAAAACAAAATAAATAAAAGTATTTTTCCTTTACAAAGTAAGAAAAACAAAATACAAAGAACACTGATTCAACGACACGTGTAGCATTTACAAAATATACCTACATGTACCTAGCATTCACAGTCCCCTAAGGTTTTCAATGGGCATCAGGAGAAGGAAGAAATGGCAACAAAACAGGTTCAGACAAGCAAGGCAGTCACTTCTGATACCAGGCAGACTGATATCCTCAGTTTAATGCTTTATGAGATGTGCAAAATAAATCCTTTAAAGAACTGCACCTTTTTCTTATTAATCAATGCCCCTCCGTCCTTTCAAACGGGCACTTTCAGGCATTTAAAATCAGCATACAGTACAGTACAGAGTACATGTATTCTGGTACCTAAAATCACTATTGTTTTAGGTTTCTAAGCACTAATACACTGTTTTAATCTTTTACCTAGTCTACATACAGACTACAAGCTGAGGAGATGTTCTGAAGAATGCTGAGTCTCTGTAAAGTAACTCCAAAAGCAGCGGAGTTGTTGAGAATAAAAGGAAAACAAGCCGTTTGAAACAGTCCAGGTAAGTTGGAGTGACCCTTCATAGGTGACGCTGAACGAAGCCTCAGGGTTTGCAAGCGAATTCATAAAAGACGGCAGCTATTTTTAAAAATGAAAAGGGATATTTGTGATTTATGTTATCTTAGAGACTCCTTATTAAAGATTTATGGATTACAGTGGCAAAAAAAAACTATGGGTTTAAACAGCGACTCAGTGAAATAGAAGTTCCATGATACCACAGGAGAAAATTAGAAAATATAGCTAATTGGGGGAAAAAAAAAACACAGCACCTTCTACATCAATTAGCACCCTTAAAAAGCCTTATAAAAATGAATCTTTTACACTAATATAATCTCACACAGAACATTTTCTCTTCAGTTGACCCGTAATCCTGTTCATAAATAAATAAAAAGGCCCTCTATAAAGAAAATAGAAAGGAACATACCCCTCATGTATGCTCTGGTTTAACAATAACTGATTGTTTTGCTACAAAAATAAGGTTTGTTTGTGTCAGACGAGGTTTAATGAATTAAAACGGGCAAACTGACATCACATTTTTATCTCAACTGATAGGGGAACCAGTTATTTAGCACCAGTGATTAGAAAAAAAATCAGTTATTTACAAACAGCAGGTTTTATCGCTGCTTCATAATTGTTTGATTTAAAAAAAATGTTCTGTGTGAGTTGCTGCAATCAAACTCTTTTCTTCCTCTTTTCATGGCGACTTATAAATAAGCATGCAGATTCACCTATACTAGGAAAGAATATGGCTGTTCACATCCAGCAAAGCAAAACATAAATTTTTTTTACTTTCTAAAAATATATTGGTTTAAAAAAATGGCACAACAGTGTGAAAATGGCTACACTTTGGTGAGCAATGAGCCAAGCTGCTCTGCTGGCTGAAGCCGCCATGTTGATATAAATTTAAGGTACGGAAGAAAGAGGACAAAAAGGGGGAGAGGTGTGAAACAGGCAAGTCAGCAGCTATAAGTCGATTAAAATCATTTTCTTTGAGTTAAAATGGGTCTTTATTTCCGGCATAATCTCAACACTTCTATATTCCAACCCTTGTTTGCAACTAAAACGATTTTTTTTTTTTTTGCAATGCATTCAATTTGTCTGAAAAATCAAGTCATAAAAAATGTGTGGCGTCTGAGGTGGAAAAGGTGTAATGCTGCTATGGAGGAGGTGTTTTAAGGCATGTCGTTAGTGTAGGAAGGGTCCAAACACATGAGGAAGGAATGAGGGGGGAAGGAGGCCGTCCGCTGGTAGCGTCCATCCGTCCATCCATTAAGGATGACAGGTGGGTTACTGGGCCAAGCAGCTGGAGGCGGAGATGGTTTTTGTCAGGCTATTTGATTAATCATGGGTCAGGTTCTGTATGAGGGTGTTTAGATGATCAATCAGTCAACAAGTAGCCAGGAAAATGGTGACCGATGGATAAAGAGAAGACTGTGTCTCTGTCAGCCAGCTACGCTCTACTACATGCCCGGGTCTTATTGATTCCCTATCTAAACCGCTCTATTCATTTCTGTGCAATGGCCTCTTCTCCACTCGGCCGCCTGCGACTGAATGGCAGCCCTCCAACGCTTGTTAGACCCAGACCTACGATGCTCTCTCTCGTGCTGCCCTCCATGCTGGTGGAGGACTGAACCCTGGTGGAGGCTGCTGAAGCTCCAGGCCCCGGAAGGATCTCTGGCAGCGAGTCTTTGGCTGGGCTGCTGGCGGAGGGAGGCGTGGTTTTGGAGGTTTGGGACTTGGTCGGGCTGCTCAGGCTGAGGCTGGCCAAGGCGTCTAAAGTCCCGTCCGGGTCTACCATCACGTTAATCACTGAGACGTGGAAGGAGAAACCATAAGCATTTAATCAATCTAACTTCTGCATTTTATTTGTAAGCTTTTATCTTTGGAGGATCTGTTCTGCTTTACCTTGGATCTGCTTCTCAACTCGCTTTAGTTCAAGAAAAATCGAGGAGATTTCCTGCAGAGAATAAAATCATAATAAACAATAACTTCCACTGATTTTTTGACTCCCAGCTTAGCCAGATAGCTCTCTGTACCTTATTGGAGGTTTTCAGAAGTGGAGCTTCACTCTCTGACTTCAGTTGACTCTCAATCTCATCCCAGTTCCTGTCCTTATCTTTGAACAAGATCCTGGGAGAGAAGAAAAACAATCACACATTTGTATTTACAACATTAGTGAGTTTTCTTTACATTTTTCAACAGTAGGGCCACATACAGAGGTTATAAACCATCGTAAGTCTAGAGTTTCTATAATCCTCTTTAGCCACTGGTATAGCTCGTCTCTACCAGCTCTATCTATCGGCTAAAAGTTAGATCCAAATAAAAAAACGCAGCAGAATTTGTCGTTTCAACCTGATGAAAAATCAGTTTAAAAGGATCTGTAAATAATTATAAATACCTGATCTTTCCTGCTGTTCTGTCCACAGAGTGTCTGATCTTGGTCGACAGCTGAGACACGGAGTGAATAAGGAGGCTGTCCAACACCGCCTAAAAAAACACCATAATTAAAGAATTAAAGCATACCTTAAACTGAAACACCTCCTCCTGTCTATCAGCTCCTCACCTCCTCTCGGTTCCAGGTGCGCCTCCGTAAGGCCCGTGGTTCCCGGCTGTCCGGAGCTCTGGGTTGGTGCTCCACAGGCTTTCCATTGATCTCTGGTGGCTTATTGGACGAAATAACCGGAGGGATCTTTCTGAATTTGAGGCTTTCATCGAACACTCGATCCACCAACTGAGAAAGAGCAGAGAAAGATGTAGCGGACACAAAGGAGGACAACATATACCAAACACCTTGCAGTTATATCTAAATAAGTTGCATAAAGATGTTAGCAATGGTGGCTGGCCAGTAGAGGGCGCTAGGACCCTGATTAAGACATAAAAAAATATATAATTTCATTTTAAATTAAAATTGAAAATATTTTTGTATGTGCCAGATAAATATTTAATCTTTAAAGGGACACTATGCAACATTTTTCAGTTAATTAATGTGTTCCATAACGTTATGGATGATTAAATGAGTCATTTCAGGTTGAACAAAGGTATTCTCGGCCGCCCTGGTGGTCTGTGGGGGAAATACTGCACTTGCAACTGCAGGAGCACCGACCCGCACCCACAGGCTCAGAAGTCTCGTGAGAGTCAGTCTTGCTTTACGGCGAGAACTGCTACACCCCCCAGTTAAAAGCATGCTCGTTGCTAGCACAGTGGCAATCTTTGTGCAGTTATGCTACGTTCACGCAGCAAAAGCAGCAAAATCGCGTCTGCTGCTTCCTTTTTGCTGCTTGTACCAGTTAGTTCTGACGCGCGGCTGAAGCAGCTTTGCTGCTCTGGCTGTGCGGTGCAAAAGTGTGTCTGAGGCGCGTTGGGCGGAGCTTCACTATCCTTTCTCTGCCTTGCAGCTATATTTGCTGTGATCAGTGGGAATAAAGTAGTTTTAATATGTGTTAAGTGAGAAAATACACCTGAAAACTTAATCAGTGCCGTCAGTTCATTCAGATTATTATCCTGCCTTCAATATTTTTTCTGTCGGAGCCGCTCAGACCCCCACATACCAGGGATGCGCCGACAGTATGGATCCCTTCATCAGCAGCGGTTCACCGCGGCAGCTGGTAAGTGTTTTTCATCTAAATAATCCAAACTGCATATTCTGCCGGCAGATTTCTGCATTTTAAGTTAATTTAGGCGTCAATAAACTGTTTAAGAGGAGTGATCATCAGCGCTGTGTCTCTCTCCCTGCGTTAAACGCACCGACGCGCTGCTTCAGCTGCTCAGACGTGCTGCGCCTGCTGCACGTCTGAGCAGCTGGCGCAGCACCGCACCGCGGGACCTTTTGCTGCGCCTTGACGCGCGTCAACCATTGACTTTGCATGTAAACTCGCTGCTTTTGTCGCGCCAGCTACGTCCAGTGTGAACGCAGCGTTAGTCATTCGTTGCTAAGCTCAAAACAACCGCGCCTGGCTTGACGGAGAAACCAGGAGAACAGCTGAGCATATTTACGACAGTGCACTTTTACTTTCGCCCTCTGGGGGGAGCCTCGCTGGAAAATCAACACCGGTTGCATAGTGTACCTTTAATGACTAGTTAAGCCTACTACCTTTTAGGGTGCAAGAATGTTTTCACATTGACTCTTGTTAAAAGTTGTACATGCGCTGTAGCTCCTCTGCAATACAAAGGTATAGGATAGCCTAGGGCGCAGCTAAGCAGCGACCTGAGGTGACAGGAAGTGTATTTGCTCACCACCTTCCACCACAGCGCAGAGGTTTTTCAGGTGATTGACAGGTCGACTCGCGGAAGTGGAGACGCATTGGAGAGAGAGAGAAAAATGTTGCAAGAAATGTCCTTTTCCAGGACCTGGTTTAGCAAGAAGGCTTGGCTAACTGCATGTAGTGAGGCTAATCCTGTATTCTGCTTTCCCTGCATCCTTTTTCTAACGTCAGGATCTGACCCAGCATGGATAAATATAGGAACCATTATTTAAAACACTTTTTAGAAAAGGCAAAGAGACATGAAGAATCTGGGATTCACATGGAAAATAATATAGTGTACTTTTAGTACTTATAGTTTTTATATTTAAAAAAATATATATAAAGCTGACCAATAGATTCTCCATTATTAAATTGGTAATTACATTTTTAGGTTTGTGACGCCATATTGGGCCATGCAAAACACAGATTTGCCTTCACAAAGCCTCAGAAAGGCAAGATTTATATAAAAAAATTTAACCTGTACATGAAATTAGGTTTTATGTAGGTTATTTGTTGTTGGCATTCATATAAATATGGAGTGATAACTTGGTATATGTTTGATTGGTTTTTGGTATATGTCTTTTTTTAACTTATAGCCCCCATGGAGAAAACCCCACCAGCCGCCACTGAATATTAGAATTTGAGCAAAAAGAAAGCTAGGCCTTTAACAATTTTAGAGTTCATAGAAGTTAAATTTAAAAGTAAATGTAGAGAAATAAAAGCACATGAGAACTATGAAGCAGCAGAAAAGCAGTCTTAAAGGAGTCAAAGAATGCAAAACCGAGTTTACATTGTCATAGATGAATGATAGTTCAGTGGTTGAAATGGACGCACAGAGAAGTTCAAACCCCATCGAAACCTAATTTTTCTTCAAATCTCAGAATTCTAAACTTATACCATAAAACAGGCTAATTCAAACAAAGCACCAAGTTGACGTCAATTTGGTGATGTTGCCTTATTTGGTTCTGGCCTGTACTTTTGCAGCCAAGTGTCGGCTGCTGACCGGACCTCAGCAGAGTGCCATGAGCCGCCCGTCCTCAGCCGGAGGAGGGGGGCTGGCAGGCTGGTAACAGATATTCCAAGACTCCCAGAAGTTCCAGGACTGTAGTCGACCAAAATCCTGGACAATTTTGAATTCCCCCTTGACATTTCTTTTTGCATGAAAAGTAGGACATGTCCGGGAAAAAGAAGACGTCTGGTCACCCTACCATATCAACAATTTGATGTTTCAGTGAGTGAGTGCTTGTTGCTATGATGCGTCTTTGCTCAGCAGCTTCGCTCATTGTAAACCAACCAATCAGTGCACAGCTCATCATATTCATGAGCATACCATAAAGGGAAGAAAACTAGTTTCATTCTAGGGCTTATAACCAGGCCTGCATTAGGGCTCATAGAACAACAAATATGCCTTGTTTAGCCCAACCAATGTTACACATCCTATTCAGAGACCTTAAGGACCAGCACCAAATACCCTATAGAATCATTCAATGACCCCTTTAAAGAAACGGGAAAATTGCGATAGAAGTACACACAATAAAGCAATAGAAGAAGAAGAAGAAGAAGAAAACCAGGCACCTTTTTCATGCTCTCCTGTATGTCCGGCTGCGTGGGGCGTGCAGGGCCTACCTCTTCCCGGGTGTCGATGGCCGAGCCCGGGGTGGTGGCAGCTGTGCTGACGGTGGTGCTCGGGGCGGTGCCGGAGGAGCTGACTGAATCTATCTCCCCGGCAACATCGTGGATCTCACGGGCCAAGATGGCCAGGTCCTTAGCCAGGTCCTGGCTGATCCTGCGCACACATGGGAACAACCTGTTAATCAGACAGGGCTCTTTAGGACTCAGAATGGATCTACAGCACAACACGCATTCAGCTATTATATACTGCAGTGTCAACTAGTGAATCAGGCCTACACAGATCAGCCAGCATCAGTACCTGGCTATTTCTTCGCTGTGAGCAGTCCAGTCCCTGATGTAACCATCTTGCTCTTTCATGCGGTGTTTGATGCCTACGCCGCCGGGACCCTGCCCCACTCCTGGTGGTCCTGCGCTTGAGGTGGAGCTGAGCTTTGAGCCGCGGTTTTGGACGAGATGATGGGGCCGGACGTGGGAGCGAACTCCATGCTTTGCAGAGTTCCGGCCGGAACCAAACTCCTCTTCAGAGGTGGATCCGTACTCCGGTGGCAGACGCCTCCACCGGCTGCTGCTGGACACTGCAACAGTAACACGAATGAAGCCCCAGGTCAACTCTGCTTTGATTGAACAAACTCAAGATGGATCTGCTTTGATAGCAGTTTCAGTCTGAATAAATGTAAGCTTTAAATAGTGTTCAGAGGTAATCAAACCCTCATCATGAGGGACCACACTTTGACTTCAACGAACAAGAATCTGGTGCAAAAATTGATTTTTTTCCAGTGCAAGTCTGGTCAAAATGAAACTGAAATTTAAACACATCACTAATGTTTGACTAAAACCTAATTTAATTCCATTTAAAAACAACTTTTTGTGCAAATAAACAAGTTTGACATAATTCTGTCAGTCCTTAATAATGTTTAGGCTCACAGACCCAGTCCTGATATTTAGTCTTTATATGTTCCTTACAGTTCGGACTCTCCAGAAGCTAAATGCTGCAAACTTTTTCACTCATGTTTCATTAAGACCAGTGCTCTCTGACATTTGGTCCTATGATGAGCTCTGACCACCACTGTGTGCTACAAGCATGAACTCCTCTCCAGATGAAATTAGCCCGCTCTAAATCTGTGAAGGATTGATTTGGCAGGGCAGCATGTTCAGCAACAATAAAAGCATAAAAAAGCAGCAAAAAATATTTCAAAGCTCTTAAAGCTACAGTGTGTAATTTTCAGCGACATCTAACGTCCAGACTGCAGACCGCAGCAACATGAACATCTCTCCCCCACCGCTTCTCCCCCCCAACAGTACGGCGAGCGTTACGGGACAAAATGCCTTCCACGACGTCCGCATCACCTACCTTCTCAAGTGATGAGGTTTGTTTACATAGATAATTTTACAGATAGTATTTCATTAGTCTGTGTAGGGTATAGATTTCATGTAGACTTAAGATAATAAATATACCCGTTATTTTTTCTACATCGTTGTGATGTTTTGGTGAGCTGCTTTGCATGGTGATATAAACAGACAAAGTAATTGTAGTCATTAGTTTAACAGTGAGATTGTGTTCGCTGGAAGAATATATATTCCCCGTTTACAGAGTCCAAGTCTTGTTTGTGGCACGGGGGTTACAAGCAGTGTTGGGAAAGTTCTCTTTCTATGTGAACTAGTTCAAAGTTCAGTTCACACATTTTAAAATGAACTAGTTCAGTTCATAATTCAAAATTTTGAACTAAGTTCACAGTTCCAAAAAATGAACTAGTTCATAGTTCTTTTTTTTTTCATATATTGCTCAATTACACCATAGCCTACTGTAGAACCACAGACAGCAATTATTTTATCAGTTGTAACACTGAAACTGTGCGTCAGATTTCATCTTCATATCCAGTTTTGAATCCTTATCCAACCAGGGTTTACATTAGCATTGAGGGGACAGCATTTCCCCATTGTTGCTTTAACGCTTTGTTGCTGTCCATTCACTTCACACTAGTAGCGGCTGCAGCTTTCACCCCTACAGTATATTCTCAAAAACATCAGGAAAAATGTGCTGCTTGAATGGTCTTTTTTATGAGGAATTATTAAACGAAAAACAGGAAAGTAGTCTTTAAGGTGCAAATGTTTTTTTTTATTTTTTTATAATTTTTTCCATTTGAAATGCCATTTCAATACATACTAAAAAGGAATACTGGAATCCTGGAAAATTATACCAGGCAGGTTTACATGAATAGTAAAACCCTCAACAACATTTTACTAACACAAACTGAGGGACCAGGCTGAGGTAGGAATTTAAGGTTACTGAAGTGCGGATTTTTTTACTGAAAGCCGGCGGGCAAAGTTTGCAGAGAAATGTAAGATTGTTGCCATCATCCTCACCGACCACCTGGTCATAAAACTGTTTTAAGTGATCATACTGCTGCTTTGTCGCATCCACGGTCGTCTCCATGCTGCTGTGGCTTCCACGCTGCATTTTGTTTTGATGACGCACGCGGCTGTAGGCTACGACACTGCTAGCTGGTGTTGCCAGATTGGGTGTTTTTCCCGCCTCATATTAAGGCCTGTTTACGGTGTGATTTAGCCGGGGTTTCGCCTGGAGGGCTCTATAGAAATCTGGCAACCTATTGAACGGAGTTGAACTGAGAGAGCGTGCCGTTCACAGACACCAGAATGAACGAGTTCACAATAACGTTCATCAGGCAGTAATGCAGTATGTTCAGTTCACGTTCGCCCAAAATATGAACGAGTTCATGAACTTTCGTTCAATGAACGCGTTCAGGCACAACACTGGTTACAAGGCGAGGAAGGGGGCGAGGAAGAGGGCAGAGAGGCCGGGGTGGGCGTGCAGCCAGGGCCAGGCGAGGGAGAGGTGCCAGCGGGGTGACTAGACCAGAGGAGGAAAGGCTTGAAGATCTCCAAAGGAGCCGGAGAGAAGTAACCGAGGTATATATCCAGAAAATTATTTGACAGAAAATTACTGAATCATTACCTGTAAAACATCAGGGACGTTGCTGAATAAATATACTGGAGAGTAACAGCATCATCACGCAGCATGTTATTGTAATGGGCGATCTCGCAATCGCTAGTTTGTTGGCTCTGCGCTGCCGTAGCGCAAAGATGTCTGCCTCCATGGCTGCGAGACCCGCTCCTATGTAATTATAAATAACGAATTCTAAGGCAACGCAAATATTAAGGTTAAGAGGCTGAGCTCGTAGATGATGATAAATAACATAGTTATGTATAATATATCACATTTCTGACTGTATATCCCTGTAATTATTACACATTGTAGCTTTAAATGCATCAAAGTACAAGAAGCAACAATGCTGCATGTTAAGTTGTCTTCAAACATTCAAACAGCAGGTCTGTTAGTCCAATTCTGATGTGATGAGATTACACCTTTCTTCAGAGTAGCAAGGACAAAGTGTTACAGGTTGAGTAAAGTATTTTGCTTATAAATATAGCATTACTGAATGGATTTAAGGATAAGCAAACAAAGTTAACTATAAAAAGCTTGGTAGAGCTGGGTTATCATTGCAGAGACTTATGACGTTTTAACAATAAAAACTATTATTTAGTTTGTTTTTAATTTCCTTTAATTATAAAGATTATATATATATCCTTAACAAAAAACACTCTACACCTCCTTAGGAGGATGATTTTAGACCCAGGTCTGAGATGTTAAAATACACACATGCACTGCACACGAGTAGTCCTATTGGACTTAATAGTTCTGGTACTGTACCCATAAGCTCTTCCTCTGCATCATCATCTGCAGGTTCAGGCTGAGAGCATTCTGAACAACGAAAACCAATGGATGAGGATATGACACGACAGCCTGGGCGTTTTACTGAAAACTGTTTACACCATAAATGCACCAAGAAATCACTTAAGTCTGCTGTGTTTTCCAATCATTGAACACACCATAATGAGAGCAAACAGGACGCATCGCCAACACTCTTCATTGTCATTACAATGACTGATTAAAGACAGTTGGTTGACCATGGAGCTACTAGACGTCCTTTTTAAAATAACCCTCTATTCTCAATGACATTTAAAGGCACATTTTAAATTCATTAAAGTGTGAGAGCAAGAATTTCAGTAGAAAACGTGAAGGCTGAATATTTGAATGCTTCTGTTTTATTACTTTGATCTGTATCTATGAAACATCTGAATACTTGACAGCTGTTTTTTTTGCCACTTAGCCACAAACAAGATGCTGAACAAAGTTAAAAATGTAAACTTTCAGTTTATTTTAATTTTGATGAGTCTGGCAGCAGCTGATCTCTTATAGACCTGTTGAAAATGTAAAAATGTTACTTTATTTCTTCTTTCGCTGACTAGTCTAGGTTTTGTTGATAATGAAGGTATTTATTTTCTCTTTGCTCACCTGTGGGCGAACAGTATCCAGATGTAGTGGTTTTGGCCTTTGGCTCGTTGAGTTTAGATACGCTATTTGCTCTCATCTTTGACGTCAGACGGTTTTCTGTGGGTGTTGAGGAGCGCAGGCCGAGACGTAGAGCGGTCTCGGCGGACAGGCGGGTCGAAGAGGCGGAGGGCCGGCTTACTGTGCACTCTGAGTCACTGCGCGCTGAGATGGAGCCCAGACGGTTCCTCCGCGGCTGAGCCAGCATGTCCAGCCGTGACAACCCCTTCCGACCGGTTGGTGGCTTCGAGGTGGAGCTTGTTGTGGACACCTCTGAGGCTACAGAAACACGGTCTGCGTCGGCCAGGTCTGTGTCAGACGTGTCACCCAGACGGGCCCGGCGGAGTAGGGAGGCTCTGGTGGGCCGTGGTTGAGGCAGAGAGGCCTGTTTATTTAGTGAAGAGGCTGTTGCTGCCTGAAGATTTCGGTTGCTTTTAGAGGCGCTGCTCATGCTCGTTTTGGAAGATCTGCCATCAAGTTTGGAATTGAGGACATCCTCTGAGCCTCGTCTATGCACAGAGTTCCCCAAAGGCCCAGAATAGGTTTCCTGGTCTGAAGAAAGAATGTCTGAGATGGGGAAGGAAGAGGTCTGGTCATCATCAGTGAGATCCAGAGAAGGCTGGCGCCCTCTAGAGGTGGGCTGCGAGGAGCGACGTGTCTCATTCCGGGTTGTTGCTTCAGCCGTTTTGCCTTTAGCCTTCCTCTCCAAGCGTTCCCGAGCACTAGAGTTTCCAGAGGTTGTCTTAGAGGCTGTGCTCATGTTGCTCTTTTCCCGATGCATGCTGCTAAAAGACTTTCGCTTTTGCATGCTGCCAGTTGCAGTCTTTCCCCCTGCTTCTGCAGCAGCGTGACTAGCTGTGCTGGTTGTGTCCACATCTGACTCAGGAGATATAGAGCCAGTCCGAGCAGGAAGGCATTGGCCAGTACCTAGAGGAGTTTTACCACTTTTTTGGTCTAGTTTGTTCTCATCTCTGAGCTTAGCCTCCAGAAATGCCATGACAGCCTCTGTGTCTTTAAGTAGAGTTGCTGTATCCATACTGCCCACAGAGTCACTGTGTTCACGCCCATTGTTGCCTTTGTTGATCCGAGGGATGAGCTCTGGAGGGACACTAGAACTGGGCTTCTCTATGGTAAAGCTACCCTGGCGGACAAGAGGCTTCCCGGATTTCTCTCCTCCTTCTCCTGCTTCTCTCTCATTCCTCTCCTCTGACTTCTTCCTCCTTTCGCTGGTCCGGATAGGACCTTTAGATGGAGAGGAAGTGGTGGAGCTTTGTTTCAGCTTGTTGGTCATTCCAACACCCTCCATGGGGGTTGGGGACTCTCCGTCTCCCTTGTTCTCTTTTTCCTGGGGTTCCGTGTCCTGTTTCTCCCCTATCTCAGACCTCAGTGCTTTGGGACTGGATTTAGCCCGGGGGTCATCCACTGGGAGCTGGGGGAGGGTCCTGCGCTTACGGTCAGTCAGGCTGGAAGAGGGTTCACCTTTGTCCAGGGGAGGGGCGGTAGACTCAAAGGCATCAGCTCCTAAGCAAGAAAGACAAACCAAACTCAAAATATGATTTGATACTGTCTCACAATGTATGTACATTTTTAAAGTATTATTCAAGCATCTTGTTCTCATGGGTTTGAAAAAAACATACCTCTTTCTTTGTGCAGGAATGTTGCTGCTTCTGCACCAGAGCCTTCTGGGTCTGTCCTGGCTTGATTAGCAGCTAAACTGGCCCACTGAGAAACCCAGCTAGGGTCACCAAGAGCCTGAGGCAACATAAGAATAAAGATAAACAAAAATAATCCAAATTATAATTACACTCATCATGGACATGGATGTCATCGTAATTAGGGGCTTTTTATGATGTTTGACATAATCCTATTACAATGTTCCTTCTCAGGGGGATAATAATAATAGGATTTTTTTAATTATGTGCAAACGTTACATTTTATAGGGTTTTAGTTATCTAAACAGGTTAAAAACTATACGTGCATCATCCTCCACAAGAATCTGCA
Organism: Cyprinodon tularosa; assembly: GCF_016077235.1. NCBI lineage: Eukaryota > Metazoa > Chordata > Actinopteri > Cyprinodontiformes > Cyprinodontidae > Cyprinodon > Cyprinodon tularosa. The sequence continues at coordinate 814,918 of NW_024039165.1, forward strand.
GAAAAAACTCACCCCTTTCACAGTCATAAACAATTTAGATCAGTATTATTGAGCTACTCCTCTTATCAGCAATTGTAAAGCTACTTTAAATAGATTGTTTTGCTCCCAAGGGCTCAGCTTTTAGGTATTAGTTGTCAATAAGGTTTAGATCGATGCAGTTTCACAGACCCAACTCTTATCCTGCTTTACTCGTTCCAGATCAGCTTTTTTATGCGTTTGGGTTCATTGTCTATATCCCAGTTAGCGTTATTGAAAATGAAGTGGCAAATCGTCTGACATAATGTCAGAGCAAAACACCCTGTCTTTAGATGATAGTTTACTGGAAGTGTTTTAAATATTCCACTCTATTCTACTATTCTATATACTAAACCTAAAGGTTCTTGTTTTTAAATATCTTATAGTTAAGTCCAATTATAAAAGTGTGTTAGAAAAAGATTTTATGTTTGTTCAGTCAATATTTAATACAGATAGCACCATACATTTCTAAAATATAATTATGAACTTTATTTGCTATTTTATTCAGGAACTTGTAAAACATATTTAGCCCTTTATGTTATGGAATGATCCTCCTGATACCAGAGAAAACTCAGGTTTTTAAGCAAATGACTTCCTATCAATTAATCATTAGTCGCTCAATAATATCAGTCATTTTCAGATACATTTATTAAATAATAATTAACATATCTTCTTGGGACTTTTGTCACTTAAAGATATTTTCCACAAAAGACTGCAATAGCATCAAATATATATTTTTTTAAATAATATAATAATTCCACCCTTTAAACAAATGTTCTTCAATAATAGCATGGTATTTATGATCATGATGAGTCTATGAACCTATAACTGGCTTATTTATTACACTGGAAATAATGCATTTAAATTGAAAACTGAAATAAAGTTTCCAGATTCTATGATGTGTGTGTATCACTTGGAAAGAAAATAATCTAGATGCCATAAAAGACCAATCAAACAGGCATTTAGGATTTCAGTGCAGAAAGATGCTAAACTCCCCCCATGAAGATGCCTGCAGGGCTGAATGTGTCTCCTCATCCAAATGTGATCTAGGTCATTCACTGCGGGAAACCCCTCCTCCCATCTAACAGCCTGGTGGGGTAAAGTAGTCGAGTCGCAGGAGTAACAGCCTTTCATTACTACACTTTGTCTACATTTTCTACAAAAACTACAGACCAAATTTCCTTCAGGGAGATTTCTGAAGCCCAAAAAAGGTTTTTACCTGTTTCCCAATTTCGCCTGAATCCTTTCCTTTCAAGTCAGACAGAAGGGAGGCACTCGTATTGTCCTGAACCCCGAACACCTAAAACAGTAAAAATAAACTTCTGTGAATCAGGAAAAACAGGCAGAATATAATTTGGTAGTTCATTCAAACAATGCATAACCATGTATGACCGATGCACAGTGGACATACAATACAGACATTAAATAAAGTCTCTCTCAGATCAAGGAAGAAAAAAACAGAACAAGTTGTTTATTCAAAGCGCTCATCTCCAGTTTACAGATTATGTAAATTAACCAAACAGAAGCAACAACAAGCAGTTTATAAATGGGAGAGGGAGAGTGGACAGCTGTGAGCGGTGTGCCAATTAGTGTGTCAGCTAATTACTGGAATTAGCATAACAACACTTCCTGTTTAGAACCTAACACATACAGACTCACACTAATTATATAGCAGTTTGCCTGTGTTAAATATTAGCAAGGTGTGACATCATTTTCTTTATTTATTCTAAGAGTGCAAAAAGGAATCAGATGAATGAACCATAGCTAAGTAATAACAATAGGAGTAAAAACAAAGCCTTTGGTATGTATGCTGCTACCGAAGGAAGAAGGCTACATTATACATCAGCTGTGGTTAGAGATGGTTTAACAGTCAAGAGAAAAGGTTAAAGACATTTTGTTTTCTACAATATATCTAGATTAGTCTATCTTTCAGGTTGAGAGGGAAGAAGAGAGCCAGATATTTAGCAGATAACAGGAAGCCATACAGGAGTTAATTAAAGTTGCTCTCTTTTCTGTTTTTATTAATTTCAACTTCTGTCTTACATAAAACTTGCAACACTTTAAAAAAGGAGCCATATACGTGCGTGTATTTGTTGATTCACTAGCGCTTTCGGCTGTCATGCCTTGAGATCATGTGAAGTTTAGTCCTTGTAGCTCCCTTCACTTGCAATCAATTATTAACACATTTTGTTTAATCTGTTAATAAATTCTTACTTCTCATGTAACTTTAAAGCTGTGTATAATTTTTTTTATCAGATTGTTATTTCTATCATGTAATTAAAATAAGAAAAAAGCACTATTGGCTTTAACAATTGCCAGCAGATGGAAACAAAGAATGATGGAAAACTTCTTTCCAGAGTCAAAACAGACTATGTAAACATGTATTATTAGTCTTAGTCACATTTTAGTGATTAAGATATGTGATAGTTTTAATCAGTTTTAGTCGACTAAAACTTAAAAAGGTTTTAGTCAGTTCTATGTTGCAAAAAAAGTGAACCTTTACGATTTCGAATGACAACCAGATTCTTTCCCAGACTAACAGCACTTGCCGAGATACTACAATTGCTGGGTGTAGATGCTGCCGTGCAGGTCATCATTGGTGTTGGGCAGAAAACTTTGATTTGTAGAATTTAAATAAAATTATTTTATGAATTAATGCCCTACTTTATACAAAAGTGTCTCACAAAAGCTGTGAAAATAGCAGATCTAGTTCAATACATTATATTTGTTAATAAAGCAGACAGACAAGCTAATATAATGTACAATAAAGGAATGGTTTTAGACATACAAGGTTTCCATCAAAAGCAAACACTTCCCGATCTACTATGAATTATGCATTACACACATATCAATAAAATCTTCATTGCTCCAAAAAAGCAAAGAAAAAACATTCTTCTTTCTACTTTGGCAATTTTGGCTTTATTTCTTCAATTTGCCCCTTGGTTACTGCTGCTCAGGGGTCAAAGTAGATTTAAATTCATGGGGTTTTGATATTTAAAAAAAATACTGGGAGAACCTACATAATTAGCTTGTAATGCCATGGCAATCTAGACCTAAATTGAATGAATACGCTAACTAAAATGTTGAAATATTTAAACGAAACAAAGAAAATGTTTTAATGACAATACAAGGAAACAGAATGAGCACCGCTGCACGGCAGGTGGGCTGCGTGTTCAAACAGGACGCAGCAGCACTGCTGATACTGCTTAGCAGGTTGCAGCGCCAATAATGCAGTTTAAATTCCTGACAGACGACCCACTGATATTGATTTAGACTCGTCTCGTTGTCGAAAACTCACACCAATAACTCGCAACTTTTCGTCAACAAAGATCCATGTTTAGCTCATCAGTTTTAGTTATCGGCATGAAAAAAAAGGAGCGTCAAAACAAAATAATTTCGTCATCCTCATTGTTGACGAAAACAACACTGTAGCATACATTGTTTTAATAAGAATTAGTTTTTTGTAGCTTTTTTTTATAGTCAGTCACTTTTAAAGCGCTTCTAAGACACATTCACTTTTAATGATCTTTTGTAGTGTTATTCTTAGCTTTTTTAATTTGATTTTTAACGGTTTACATAGTAGTTTTTACACACCATCGGAGCAAGAGTTCAAAGTAAATATTAAATACTAGTGCTTTAAACAAAAACTTTCAGAGACATCTTGTCAGTTCCGAGTCTAGAAAATAATAATCTATTATAAAGCTACTCTTCTACTACTATCATACTTCCAATTATATCATCTAGTTCTGTTATAATTCGATTTTTCAAAATGCTTTGTTCTGTCAAGAGTGTTAGAAAAAATAGAAATGATGTATTGGTGGTCGATCTAGCCTCTTTGCTTTCTACCATTTTTCTCAGATTGGTCACTGTTAATGTGCACTCTTCACAACTTTGTCACTTTATTTATTATCTTTTTAGAACTCCTTGGCGACTGTTTAAAAAAAAAAGTGACTAGCAACAAATCTGACAGTTGTATTCTGTTCACTCTCTGGTTACTGGCTTCAGTGAGCAGTAAGTGTTGCTGTGAGGCCCTTACACCTCCAAAGCACTGACAGGACGTCAGTCTAGACAGCCTTGTGCTGCAAATGCTGCCTGCAGAGTGTTTTTTTTTCTAATCCATTTCCCCACTGAAAATGAGACAATGCTGCCATTGATCCCACTCTGGATTACAAAGCAAGATGTATAACTTTTAATGCAGTGGATTTTTATCCATCAGAAGTGTGGCACTTAAATAAATGCATAAATGCAAACTGCATTTGACTCACACAAACCCTAATGATGATTTATACAAGCACTGTGAAAAGAGAATTTTTGCTGATATCTCAGAATAGTCCTACCTTGTCTATCATACGCCTGGCCTCTTCTTCTTCTGGGTTTTTGTTCTCCAGCTCGATAGTGTAGGTCCCTTTATCACTATGGTCGTCATCTGCCTCTCCGCCCGCAGTTCCTGCTCCTCTACCGAGAACTGATGTGTCCTCGCTGGGGGTTGTTGGGCTGCCCGTCGCCAGCCCAGTACTAGCCGAGCTCCGACCGATACTTTGGTCTTCTGACCTTTGCTTAAGGAGCACACGGGCAGCAGTCGGAGCACCAGCAGTCACTGTAGCTGGTATCGGAGCTGGAGCTTTACCTGAAGCACAGAAATAGAGAAATGGTCTAAACTTAACAATCTTTAAGGAGAACTTACTTTCTTAATCTTTCAAAGAGAAGCAGAATTTTTAGAAGTATTCAAAACCAATTTATATTTTTTGTAAGAATTGGGAATTTCAATGTATTCATTTTATGTGACCTAACAGCAAGGTAAAGTATTAATTCAGGTTTGTTAGAAAGCAATATTATGAAGACCAGCAGAATTATAAGTGTTTAAGTTAAGTTTAAAGTAAGGTTTTCAGAGAGCTAAGTTTAACCTATCATCTTAAAAAAGGAGATTATGTAACAACATCCAATCTACCAAGACCTAAACTAAGAGGCTGGGATAATTGACAACTTATAAGAGAAGCAGCCAACAGGCCAGAGGGAACTTTGGAGGAGCTGCAGAGATCCACAGCTCAACTCTTCCTTAAACAATCCACAAGCCTTGCCTTTGTGGAGGCGAGGCAGGAGGAATCAGCTTTTTTCACCAACTTTGGTCACACAAACAAGGTATTTGGCTTTGGTCTTTATAAAGATATTAAGAATAAAAGCATATATAAAAAAAGAAAATCAGATAAATAAACGAATGATTCAGCAACATTTGCAGTTTGGTACTAGCCATGAAAGGGACACAGCAAACACGGAAAAAGATTTAATCCAAACGAAAAACGCAGATCAAAAATATTCCCACAATAAAACACGAAGGTGGCAACTAGATCACTCTGGAGGAGAAAAGTCGGTCAGAGTTGAACTGAATTGCAAAATCATGGAAGAGAAGTTTGTAAAAACCTCCAGAGATCTGAGATTGGAGCAGAGGTTCTAGTTCCTGGTGTTAGATTCAACTGAGTGTGTAACAAGATGTGGAATTTGATGTTAACAGATCATTTCTCTCCAGTCTTTGTTTAAGCTGTTTTATAAAGAAGGATGCGCCAAGAGGGTTAGTTTCTACATAAGCTATGTCAGTGGAGACATGTCTCCGAACAGTTTTAGCTAAATTTGCTGCAAAATGTTTTCTAAGAAAGGTTGACTCCTCATGGATGAATATTTATCCCCCAAATCCTGTTGAAAACATCTCTCCATCAGCTCCACATGTATACATCAACGTGTTGGTTTCACACATAAAATACCATTAAAACCATTAATGTTTGCTATTATAATGTAATAAGAGTTTCCTCCATGTGCTGTTTGACATGCATCTGATGACATTTACCTGAATCTGCAGCTGAGGCGGCAGACGTAGAAATACTAAACACCTTCGGGTGAGAGGGAGGCTGAGGACACAGTCCTTCCCCGCCTACTCCGCCCCCAAGTAGGGGAGCGGTCTGGGAGAACGAGTAAGACCGCCGCTTGCGAGGGTTTTCCTCATCGTAGAACTCGATCATGAACGCCGTTCGGCTCCCAGCTGTTTTGGACCCACCGACAGTTGTGGTCGCCCCTGCTGCTCCTCCACCCACGAGATTGTGTCCTGTTTTAAGGCGTTCCTCGAGGGCGTGTCTACGGTTGGCGAAACGCAGGCCTAGTCCGTTCTCAGAGTCACTCTGGGTGCCGTCCTCATGTTTGCTCCCTACTGAGACACAAAAGAGACGAGAGGTTTAATTCCACCATCTTATTAATAAAAAAAAAATTTTAAATGACAGAATCTTTATCACAGCAGAAAATTTTTCATCTTTGACAGAAGAGTAGTGGTTGTTTAGATGTTTACTTCATTTCAAGTATCCTGGAAAAAAAAACAAAACAATGACCTCACATTAACTAGGGACACTTTTAGAAACCTTCACAGCCCAAGTCAACAATAAACTTGCCCTGTAGACCGAGGCAAACCCCTCAGCCATCAAGTCAGGTCTACCAGCATCTACTTCACCTACCGCATCACTGCAGCCTCTCATGATGATCTGTCTGAGTTTATTCAGCAGGTCGTTTCTGTGTTGTCCAGTTAAAGGCAGCCTGCCACACTAACCCAGACATACCACCCACACAACTACCCGCCTCGTCTAAGTCAGCCAGTGGAGAGAGGGGGAGGGGAAGAGGGAGAAGGTTAGAGATGAAGGAGGAGGGGAGGTGAAAGGGATAGCAGAGGAGGAGCTGTGCAGTAAGGGAAGTGGTAAAAAACACAACAAACAGACCCTGAAGGAGACTCAGACTTTAACTGAAGTCTACTTAGGTTTTCTGAAAACCAGTGCTGCAGGTTAAATACTCAACACTCAGGGTAAAGGAGACGAATAGGGCTGGAACAACTTTCTACTTTACAAATGATTAACAATCTATACTTTGTTCCAAATTACTAAAGATGACTGCTTTCTGTTTTAAAAAAAAGTTAAACTAACCACTGATACAATCTATCAATAAAAACTAGAGTGAAATGAATAAGTACTAAAATTATTTTAGTAAAATCGTTAAAAGTTAGTGTTAATGTTTTTTTTGTATTGCGATGAATTGGGTTGGAAAATCTTCCACACACTGCCTTCAAATCCATCGATCTGTCAAACATTTTTTACTTTTTTAGCATAAACATTTGATCCTCGCACATCAATTTATAATATATCAGAACTATGAATGTCTGTATGAAATATTTGTGAGGATATTCAAGTCTTCTACATCAATGTCCTAATATATCTGACCAGTTACAAATATTCTCATTGTTCTGAATGACACAAAGTGCAAAGCCAGCGGCAGGAAAACCTTTAATCTGAGGAAGCTGAAGACTTTTCTTCAGGCTGAAAAGTGCACAATTTCAGATCTACCACTAAAACTCCTGCATTTAGCACTGTTAGGACACCTGCATCTGTTAGCGACTCGTCTGCAGCCAGCAACATGGGTAAGGGAGCTGCATCGTCATCTTCATCTGCTCCATGTAAATAAGCCTAGCATTTAAGATGACATTTAATGAAACTGAGTACCAACACAGATTCCGGGGGCCTGGAATCGTTACCATGTAGGTGGAAAGGAAAACGTAACCCTTCTCTATGCATTGCAATAGTTTAAAATCAAGTAATGCATAATCTTAATACGAAAGCAAGGAATTTGAATTTGAACAACCTGCTGACACTGTGTGCCCAAAAGAATATCTGTACAATATGGGCAGACTTTCTCTGTCCTTCAAACACACTGCTGATCTGGAATTTAGTGGCTTAGAGGCCACAGTTAAAAAAGCGGGATCCATAATAACCAGTTTCTTACCTGGGAAGCCAGATTGATAATGTGTCGCACTGTCAGTGTAATTCTACGCATCCTCAATCTGTGCCTAAACTCGTTAAATCTTTTCGGAGAAAGGGAGGAATTTCTAAGCTGAGAGGGTGAAGCGACATCTAGGACCATCTATCAAAGTTTGGTTTTAGAAAATCATGTTAAGAAATGAAAATATCGTAAACATCTGTTTAACCAAACAGATGTCTCAAAGTTTTCTTGAAATTAAGGCTAGATCATTAAATGGTAAAAACGAGACAAAAAAGAGAGAATAATGCCACACAGATCTTGTACGAGAAAGTTGAGCAGCAAAGCAAACAGAGAGGCAGGTCTTTTATTCAGTGAGCTGTGGACAAAGAAGCTCTTAAGGGGGCAGAGGAGAACAGAGGTTTCTGTGAGAGTCCAGTGCATCGTCCCGGTCGCCCCACCATGACTCACGGTGAAGCTAGCCACTGCCTCTGTCAGCCTGCACACACACACACACACATAGAACATGCCAAACAAGGATGTGCATCCTTTTACAAACACTAACAGACAAGCATATATGCAACCCCAGGCATTTAATGTGATATAGTGGGTCTAAAACTGCAATTATAACAACAAAAACAGCTGAATTTTGGCCACTGTGAGACTTTTAAGCATTTCCTATCAAATAAAAATACCTTTATGTAAAGCAATCATAGATAAAGAACCATAAAAATGCTTTTTTAATGGAAGCATGGATTTTCCTCCTAATGTGTATCAAGAGTCATAAAAATGAACCTAAAATAATTACTTTTTGGTATAATAGCAAACACAGCAAAAAAACAAGCACACTGAATGGAGATAAAATACAATAACTCACCTTTAAGGTAAGAAATCAAAGACTTTGACTCAAATTTCAGTTCCCCTTGGTGAAACCCTGCCGCTCTCTCTGTCAGGCACCACTACGACACACCCTGAGTGCATCTCACATGCCTGCGCTCGGCTCGCACATGCTGCACTGCCTTCCTGCAGATCAGTGCTGAGCATTTTTCTGAATGCACGCGAAAGCAGCAGATTTTAACACATTACTTACACAAAGGTAAAAGCGTTCATCATTCCAATTAGTCAGCTAACCCAGCGCTTCACATTCAGAAAGAGGCGCATAGCTAGAATCAGCTCATCAAATCGCATCACCGTTACTATAACAACTTTCAACAGAATACACCACCTCGTCCCCTCCTTTTTTCTGCCGGTACTGCATACCAGATAAAAATCTTCTCTAGCTCTCTCCCTCCTATTTGCCCCCTTTTCTCCTTTACCTGTGCTGATACTGGAGTTAATACTGTTTTAAATTGCTTTTTTCAGCTATGTTCCTCCGATTTTCTCCTCTCACCTCACACATGGCACACCAACAGCAAACGAAAGAAGAAAACCTTCCTTCCAGCTTTCCACTTGCACTCTCTCAGTCTCTTCCCATTGTCTCCCTCCTCTCTCCTTTGCTCCGTCTCCCCTTTCTCCCCCATGCTGCACTTGCATCCTATTCTCAGCTTCCTTTAACATAAACAGCCAGGAGTGAAGACATTGGTCAGTTAATCAGTTAAAACAATACCATCTATCAGCCAAGTGACATACCTGTTAGTGTTTCTCATTCCATCTACTAAATTAGCTTTCCTGCTACGTTAGCAATGTCATTTTCATCAGCTGTATAGAAAGTAGGCTGGAGAAAACCCCGTCTTCAATGACACCTCCAAGGTTTAAAAAGGGCATGAGCCTGGCCTTCTTTGTATGAGAGATCAGCCGTTCTGGTTTGTATCAGTCTTAGGTCAGAAGAGGCTGCTAGCTGGTATAATGTTTAAAGCCAGAGTTTAAATGCTTTAAGTTTTTTCCTAATCAAAGTGTGGAGCAGGAACAGTTGGTGATAACTATTGTTAAGCAATACAGGTTAACAATAATGTGTTTTTTTGTTTTTCTGGGTTTAAATGCTAAGCTAACAGGAGGACTCTGTTCCACTGCAGACTTTAAGCTGATATATGATCTTTGCAACTTTCAACACAATTTTACGCAAGTTCTATTTATATCCCAGATCCACATTTTCCCGGATAAAATGTCCTGGTCTGGGGATTTCAGATTACCCTAGGATTGCTTAGGGGCAGGGTTGAGTGCTGAGCATTGATGATTGGTGATAATACAGCAGAATTTGGGAAAAATTGAGAAAACATAATAAACCACAATAAACTTCTACAATGTTTTAAGGCAATAATTCAACTGTCTAAAACTCGAATATCTGATTAATACTAAAGTTCTATGTTCTGTTTCTTTCTCTTCAAACATATTTTTGTTATTATGAGAATTTGAGTTGGACTATAATTGGACAGTGCATGACCTGAGTACATCGATGTTCCGATTTTTTTTATACACTACCATTCAAAAGTTTGGGGTCACATTGAAATGTTCTTATTTTTGAAAGAAAAGCACTGTACTTTTCAATGAAGATAACTTTAAACTAGTCTTAACTTTAAAGAAATACACTCTATACATTGCTAATGTGGTAAATGACTATTCTAGCTGCAAATGTCTGGTTTTTTGGCGCAATATCTACATAGGTGTATAGAGGCTCATTTCTAGCAACTATTACTCCAGTGTTTTAATGATACAATGTGTTTGCTCATTGGCTCAGAAGGCTAATTGATGATAAGAAAACCCTTGTGCATTCATGTTCACACATCTGAAAACAGTTTAGCTCATTACAGAAGCTACAAAACTGACCTTCTTTTGAGCAGATTGAGTTTCTGGAGCATCACATTTGTGGGGTCAATTAAACGCTCAAAATGGGCAGGAAAAGAGAACTTTCATCTAAAACTCGACAGTCTATTCTTGTTCTTAGAAATGAAGGCTATTCCATGCGAGAAATTGCTAAGAAATTGAAGATTTCCTACAACGGTGTGTACTACTCCCTTCAGAAGATAGCACAAACAAACTCTAACCAGAGTAGAAAAAAAATTGGGAGGCCGCGTTGCACAACTGAGCAAGAAGATAAGTACATTAGAGTCTCTAGTTTGAGAAACAGACGCCTCACAGGTCTCCAACTGGCATCTTCATTAAATAGTACCAGCAAAACACCAGTGTCAACATCTACAGTGAAGAGGCGGCTGCGGGATTCTGGGCTTCAGGGCAGAGTGGCAAAGAAAAAGCCATATCTGAGACTGGCCAATAAAAGAAAAAGATTAAGATGGGCTAAAGAACGCAGACATTGGACAGAGGAAGACTGGAAAAAAAGTGTTGTGGACGGATGAATCCAAGTTTGAAGTGTTTGGATCACAAAGAAGAACGTTTGTGAGACGCAGAACAAATGAAAAGATGCTGGAAGAATGCCTGACGCCATCTGTTAACCATGGTGGAGGTAATGTGATGGTCTGGGGTTGCTTTGGTGCTGGTAAGGTGGGAGATTTGCACAGGGTAAAAGGGATTCTGAATAAGGAAGGCTATCACTCCATTTTGCAATGCCATGCTATACCCAGTCGACAGCGCCTGAATGGAGCCAATTTCATCCTACAACAGGACAATGACCCTAAACACACCTCTATTGATATCAGCCTTCAAAATCCCATATCGGTCAGGTTCTGCTAGGTTGATTTGAAAATAATATCTGCAGAGTTTAAAAGAGGATACATAAAGCACAGAAAATAAGTTGGATTTCCCTAACCTGGGGAAAAAAAAACAATTGCAGGTATTTTAATCCTTCGAAATTCATTGCATTTACTATGCAAATGTTGACTTCAGGGGACATTCTTGTGTTTTTTTCTGTCTGGGAACGCTAATATTTTGACTTCCAAGCACAAAAAAAAGCAACACAATTGTTTCTTAACAATTGGAGACTACATACTGAATAACACATCCAAACTTTTGGTTTTATTTCTTCTCAACAAACCCAGGGATTTTTTGAAGTGTTCAAAAACTGAAGTGTGTCAATTCCCTTAAATGTTATTCAAATTTAAAAGAGTAGGATTAAAATACCCGCAGTCGATCCCAGATAGTAGGCATTCTAATAAGATACTGAAAATAAAATAATTTTAATTGTAATATTATACCAGCATCAACATAAAGCTGACACACTGAAAATAAGAAACTGCAGTCGAGAAATATTCTATATTAAACATTTTGTAGAGGTGTGCTAACCATGATAGGACAACAAGGAAAGCTGACTTGGTGTTATGGAGATTTTACGGATTCCATCAGGGAAATTAAGGATATATACAACATGCCTTTGTTCAGTGATGCAAATAAAAAATGTAATAACACAGCTGTATGAAAGCTTTAATTTAGGAAAGTAATGTAAGAAAATGACAGAAAGCTTTAAAAATACCTTATTCATATCAAATAATAACGACCGTAAGCTTGTTGAGGAAGGTAATTATAAAATAAGCCTTGTGAGTCTTAAAAAAAGGCAATGAAACAACTACCTCCAAAACCAGATCAAGATTATACAAAACATGAATCAGTGCAGCTAAAGAATAAAACCAAATAATAAGTAAATTTATATTCTATACTTCATCCTGTAATAAGCAGACAGATTTGTCACAAAATACTGGGTTCAACAGACTAGCATAAAATAATGCAGCCCTTAGGACACCGGACTAGGGTCAGCACCCATAGACTGAAATGCAAAAAAGGTATGTTGTCTAAAAGCTTCAAACCCCAGCCTTGAATCATGCACTCGGATCAAACAAAGTTCTAGGTTGCATTAATCCAAACAGTGGGTAATGGAAATAACACACACACAGTCAACACAGTGCTGCCAAAGAATAAACCTGAAATCCTTTGAGTTCGCCAATGTGGCACAAACATTTGTCACAAAAACCAGCAGCAAGAACTTACTCATTAGACAATTATTTGCAAGAAATAAACAAAATCAAACATGTTCTTAGAAAAAAACATTACAATTTGAGTTCATCTTATCTGAATTATAAAATAGGAATATTACATTACTGGTATTTAGATGGATTACCCATAATGGACAAAACACAAACGATCATGGTCACTTCAAAAGTGATTTTTGTAAGGCTTTATAAGCATTGAAGGAATCCATTTAGGCTGTGTGCTCAACCTTGGATAAATCCAAACATTGAAGCAAGGCTGTTTCAACTATTTAGCAACATTTAAATAATAAACAGCAGATAGGTCCCAAAGCGTCAATATTAGAGAATAAACAACGTTTTCTTCAAGCAAACAGAAATCAGATGTACAAGAGATGGAGTTTTACCTTTGAGCTTTTTAAGGTGGACCGGGACATCGCTCTTGATGCTCTTGGTGCTCTTGCCGTCATCCTCTGTTGATTCACTGCGCACCAGAGTTGGGTCATTATGAGCCAGCCAATCAGCTACTTTGCTTTCAGAAGCCATCATGGCGGCCTGCAGCGTGGTGAGGTCTTTGCTCCCCCCTCCGCTCTTCTTGGTGCGGGATCTCTGGTGGTCCGACGTGAACTTGGACACATGGTCTTTAATGGTGACTTTCCCCGGAGAGGTGCTGTCAAACTCTATGGTGAAGGAGGCGTGACCTTGAGCTGTGGAGCAGATGGTGCACTTTTAGTTTTATGTCCTGTCAACAGTAAAAGTAAGGCTGCCAACTCCAGCACTTTTAAAACGTTGATGTGCAATATAACTGTTTTGTTGTTGTGAAGTTTTTTCCTTAAAGCTGTCTTTGCAATAAAATAAAATCAAATACTGTGGTGATGTCACTAATTTATCTTCATTAATACTGCAAATATTATAATTACTATAACTAATATAAGTATAATAATAACTTTTTAATCGTGAATAAAATAAATCTATTTCACCTGCTGCGCTTTGGCCTTGAGAAGTCACATCCTCCGTGTCCTTAGTGGGAATTTCATGGATGCCATTATTTGCCATGTGACCTTCCTTTGTAGGGACCTCAAAGTAACTGGAATCCAGAGCAGGAGATGCATGAAGGCCGTCCTCTTTAGCTCTCTCTCCTCTGCGGGTTTCTTTACTTTCTGAGATTAGAAAAAAAGGAAAATATTGGATTATGACAGACATATATTTAAAACACATAAAGCAGTGTCAAACACAAGCACAGGACCTTATTCTGAAAAGTAATATAACATGAAGGGAGTAGAGGTGGGAAGGTCACGTCAGACTGCATATGGACTGATCAAATCAGGGTTTGTGTCTGTCACTCAAAGCTTTCAGTGTTGGTGAGACTCTACACCTGCTTTGCTTCTTGACAATGGGGGACATTTATTTTCTGTTCTGTCTAACAAACTGATCCTCTGATGGGTCTAATTATGATTAATGACACATTGACACAGGAATCAAAGGGGCCATCTGCTTCAGAAAACACCAGAACATATGGCAGTTAACAAATAGAGACAAGAAATTAAAGGCTTTATGTGGAGCTTGATCATTTTCCTGTGCAATTCATTACAAATTACACAAGTTTTGATCAAATTACTGGAATTCTAAATGATCAGTGAGAAAAAACAGGATCAATTAAAAAGATATGAACAAAACCAAAACCTTTCTGACTTTTAGTGGTAATTTTGTGGACATCAGCATCAACAAGTGGCGGAAACTTAAACATGACAGACTGTAAAGATATAAATCTACAATAAAATATGGACTTTTGTTTCCAATTATTATAGATATGGGATGTTCATGATAAAAAATATACTGTATTTTGTTAAATAAAGAAGACAACTCAGATTATATGAGAACTGAGAAATGTGCAGGTGAACAGAATCAGACCAATAATGCTTAAATAGCACAAGCAGTCATAAGGAGGTTAAAAACCCTCAACAATCCTTTATTTCTCTGATCTGTAAAATAATTATATTTAAGCACCAAGACAAACCACAACCATCTGATATTTCGGTTAGATTTTCAGTATCAGTAAGGTGTTCAGAAATCAGGTCAGAAGCTTACAGAGTACAAACTATATTCTATATGGAGCTGCTATCTATTCAGGATACTGCTGTTCGATGGTTGCTTGCTTTTTTGCTTGACCGGCACCTCATATCCAATTTTGCGACCTTTTGTTAAACTGCTGGAGCAAACTGAACCTCAAATGATTTCAGAAATTAAAAAGAAAAACAAAGAAAACATTATTATAGTGAGGTTGTTATGCTTTATCCTTTTGAATTTCAACATGGATGCTGGATTTGACAGGCATTATCAAATCTCAGATAACGTATTTCTACTCTAGTGAATTAAAACTGACCTCAATAAATAAAGCTACTTACAAATAGAAAATATATAAACACCATTGAATGTCAACAAAGTCATTTGATTTAGATTACTAAAAAGCTTTTTACATACAACCTGTATTTTAAATACTATAGCCCGCCACAAAGTGTTACGATGCTGTGTTCACACCAAAATCAAAGAAATCTAGAAGCTGGGTCAGATGCTGGATCTGCGGAAAAGTTGCTTTGATACTTCAGCTATTATTTCATAAAATGGAAAAATGGAGAACAGATAAGCAAATCATGGCTTGTCTACAGTGAAAAGAAGTACTGTGTTATTTACTTTTGTTGTTGCCTTTTTTGGAAACACAGGAAGAATAAAAAAAAATCATTAATTCCAGCGAGTTTACAAGCAAAGTCAATGGTTGACGCGCGTATAGGCGCAGCAAAAGCTCCCGCAGCGCGTTTTGAGCAGCAGGCGCAGCGCATCGGGAGCGTTTAAGCACCTGACGCACCGCCAACGCGCTGCTGCTGCTCGAGATGGAAAAATTGAAGTTTTGCTGCTGGAAGCGCCGCATCAACCAATCAGAGAAGCTGATCTGGGAGCTGACAGCGAGACAGACACATCGCTCTGATGACACATGATATTAAGGCAAATGAAAAGGGCTGGATGGATGAGGAGATGGTGAAAGAGTGGCTGAGGGAGGTGTATGTGAGGAGACCAGGTGTTTTTTTCCACGCATCACCATGGCTGTTAATCTGTGACTCCATGCGTGCCCATCTCACAGCCGATGTGAAAAACATGGTGAAACAAATAAACGCTGTGCTCGCCGTTATCCCGGGAGGTCTGACAAAGAAACTTCAACCGCTCAACATCTGTATGAAGCGGCCGTTCAAAGTAAGGCTGCGCGCGGCGTGGCAGCGATGGATGACAGACAGAGACCACAGTTTCATGAAAAGTGGAAGGCAGCGCCGGGCAAGTTACGCCACCGTTTGCGGATGGATTGTTGATGCTTGGACTAACGTGTCTGCTGGCACTGTTGTTCGAACTTTTGCAAAAGCCGGCATTATTTCTGAGGAGCCGCCCGGCACGGAAAGTGACTCTGACAGCGAAGAAGGGGAAATTGGCATGTCTGATTTAGCGCAGCTGTTTAATTCAGAAACAGAGGATGATGACTTTGATGGGTTTAATTAATACTTTGTAATAAATACATGAATAAAGCACAATCATACTCAGTTTTGCTCCCGCTCTATTTTTCTACCTGAAAACTTACAGCAGCCTCTGGGCCGGGTCTCCTCCTCTTCAGCGCGGCGGCTGGCAGGTGTTTTTTCATCTAAATAATCTAAATCTTGCAGCTAAATTTGCTGTGAACAGTGGGAATAAAGTAGTTTTAATATGTTTTAAGTGATAAAGTCCACCTGAAAACTTCATAATTGCAGTCAGTTCATCCAGATTATCTATTTCTGTCGGAGGCGCTCAGACCCCCACATACCAGCGGTGCGCCGACAGTAGAAATCCCTTCAACAGCAGCCTCTAGGCTGGGCAGCCTCCAGGGTCACCGCGGTGGCTGGCAGGTGTTTTTCATCTAAATAATTTAAACTGCAGGCACCAGGATACCGGTAATAAAAGCGAACATATTCCGTCGGCAGGTTTCACGATTTTAAGTTAATTTAGGAGCGATCACAGCGCTGTGTCATCTGCAATGTGTCTGTCTCACGGCCAGCTCCCAGGTTTGATTAATACTTTGTAATAAATACATGAATAAAGCACAGTCTTACTAAGTTTTGCTCCCGCTTTATTTTTAAATACGCAGTAGAGGTAATTTAAACGTGGTAGAGGACATGTACCTGTATATAAAAAACGCGCCCTATAGTCCGGTGCGCCTTATGTGTGTGTTAAATACAGAAATGGCACACATAACTGAGACTGCGCCTTTTAGTACGGTGCGCCTTATGGTCGTGAAAATACGGTATGTCTATTCTATTAACATTTCTGTATCTGTATAATGGGTCTGTTTTATGTGTTGTCTTCTCAATTCAGAGGGCCCCCTGCCTGTCTTTGCTTAGGGCCCCAAACTTCCTACATCTGCACCTGATTCAGGAATCAGGATCCTTGATCTTGCTTGGAGTGCCAGACCTCCAGCACACTACTGGATGCAGCGCTGGAAATCCCAGCTGAAAGCTCTCTGCTGCCACCAGCCTGTGGGGGATTTCCTGCAGCCATTAATAGCAGCAGGAAGTAAATATAATGTTTAAATCACCTGTTCCTGCTTCTATTTAAGTTACTTGCTCCCAGTCGTCAGTGACAGATTATTCTCGGGCCCTTGGTGAGAGTTTTTTTTAGCATTAATTGTTGTGTTGCCTGATCCTGACCTGTATCTGTCTTAAGACCTCTGAGACTGCCTGCCCTGGTTCTCATCTGTTTGCCTGACCTGTCTTCGGATTCTGTTAGATTCCACTGTGGACTGAACCTGGATCTGCCTCTTGACTTTGCCCTCTGGGTTATCCTGCCTTCCTTGGTCATCTGCTCGGATCTGATCTCTTGTCAGTTCTGTGTCCTTCAAGGCTTCGGTGTCTGGAACTCTCTTTTGCGGCACACACTGCGTCTTGTCAGCTGACCAGCTGGTATGAACCTCATTCTCTGGGCACGGAATGAAATCTAAACCAGGTTAGTGACTCACACGTTCAGATCATCCTCTACCAGCTTTTCTTCGTTAATAACTTGTGTGTCCTTTCGCTAGAGTTACCTGCCTCGGATGCCCTGGCCGCTGCAGATCCGCACACATCGTTGCTTAAATAAACAATTTATTATATTTTAAGTTATCCAACTGTCTGTCTTGCCTCAATACTGGGCCCTTCTGTTCTGAGTCATTACTCAGCATGTAGTGTCTATCTCCCCCAAAATAAGCTTTTTCCCCACGCTCGAACGTGCCGTTGATCTACTGACACTTTGCCCCATAGTCTTGCATGTAAATCAGATGCTTTGATGCAGAACAAGCAACCAGTCTGAATGCAGCTTAGGGAGCTCTGAACAGAAGCACACTAGAGTGTGATTCCTTTTAAATGTAAACTGTAGAATATACAGAAATGATTTAATTGTATTTTGTCCCCTGTGGTATGTTTTGAGAGGTTCTCACAGTTAAAACTGCAACATCAGTAAAGGCTGTCAGCTTTTCAGAACCTCTTTAAAAAAGAAGGCAAAAACAAGTACCTGTGTGCTGACTTTTATTTTAGTCGAGTGATGTGAAAACTTCCCCAGCATTGTTTCAGGGCCCAGTCATGAAGGAACACACTCCATATTGGACTCTTCTAATACCTCCCTCCAGAATGTCAAACATGTAAGGGTCTCATATATACCGTTTTTATTTTATATTCTCCTAGCAATCCTTTTCTAGGATTAATAGCAAACATTTTGAAAGTAACCGTCATTATAAGTACTTTGCATGGTGTGAGTGGAAGTCATCTTAATATCTTAATTTAAATTTTCCTTCATTTTAAAATGTTAATTTGCTACTTACAAAAATAAATCTTAATCAACAAAACAATTTTTGACAAAACAGTTAAAAATCAAAAAGTTCCCATTTGTCTGGTTGGTGCATCACCAAATGATCTCATAACTGATAAAAAAAATTTTTTTTACCAATTAGGATTTTTAGACACAATTAAGCCAATTTAGATGAGTAAGCAGATATATCTACTCTCTCCACTTAGACCTTTGAGGAACACAAAACAAGGGTTTAAATTTTAAACACAATTAGTTCCTTCTTTGAAATTAGAATAAAGATCGATCTTTTTACATTAAATGCAAGGAGTGTCCTCGTGTTCGAGCACCACCATTAACCACTAATCCTTTCTTGGATTCACCTCCAATAATGAATAGGGAGTAGATAAAATGAAAACTTTATCAGAATTTTCCTATTATATCAATGCCAGAAAAAAAAACATTACCTTCCACGAATATGAGTTTTATGCAGTCTATTTCTGTTATTTTCAGCAACATACCAGAAGTATTGTAACAATGCTAAATAAATAAATAATGCTATCTGGGTTAATCTCATTGTAAATGCCAAATATCTTCCAACAGTATAATAACCAGCAGTACTTTATGTCAGAGTCACACTGGAAAAACGGAAAGCATTTTAACAGCTGGATGGATTTGAGAGTAAGCTTACCAGAGGATTAGCCGATGATTTCTGCGGGGTAAAGAGCAGTCTGTGTAGAAGGCGTTTGGGTGTGTGTTAGGAGAGGAAAATAGAGCTGGTGCTATGGTGTAACCCAATCCAGTTTATGGACAATACATAAGGGGATAGGGAGTGGTGACAGGAGAACCTTTTTTTTCAACTCAGAAAGAGAAACATACAGTAAACATAACTGACGTAGACATGCTAGAAACAAAACGCACACTGAGAGAGAATCATTTCCTGTCCGAAACCTGCCTCACTTCCCCTTCCCTCCTACATCTGATGTGAAAAGTTTAGGTTATTTTTGAATCATTTATGTTAGATAAGATCTCCTTTTTAACACTTAAGTTTGAGCCAAATAAACTCCAGCTCTTCATACAGAACCAATCCAACATCGCATCATAAACACAGATGGTATTTTTCTTAACAAATCTCCACTCACCCACTTCCACGACTGAAGTAGCCAGACCCATAACCGAGAATATTTGGGAAGTTTTCAAGGTTTCAAATCATTTCTATGTTCGAACACAGATTAACCTCCAAACCGACATGAAAAACCGTGAAAATCAACAAATAAGGCCCCAACTAGCTGTAAACAAAGTAGTCTCTTTCAGCGCAGTCAAGAAGATGGCAGACTCACCCTGCAGATGTGCAGAGATTTGAGGACTCTTCAGTCTGCTCTCGTGTTTTTGTTATGATTTCATCCCCCCCCACTCCTTCTGACCTCACTGGTCCACTAACCCTGCCTGGCACAGACTGATTTTGCTTCAGCTGGTGTAGCCTGCATGTATGTTGACGTGTAGAATGTAGAAATGCTCTGAACAAAAGCTTTGTTTTCCCTTGGATGCAAATACTAAAAAGTAAGCAAAGTCTGGCTGGTCATGGCTGTCTGACCACAGTAATGGAAATCTATCTGATCTCAACACGAAGAAGCAATCATTTCATTCATTTAAAGTTATTCAAATAAATACTTTTATTTTCTAGCAAATTGTGTTGTTTTGTAGTTGTTTTCAACCTACATCAGACAGAGAAACACTCGTAAAACTCGATAAACACTTTAGATCAATCATTTTTAGTGTTACTTGTAAGCCAATTCTCAATAGGCTCAGCTGTCACTTACATTTGGCATCAGCATGTTGGACGGTTTAGTTCATGGAAGTGAAACACATCTGAAAACATCTTTTCCTCATTTCAATATTCTGGATTTTATTTTTGATTACAAAACATGAAAAGGTTAGGTTGTGATATGATTAGCTTCCTATCCAGCAGTGTGTAATTAGTGCTGGTTTATTTATATTGTGATATTTTTATTCTGTATTTAAAATAATGAATGAAAAACTCAGGGTTTTTCACCCTTTTGAGGGTCGTTAATAGAAACTAATAGACTGTATTGGCTGCTGGGGAACCTGGTAAGTCTCAGGTCTTGATGTTGCAATAGCCATGTAGGAGCAGCATGTTTGGGCTAATCTAAAAGAACTCTTGTCAGGATAAATAACAGTCACTTTGGACAAATGGGAAGAAGAGACTGCAGTATCTGTAAGATCATCAGTGAGTGATTTAAGAGGGACACAGTCGCAAGACAATACAGTATTATATCTTACTGCAGATGTCATTGATTTTAATGTGTGATAAAATGTTATTTTAAAGTACTGGGTGAAAGACTGCATTTTCATATTACTATTTCTAAAACACTTGACATCTTAAAATCCATTTGTAAAATATTTGAAAAGAAAGATCCTTTAAAATAATCTGATCATCTTAAATCGCATAAATTTGAAGAACGATCTACCTGACATGGAGCCGTCATGTTTTTTGGATGAGGACGACTTTGTTTCCTGTTTGAAGGAATTCTCATCATCTGCGTCTCCGTCCCCCCACCATGAGGGCTGGCCGTACAGCGGCGTCCCACGGGGCAGAGCTGTAATGTCCCCTGGGATGAAGACACAAACATATCAGCAAAACTTTGCAGATGGTGTGAAATTAAAAGATGTTTTTTTATAGACATTTTTCAAACTATGCCACCATAAAATCAACCAGACTAATGTTTTTATGAATAAAAACCCTCCTTCCCCCATCCTCTGTAAATAAGTGTAAATAAGAGCAGGACATTAGACTAGTGACTTTTCCTTCAGATTGTAAGCTGAGATGGGACATTAACACATGCAAGCACCCAAATGACAGCACACGGTGCCACAGGTCGAATCAGTACCCCTTACTTTCTTTCTTTAGTCTTCAGTTATTTTAAGTACCCTGTTATCTCCAGTCGGTGTGACTTAAATCACAGTTGTAAACCTAATAACAGACCTTGCTTTATAAATTACACATAATGAGGACCACTCTGTGTGAAAGCTACAGAATGTGTATCATATGGAGCTATATATGTGTGGCTTCCAGTGAAATTACACATTTGCCTGGCAGGCAGGGAAACACATAGAAATGTGTAATACTACATGTTTAGGTCTTAAGAGAGACAGAGATGAGGTATGGCTTTACTTGATGACATTTCTCTGATTAATCTGTAATAAAACCCGACAAGCTGCAACCATTTGTAAATTAATACAAATCTGAGGTCAGAGAGTCTGACTGCATGTTGTAGAGGGGGCAGGTCCACCCCCTGCTGGACTAACATGAAAATCATTTTCATTGTGTCCCCAACCCCAAGTTGGATGAACCTAAATAAACTCATTCCCACTTCCTTCTGTAGCTCACCTCCTATCCTCTCCTCTGCTTTGTGAGAGTCCACTGGTTTAGCTGAGTGTTCTCTGGAGGAGGCGAGCCCATCTGTTGCTCTGCTCTCTGGAGACTTCGAGTTGCTGCTGCTAGGTGACTTTGGCGTTTTTATTGCAGTCTTTGAAGGAGAATTGCTTGTGGTTGTGTTGGCAGTGGTTTCACCGTTGGAAGGCTTCTTGCTGAGCTGGAGGCCGCTGGTGAACTTTTCATGCTGAATGGAAAATAAATGTCAGTAAATGTGATCTATGAAAATAATTAAAGGGGGAATGTTTGGGGTTCTTACTTTTAGAGCCTCTTCAGGCACGGTGAGCTCTCCTCTCACCACAGTGAACAGATTGGTATGTAAGACAAGATGTTAAGGAAACACTGGCCGAGCCAACATAGCCATGAGATTATTGTTATTTAGATGAACAGATTTCATTAAATATTATTCTGAGTGGTAAAAGATTACAAATTCTGCAGTTGCACAAAGGAAAACATCTTTCAAAGCTTTATGTATTTAAATCATTCAGTTAAAACTGTGGAAATAATACACTATAAAGATTTACCAAACTCAGTTTTAAACCCAAACAAAGGATATCATATCCAAACCTCAGCTTGTCCTCCAACTTTAGAGTGATATACATCTGCTCCTGAATGCGGACATCGTTTACAAAGGTCTGGAGAGGAACAAAACAAAACAAAAAAGAGCAATGAATATAAGATTTGTGGACATAAACGGAAACTTTGCGCTACTTTTTTAATAATAATGATTAGTTCATTTAGACCGTCCTAAAATATTTAAAAATATTATTTCATCTTAAACGAGTTTTTTTTTAAAGGTGAAATGATAGGAGGAAACTTGAGTTGAAAGACTTGGCTCATTTTTTTCTCTTTTAACCTCTTTGTTCTACAGTAGGCTGGAAGTTCATGTATTCAACAAATAAAACTTGCTTTCAATAATATCTATTTATTCCTCTAGTGAAATAGAGTCACAGCTTAAGAATCTAGCAGTGAATGGGTTTCAGAAGGACAGCGATTGGTTTTACTGGCTAACCCGTGTGTGGCAAACCTCAGCACACCCACTGACTCAGCAGGGAAAACTTCCCGTGGATGAAGCCAAAAGAGCTGGATGGCTAACAACACAGGAGGAAGTGACTCTGGCTTCCTGTCTGAGAGCTGGGGAGGATGTGAGGGACACGGAACACATGTGGCTCATCTAGTGGGCTCTAACTGAGCACTAATCACAACTCATGACTAACGGCGATGAGTATGTTTAAAAGGGCGGCTGTAACCAACTTTGACCTAACTTTACTGTGCAGAAAGAAGCCCTTAAGATTTTAAATGAACGTATTCTAGGTATATTTAGAAGTCCTGATCAAGATGTGAAAAATGAAAATGTTCTAAAATAAAATTTCTATTTTAGAGCAGCATAATCACACCCTGAAACATAATTGGAAAGTTTCATTGGTGGAAAATAAATGTGGCATCAAATCAGCTTCTATCAAAGGAAGTTTACCCCAAACATTTTTATTTATACACTGAATGGAGTGTCCAGTACATTGTAATAATTAATCCCAGAGTTCCTCATTCGCTGAGTTATGATGGCAGTTTCTATTTCTCTTTCTTTTCAAACTGGGAAATACAACTAAAAAAATGTCAGTCAAGTATGTTTGTTGACCCTGGTGTTAATAAAATGGAAACCGAATATAGCTGGTTCTCTAAACTGGACCATAACTTCAACAATACTGTTAAAAAGGAGTGGAAAATCTAAAAGGATGAACCAGATTCATATTACATTTTAGGCTTTTTAGACGTTTACAACCTTCTTTTCTAACAATTTCTTCTTTTGAGACTCTTGAAAGTCAAAAATCTCTTCAAGGGTTTTCCTGTTTAAAGCGAAAGTATGCTTTAATTGGTCAGCTGAGATGGGATCCTCTTCTCATGAGGCACCTTATTTTGCAAAAGAATTACAATTACATCTTTATCTAAATGATTAAACTTACTACGTACTCTGTTTAGCTTACTGTTGATTCTCTTGATGAAAGTGGTTCTATAACAGCTGTATGTATTGCAAATTTGTTATCTGTCTTCATTTTTATAGAAATCTTTTTTTTTTATGACACTGACTAACAATCTTTGGCAGATCTTTCTAGAGACAAGGCTTCTGCAATAACCAAAAACTGAATGGGAAAAGCACATAGAAAAAAAAGGAAGCACAAAAAACATGATTAAAGATGAAAAGAAGAGTGAATAAAGCATGCAAAAAAGGCAGACATAACTCAGGCAAGAATGAATATAACAAGAAAGGTATTAAGAAAGGGGAAAAAAGGATAGCAGTAAGGGTAGATGGAAGCACACAAGCAAGGAATTGTGATAGGGCAAAAGCGAAAAAGAGGTAGAGAAATGAAGAAAAGACAAGGACAGAGAGAGGTCAGGAACCATGAAAAAGTGAAGGACATGATGGAAGAAAGAAGAAAGGAGAAACACAAATACGATATAACTGAAAGACAGGACAGAAAGGAAGGATGAAAAACGAAAGGATACAAGGAAGGATAAAAAAAATAAAGGATACAAGGAAGGATAAAAAAAATAAAGGATACAAGGAAGGATGAAAACATAAAGGATACAAGGAAGGAAGGATGAAAAACGAAAGGATGCAAGGAAGGAAGCATGAAAAACAAAAGGATGCAAGGAAGGAAGCATGAAAAACAAAAGGATGCAAGGAAGGAAGCATGAAAGACAGACAGACAGACAGACAGACAGACAGACAGACAGACAGACAGACAGATAGATAGATAGATAGATAGATAGATAGATATATAGGTTTTCACTCACCCCGTTCAGGCTTCCCAAGTCCTTCACCTTGTGTTCATCTGTCCCCGTCTCATAGTTGATGACTGCATGCTGCTTGTCGACGCTACGAGACTTTAAACAAGAAAATAAACAGACATGGGAAATGATCAGCCCCATGTCCACAGTCAGAAACGCTAATATGACCATGGATATATCTAAAGATTTTTTTTTTTTACATAAAACATCCAATGAACTCTAAAATTGTGGCACCAATAGATAAAAATCCAATGACAGTTGTTCTTCCAGAAAAAATATGCTTGCCGTAACGTTGGTTTTGGAATCTAACCTTAAAGTTATTCTATTATCATCACCTTCACGTTTGGTCACATTTTTACCATCATATCATTCACTAAACTTCCAATGAAAATAGCTGAGCTCAAAAGTGAAGGTGAAAATAGATTTTCACACAGCTGACAGACGCCTGCCTACAACACTGTGGCCTTCTGTATTTATGAGCCTCTGGTAAAAGAATCTATTGGAGTTCAGCAGACGTGTGTCTCGTGTATCAAAGCCACTGAAATAAAAATAAAAAATTCTTACAAGTCTGCATGGAGTTATGTCAACATCTTACTTGAAGGTGAGTCAAAGTCAATTCTGGGGACTGATTCTGATTCTTTATTTCACATTTTTCTGTTTCCCTCAACTAAATTCCTTCCCCAGTCAAGTTAAAAGTAAATCATAATAATACAGCTGAAGCAAAGGAAGCAGCTCTAAGAAAAAAACACTGAAATAGATAACTTTAGATCAACCGTAACACAACCCAGGCCCAGCAGCCTGTTTTATCTCATATTGCTGACAGAAAAAATGTAGAGGACACATGTGGAGATGGGAAAAAAAATCAACCAAAGACAGAAAATGCTTTGAAGCATACTCCCAGATAAACAAAATGAAAGCAAACTTAGACTGAAATATACATATTTTTGACAAGCTAGACTATAAAAGAAAGAATAATTTAGGCACCTCGGGTTAACAGGCAGCTATGGACACAATTTGGAGACAGGAACAGAGCAGCAATAAGCAGATACAAGGTCTGATTTAAAAGCACTTTAGCTTTATGTTGAAGTAACTACTTTTTTGTGCCCGATTTCAATTAGTTTTAAGTCATTTTTAGAGGTTACTAGTTTTTATTAGTAACTATAATTTCACTAAGGCTTTGTTTTAGTTTAGCTTTTGTTTCCTATAGACTGTTAATCTTTGAGTGCAATAGTTCAAAAGGTCAGAGCTGTGTAATAAAGCCCCAATTTAAGGAGCTATTCCTAAAATGTGGTTCAATTATACCCCACGTAAACCAAGTCATGACAATCGGTTTGCCAGGCGTATCGAAATAGAAGGGAATATATTTAGAATCTTTGTTTAAATTAAAATAAAGTTGAAAAAAATATCTTCATTTCACTTTTTGTTTTTGATGAGTTTTAGTCAACATTAATTACCCCATAAGCAAGCAGCTAGCACATGGAGAATGGGCTCCGTCTAGCCAACCCAAGGAGGATTTAGCTCATGCTGGATTGGGACAAACTGGGCCTGGTCCTTCATTCAGCCCCTCCTATGGTACCCACTAGATTATGACCCGGATTGGTGAGCCAGACGGTCTCATCTGGGTCTTAAATTAGAGATAATTTGTTTGAATTCAACAAAACATCTAGAACCCATATGGATTTTTTCCTAGGATGGTGAAGAAGATGTGACCATTATGTAACCCACAGATGCTCCCATTAGGAACCCTTTATTCAGGCCATTCCTTAACCATATGGGCTCCATCTGTCAACATCAACTGGGCAAAGGACATCCAAAGAAAGAAACCTTTTCATTGGCCGTGGTTGTGTTGTTCAATGATGGTTTAATAATTGTGTGTTCCACTTTCAAATTTGGAGAAGTAGGTACCCTACAGGGTTTCAGTGTTGTCCAACGTCTCCAAGAAGCTCCTTACATCTTAAAGGAATAGTACACCCAAAACATGATTAGCCTTCATTTTCTACTCACCCCCATGCTGAACAACACTCTGGAGTACTTTTTTGATATCTCAAATGCATCTGGAGATCTGGGAGGCTTCTTGCTGTCTGCTGACATTCAAATAATGGAGGTCTATGGCGCCCGAGGCAGAAAGGTCCATAAAAGTCCACAAAAAACGTGTCAATATTCCTCCATACTGGTCGTCCAATGAATTCCAAGTGTCCTGAGTGGGTAGCGTCCATAATTTACTTGAAATGAAGTCATTTAGAATGTTTTTAGAGCATAAACAGTAGTGTATAGGATTTCCTAAAAGCGCGTTCACGAGTCTACGCGGCAGACCAAACCAGACGAAAGTGCGCATTCAGCTCGGCAAAGAACTCATGCTCTTCCTCAACACTGAAGTCCTCAGACATTTTTCTTTCGTTGTTTCTTTCTTTGCACAGGTAAACAGCACATTTCTTCTTCTACGCTTGCATTATCGGCAGAGCAGACGCTGAATGCGCACTTTCATCTGGTTTGGTCTGCCGCGGTTTCCGTAGACTCGTGAACGCGCTTTTAGGAAATCCTATACACTACTGTTTATGCTCTAAAAACATTCTAAATGACTTCATTTCGAGTAAATTATGGACGCTATCCACTCAGGACACTTGGAATACATTGGACGAGCAGTATGGAGGAATATTGACACGTTTTTTGTGGACTTTTATGGACCTTTCTGCCTCGGGCGCCATAGACCTCCATTATTTGAATGTCAGCAGACAGCAAGAAGCCTCCCAGATCTCCAGATGCATTTGAGATATCAGAAAAGTACTCCAGAGTGTTGTTCAGCATGGGGGTGAGTAGAAAATGAAGGCTAATCATGTTTTGGGTGTACTATTCCTTTAAGACCTTCAGTCACTGTTCTGACAGGCTGTCAAGTGGTCAAAGAGCTGCCTGACAATGGCTGTACACCCAGTGATGCCGTCAGCTGCTTATGCCAATGTTATTCTCTTATATATTGTGATATTGTGTTTGTCGGTGGGTGCTTTTGTGTTTTATTTGGTGCACACAGGAGCCTTTTTATGTTTAGCCATGTGATAAAGCCCCGGCTTACTGAAAGGATCACATGGGTAAGAACTGGGAGCTGCTTTAAAAACACACAAAAGGCTAAATTAATGTTTTATATTATAAAATCCCATTGAGTGATGAGTAAACCAGGCTGAAACATACCAGAGAAAAAATTCATAAACAAGAAAAGGAATGAAAAAAAGTTTAAATCATCCCAGGAAGAGATAAATAAAAACATGAACTACACTTCAAACCACAACTAAAGAAGTAGAAACAAAAACAGGATAATTCTTAAATCTTAGGCGTATGAAATTAAACGTTTTGCTGATAATCAGGCATTTTATACAGACAGTGGGACCAGTAAAAACTCCTGTGCAATAATAATGTCCCTGCAGTTGTAAACACTCTATCCTGAACGAATGACTCAGTCAGATAGGATCTAACTCAAGAGGTATCTGCCCCACTTTCTATTATTAGTGCAATGACCAGAGGTACACATGAGTATGCACGTGGTCTCTGTGGATGTATGCACATAACTCACACAGATACACATGAAGAAGCAGACTACTTCAACTTCAACAAAAGCACAGGCCAGAACTGTTGAAGTCACTAATCGACTTAAGTTGTAGAAAAGATATGCCTGTTTTCTGTGTATGGAAAGCAGGACGGCTAAAGTAAAAAAAATAGAAAAATTACATTAACAAAAGCAGAATCTCTGGTGCTTTATGTCTCATGAAGCATTCTCACCTGCAGCATGAGCTCGCAGTCATCCCTTCCCACGAAGATCATTTCCCGGGGGAGTCGATGACGAGTTCCCCCACTGCTCACCAGGAACCAAGAGGTCACGCTCATGTCTGCACCCTGCCCGCTTCCTCTTGTGCAAACCTCTTGAGACAAAATTATAAATGATGAAATGGAGAGTTTTAATCTTCTCCTCTGCTTTCAAACTTCTAAATCTTCACAACAACCTTACAATTTCAATATATGTATATTAAACAGACTGCTAATTTTTGTTTTTGGACTTATGAGGAAGAACTGAGTTTAATATAGAAAAGTCAAGAAATGAGGGGGGGGGAAATCCAACATATAACAATATCACTAAAGTTGATAATGTCTAATATAGATACAAACTAGTAATTTGGATGGTATTGTTACTTTTCCTCTTATTTCATATTATTATCTCAATAAGAAAATAAATACTTACTGGACAAAATAGCAAAATACAAGAACAGAAAAGAATACTGTATGATCACCTTGATAAAAAAAAACGCAAATTTCACGGCATTTAAAAAAAATTCTATAGACAAATGTAGAATATAAACTGAAAGCTTTCACTTAATAATACTATAACTTAATAATAAAATAGGTAACATTTAAATTAACGGCTGTAAATAAGAAAGCGTATCCAGCTGACTGGCACTGTGCAGAAACCGGTTAGGGAAGGTCAGAGTTGTAAACACAGCCAGGTCAGGTCAACATTCTGTATTACATCTCAATTGTATACATAAAATTCCCGTTAGTTATATTGGCTATCTCACATGTATATAAATATGACACAAATAATGATGATATTTTTCTTAGATATTTTATTTAATAATCTTACTATATTATATGTTGTTATACATTAAACACAATATCTCATAATAACAAATTGTTTTATTAAGACATCATAATTAGTATATAATAAGCTTTTCTAACTATTTGATTAATATATTAAATTATGTACAATATAAACAACATATAATTATAATGTCCTAAAATATATTTCATTTTACACTTATCAAATTTATATTATTATTAGATTTATAAGATTCACATAATAAACTTTAGTATACTTTGGTGACCAGGACATTGTTAATTCCCACTAATACTCTGTGCTGTTTAGAAGTACAGTTGTAGTGATCTAGGAAAAATGGTTGTGTGATATTTTAGTAGGTTTAATTCTTATAGCAATATATATATAGCAAGATATTTTTTTTTTAGATGTAAATTGAAGAATATATGTTTTATTTCCATTTTAGTACCAACCTCTGGTCCAGGGGAAAGACCACAGCTGATCACTGACCACTAGCAGGACAACGAAGCTAGGCCATCCTGAAAAAGATGGAGAAAGAAAAGAAATTTTAAAAAGAATGTTCCAAGAGGCCTGAAAATGTTTGCCACCTTTTGCTTCATATAGAAAACAATCCAATCCAAACTATATTAGTTGGTTGCTGGAAGAAGGTTTAGTAGGAGGTGTAATAAAACACTTTCTCTGTACAGTCATATGAGCGTTAGGCAAACCAGTAAGGTAGAGCCTTCCTTTTTTATTGCCCGCTCTGATGAATGCCAGATGTCCAAGGAGGAAGTGATGTAGGAATGTTAGCAGCACGTTTATTTTCCCTCCTCCTCATCAGACGAGCTGGAAAGGAGGTCAGAGCCAGCCCGGTGTGTGCCTAACTGTTCAGGCCTGAAACGACTCCAGTAAACAGAACAAACTCAGGCCGAAGTGTCATCTACTGTTTACAAACTAACCTGAGGCGCGGCTTAGTCTAACGGTTGCCGTCTGATTGACTAATCGGGCAGAAATGACAGCAGCACTGGCAACCTGTCACAACTGAATTTTCCAACTGTCATGAAAATAGCAAGAAAAATACAAGAGGGTCGTAGAAAACTTCTTGCATTTGATTAAAACTTAATGTTAAACTTTTAAGTGGCTTAGACTAAACCTTTCATTTAAATTAACATTTCAATTCTTTTCATGGTCCTCTCTTGTGACACAAAAATAACAGAAGCTCTCTTTCATGAGTATAAAGTGCCAAGAAAAAGCCCATCAGAGGGAGAATTAAAGATTATTGAGCTAAGCTGTTGCTCTCTTGACCTCCTAAGTACTTAGTATACCAACTCAATAATCCCCAGAGTAAAATTATAATCAGCTACACACCTCAACTCCTTGCATGACAAGGGAAAAAAAAAAAAAATGCATCAGTAACTGTCTTTAATGGAAAATGGATTTTAGCCCAGTTACTGCTCAGACAGAATATCCAACAAATGTATTCACCACATGAAAATCTGATGAAAACATCCCAGGAATTTTGTGGGAAATTTGATGCCACTCAACAGAAATGAAGAGAGCCACTGCTCTTTCTTTATACCTTTTGCTACTTGTTTAATCTTTGCATCATTTTATTTTTATTGACTAACCATCTGATAGCAAACGTGCTATATACAAGATTTATTTTAGCCACAGAGTTCACAGCTGTAATTGCAAAGATGCTCGTTTTTATTTTCATAACTAAATGTATACATTTTTCTTAGGTTCTTCTTAACTACCAGTTTTCTCATGTTTTTGAGACTGTGTACTCCAATTAATGATTAGCTCACTACTAAATTAGCCAATTGATCATGTTTCCTTAAGAGTTAAAAAAAATCCTCACAAACTGCAGTTGTTTTGTAACAATATGAGGCAGATAACAAAAGTGGAAGAGGTTTTCCCTGAAACGACTCATTAGGCTCATCAGCTCTGGCACTACACCACAGCTATGTGTGGTTTACCTCCCAACTGTGGGCGAAACATCAGAGAGCTTGCTGACTAAATAACTGCGCCACACTCGCATGGAGAATGCAAAGTTAACAAGACTGCGGTGGAGGAGCTTCAATATGATGCATGGTGGGCTTTTGGTGGCATACAAACAGCTGCTGACAATCAACACGTGAAAGATGTGGAACACATGGAGAAATACAGAGGTTAGTCTGGTGAAGGAAACAAAGCTGTGCAGAAATCTATTCTGCCTATTATTAGTTTATATGACTTAAAAAGCCTTAACCTAAAGTCTTTAATGCAAATAAGAGAAGAAATGTTACTCCAGATTATATATTCATGACCAGATATGTTGGTGCACTGATGTCTTAAAACAATAAGTGGAAAAACAGGCCCACAGCATCACATATCTTTCACCATGCTTGCCAGAAGGATGTCTTTCTTTTCCATAAGTTAATATTTTGATTTACACCAAAACCACCAACAAAAACTGGTCCAACATTGTCCAACTTGAAGTCCTAGCATAGGAGGTCATTAGAGTTTCTTACATTAGACTAGGATCTTGATGCATATCATGTCTGACCAATGCAAAAACATAAAAAAAAAGTCTAGTTCACATCTTCATCAAAAGCTGCTAAGGGCTCTATAGCTGCATAAAGAGAAGCATGTATTTAAAAGTCATTCTTATTACTCTGGCCTTTCTAAAAACATTCTTATTGGGGCTGATGAAGAACAAACAATGACCTCATATTATTGGCAGGGATTTCCCAGCACCCAGAGCAGCACTAGTACTATCTCCCTACACTCAAACGCTCACTGATGAGGAATGAAAGAGCGGGATTATTCCAAGATGACTGAATTCTTTGTGCTAAGGAGATAGCAGCGGAGAGACAGGAAGAATGTAAAACACTTCTCACTGAGGACACTCGTCTTTTTATCCACTCCCTGTGAGCAGAAACTCTTCCAAACTCCAGCTAAACATTTATTTAAATAAAAAAACAGGCATTCACTGGAGTTAGGTCGCTCTTCTAAAACTAAATCAGATGTTGCACATTACATAGAGAAGTTTTAAGTAAAGCAGAGAAGATTAATCCTTTATCAGTGCTGACTAATCGCTCTTACATCTAATCTGTTGTTTAGTGGAAATTATATAAACACCCTTCTTTTTTTTTCTCTATTTTTCAAATATCTTCCCTCCATTCTGAGTGAGCCAATCACAACCCGAGCTAAAAAACAGGAAGTGATGTCCCTATTTACGGCGATCCAGTAAGCTGTGCGTTTCTGCTGCTGTTTTCCACGTAGCATCTGGCGGGAGTCAGTATCCCAGCATGACGCAACAGCTGGGTAACGGTCACAGCGCTCCTCTGCTGTTTCCTATTAACCATCCGATTGCTGCAGCGCTGCTACAGCCTTAAAACCTGAGTCACGCCACATCACACACCATGATGAGCTGACACACAGATGCTTGGTAAAAGGATGGAGGAGTTAACCAGGGAGACGGACCAGCACAGAGAGAAGAGTCATGCTCTCGTCACACTGATTTCCAATAAGATCTTATGATGGGAGCTTTAGTTCAACCCAGTAAGGGTGAGGTTAGCTGTCTACATGTAAAAAACTCTCTCTTTTACTACATCAAGCTCCTGATTTAATGCAAACATTTTTGCTATTGCTATATTACAACTCAAAAACAAAAACACAAGAATTAAATGGAAACTGCTGATGCTCAAATTGACCATGCTGTTATATCCAATTATCTATTTAACTGGAAATAATCTAAATGCCAAGAGGAAATCATGTCTTGCTTTCCCGGTGGTGTTTCTCTCTATAAATGTTGAATAGTCGACAAACTTGAACAGCAGCCGTAAGGCTTTGCTCTGAGGGTGTTTCAGATTTTACATTTTAAAATCCAACACTTAAACCTTTTCAGTAGTTTTTACAACTTTATGGAT
Organism: Cyprinodon tularosa; assembly: GCF_016077235.1. Taxonomy (NCBI): domain Eukaryota; kingdom Metazoa; phylum Chordata; class Actinopteri; order Cyprinodontiformes; family Cyprinodontidae; genus Cyprinodon; species Cyprinodon tularosa. The sequence continues at coordinate 848,122 of NW_024039165.1, forward strand.
ATCTTTGGGTACAAAAACTTTACATACTAATAGCGGTGAAATAATCCATTATTGAATCAAGTGTCCGGTTAAAGGGCTATTTCACTGTTTTCTTTACTATCTGCATTTCAGGTTTGTTAGCTCTGTTCTGTACTGGGTTCTCTTAAACTATATTTAGTTCTTTAAACCACATGTTTAAAGAGTCTGCAATAAACCAAAACTGGGGCCGTTTACTCTTGTGACCTACAGAATGAGTATTAAACTATTCTGAATGACTGTGACTAAAACCCTTAATCTGATATAAGGAGTCCTTTATTCTAAAGCAGATCAGTTTTTAGAGCAGGGCAAAAATGGCCAAGCTGTAAAAACTGTTTTTTTAAAGCATTAAGCTAAACATTGTATATAAGAATTTAAAGTAGACGTTTATAACATTTGTTTCAGATTTTTGCTTTTGTTGAATGAAACAAAAAAAAAAAAAAAAACTCTTTGGGTGTTTTTTCACATCTGTTTGGTATAGAAAGTGCTTTTAGTCTGGTCCTTGTCTGTTTTGCTCTTTGTTGTCTGCTCAGATGTTTAGGGGAGACAACAATTTCAGAGTAGAATGAAAAAATGATTGGCAAGGGACCCTGAATGAATGACCTTAAAGACGGTGCAAGAAAATCTCCAAACCCTAAGGGATACAAAATTCATCCAGGAGAACAAACTAACAGTGGACTGTGGGCAGACAGGCAGACAAAGACTTCTCCCATCCCCACGGCTCTCCTACAGTTTTACAGACATGAAAGTGAACAGCAACCATTGTTCCTCTTTGAAAGACACAAACAGATAATAGCCAGAGCTTTTCTATGATGTGCACCAGGTACTCACCAGGCTGCATGTCTATTGATTCAACATGCTATAGTTGCTGCTATTGATGCTTCAGTGTCTGATGAAGAAATATCTTATTCATCTATTCTTTTTTTTTTGTCATTCTTGGTTGATGAAACAATATTACAGAGAAGATAGGAAATGCACGTAAAGTTTTCAAATGTACCAAAATAAATACTTGGAAACAACAGTTTCAGAGTAAGTAAAATCCTTAACCTTTTCGGAAATTGCATAAAAAGGTGGTATATGATCTTGGTCTATTTGTTAGCGTGATAGTTTGATTGTGTAAACATATAGATTAAAAGTACCTGCCTTACAGTCTTACTAAAAAAAATCCTAGAAAAAAGATAAAAGACACTAACTAGTTAACTAGAAATCCACTGGGTAAGACTGATGTCAAGTTTTTATTTAAGGGCTACATCCACATGAAGTCTGATAAGGTTTCAACCAGGCCTTTCATTTGCAATTTAATCCTGATTTACCAAAACACAATTTATTAAATCAGAGTGCTCAATTTTGGTCGCAGTACATTTAACAAAAGAAGGACACTAAATTAGAAGGAAGCAATTTTTCGCACAAAGGTTAGGGATACAGCAATGGCCTCTGACAAAGCAAGCTTTCAAGATCATAATAAAAACTACTACCCTACAATAAAATATCTAAAAGATTGTGGCTAATGCAAAGGGAAATCCAAATGAAATCACGATCCCAATATTCGTTAAAAATAATCGCAATTATCAAAAGTACTGAACTTAATTGGCATGCACGCTCAAATACAGCAGTCATTAGTCAATTATGTGGATAGCAGTATTATGATGGAGACGATTTGTGGGGCATTTTCAGTGGATCTTGCAGCCGCTTCACCTGGATGAGACCCCCTATCCAATCAACAAGCCTGTTGTATATAAAGCTTCTAGACGGATCTGATTTTTAACCAATAACATTTCTTTTTCTTCTAAGGATCATGATTCAGATTATTTATTAATATTAGGCTGAGATTTTCCAGTTATTGGAAACATTCTCCAGGATTTTAATGCTCACTGTTGGGTTTTATCAGACACTACTTCTCGAGTTTGGAAGTGGAGACAATGAAACCGACATCCAGCAGTCGACTGCATTACCATGATGCATTGTTACCAAAACAAAATAATTTACACATGTAAGGTGTATATGTGACATAGTTCTTAGTTCTGATGAAGTTAGTAAAAGTACAATAACCATATTTTTCAGGATTTGACTGATCAAAGCCATTAAAAAGTTCAATATATGTTGTATCTTCCCTCAAATCATCAAAATCTCAGTTCATGAGGAGGACGGCATTAACTGATATTTATCATCATAGACACTCCGTGTAGACAGGCGGTGTGTTTTCTGGAAAAAAGACCCCATCCAGTTTTCATGTACAGCTACAATATAGTAAGCTAAAGAAAGATAAACCAAGATTAGACCACTTTTGGAGTTTACACATAAAACATAAAAAAAAAAAAAAAAAAAAATGCTACTCCTCCTTAATAAGTCTCATGTAATGATAGTGTAACAACAAATCACAAGAGGGGGTCGAATGATAAACAAATAAGCCGCTCACTTCCTGAAGTAGCTCATGTTGCAAGCACTATGATTTTCTAAATCTGGATTTAAACAGAGGCTGGATGTCACCAATAAAACATAACACTGACAAATCACACTAAGGGTACTGAGTGAAGATAATCATCTATTCTACACAATATTTAATTCAGATATCAGCTGTATTTCTGCAGCGACACCAAAACTATTCTTCAACATGTATCCCCAACGACTGGAATAAACTAACGGGGAGAGCTAATAAATCATTATGCTGTCAGGTTAACACCATGTGCCTCTATATACTTGCTACACGGGGGAATCTATAGCTTTGTGATAACGTGGCCAATAAATTCAGCATGTTAGTAAGAAAAAAAAAAGAGGTCCAATGCGGCACAACAGAACATATGGCGCAGAAAGGGAGGGTGCATCACATGAACAATTGGCAAGAGTAAACAAACAAGCTAACACCTCCATTTAGCCAGCATCAATGCCTCTTGCTCCATTGTTTTTACCAAACACAACCCAGCAACCCCATTCTGCCCCTCCCTATGGCCTTAAGACATAAACCCACCACATGCTCTGCAACCATGTGCTCAGCCTGTCCTGCAGAGCTAGAGGTTCACAGTTAAAGGATCCAGAGGATGGGATTATCCAAAATATAACACACATTTAAGCTAAATAAAAATAAAAACAGAAAGATTTTTCTACTGAAGGTCTAATAAAAACAACCAGACCTATAAAAAGTGATTGTGATGATAAAGAGATCAGAGGAATTATATCATTAATAATCCATGAGTATAATGAGGCGAATGTCCTGCAGCAGTTTCTTTCACTGCATGTTATTCACGCACTGAAGGAGGTTTGTTAACCTTTCTCAAAAAAAAAAAACATACATTTTCTTACCTTAAAGGATAAAAAGAGGATTTGATATAGAATGGCACTTTCTTCAACTATTAAACAACACTGTACATAGTTATTAGCAACCCTAGTTTAATCTTTAAAACCTCTGAAAGAAAAATGTACCTTTGCAGGAAAAAAATGTAACATAGCGGGGTCTATTAGTCTCCATAACAGCCATTAGATGCTTCTATATGCAGTCATTATGGCCACAAAGGAGGAGGCATTGGTACAAGGACAGACAATGGAGAAAGGTCTGTAAGCATGTGAGACTGTCAGGAATAAAGGAATAAGGGATTAGATGAATGCAGAGGACTGCAGAAACCATGAACCAACTGAAATTGTCATGATCTTGGTGCTTATGACCGGCTTGATTAGTCATTCCAATCACCTGCCTAGCTCAGCCAAGTTTCTCATCACCACTTAGCTGTGTCATCTGCTCCAGTCTCTATTTAACCTGCCCACTTCCAGTCATCAGGGCCAGATTATTCGAGCCCTTGGTGAGAGTTTTTTTAGCATACCTGATTATGTTCTGATCCTGACCCCTTTCTGCCTCTGGATCTCTGAGCCTACCTGTTTCAGTTATGATCCGTTTGCCTGACCTGTCGTCGGACTCCTGCTGGATTCTGCCAGTTAACCGACCCCAGTACTGCTTCCTGACATCGACCTGGATTTCCCTTTAGTACCTCTTCGGATCTCTGATTTTCTGGCCAGACTCCTGAACCTCTTTGACACCAGCTTTAACTTCCCCCTCTGGATAGTCCTGCCTTCCTTCGTCTGTTTGGATCTGATCTCCTGTCAGTTCTTCATTCTTCGGGGCTTCAGTATGTGGGACAATTTGGGCACATTCGCCTTGTCATGTTGGCAACTGTCCGGCTGGAATCCATCTCTTCCTCTGGGCACGGACTGAACTATAAGACCAGGTTAGTGACTCACACATTTGCCATCATCCTTCGCCAGATTAACGTGGTCACTAACCTGTGTTTTCCTCTTGCAGAGGGCCCTGCCTCAAATGCCCTAGCTGTTCTCTGTCATTTTTAAATAAAAAACCCTTTGAAATATCCTTCTGTCTGTCTTTCTGAATGCTGGGTCCTCTGTTCCGAGTTTTGACAGAAATATTACACCGGAGAGCTAACACCATCCGCTACCTCCGTCTGAAGTGGAAATCTCTAACTTTTCTTCTTCAACATTTCTCCTCTAGCTCAGTACAACGCAGAGTTATGTTTTATTAAATCAATATGGAACTACCTTATCTTGCAATATTCTGCAATAGCAGGTGTTTTGAGGAATTCGTAGCGGTAAATCCAGCTGTATAGAGCGTAATCTCACGATAAATCTGATTATGGCTCCTTCCCCACTATAGTGAGGAGCAGAAAAAGTTAGCTTTTCCAGGTTTTATGATTGATATTTAATCTTTTTAAATTAGGATGTTATCTTCATCTTTGTATTTCTTTTCATATTTGATATTTTTTGTAACTTATGTAAAGTTTTCTATAAAGAGCATCTTTATAAATATTATTGATATGTTTTACAACTATTATCATTATTACTCCAACTGAACTTCATCTTTCTTTTACAACTGCTCTCAAACTCTCAAATTTTCTATTCTTTTGCAGGTCATCCTGCAACACGGCTACTTTTTGCATGTGTAAAATGTTTTTCTTCCTTTTTTCTAAGCCTTCCTTATTTAAATTATTTAAAGATCTGGTAATAAACGTAGAAATCTTTCATTAGTAGAAATAACAAGCCCATTTTAAACACTCTATGTGGAGCTTCTCTATAAAAACTGTTAAGAGGAATGTACATTCTGAATGCACAACTGGAACGCTACCCGAAATTCAATGTAATAGCTGTTTTCATATTAGTCATAAATAATTATGTGATTTGTATAAATAATTGTAAATAACTGTATTTCTATGGATTATGAGTAGGATTGTGGCGCTACATTAGATATATATTTGCTGTGCAGAGGGCTCTTGAAGCTCTCCAGCTCTCCTGCTGGGTAGATAATGACTGACCCGTGGCGCTTTAACAGAAACATCAGTCTTTGACCGCCTCAGCCAAAAGTTGATTACGGCTCCAACATTTTTACCACTCAGAGCCATAGCCTTGGTACCAGCTAAAAATAGTGAAAACACTTATACTGAAACTCACACTGCCACTTAGAAGGAAAGAGAATATAATAATAAAAAAAACAACAAAAAAACAGAGGGGTTAGCATAAGGAAAATCGGGTTGGAAAAGAGCAAGATGGGAATTGAAGTGGCAGAAATTAAGATCGATATCAGCAGTGGAAAGCTCAGCATGTAATGAAGGAAACTCAGAAGGGAGTGCAGACTGTTACACCCCAAAACAGATGTTCCACTTTTCTTTTTTTTTATAAAATTTAATCTTGGAAAAGAAAACTGTGACACAGCCCTGATGTTCCATAACAAGGGAGAGGCTGGTGATTGTGGAAATAAAGAGCTTTAAACTTCTCTTGTTGTTTTGCGATGTTCTTCCCAATTGAGCCTGCTTTTCTCTCTGTGTGTGTCTGCAGCATCACAAAGCTACCTGACTCCCATAATATTGTTAATGTTTCCACTCTGGCAGATTACAGAAATGAAATTTGCTGATATTTTTAGCTAAGGACTCTCTCCCGCATCATGTTTAAAAAAATTTTCCAACAAATGAAATAGAGTCAAGATATCAAGTTCCAAGCGAAGTTGTTTTCAGTCACAAGTAATGCTTCCCTCGCCACTGAAGTAAAATGAATTCACTTCCTAAACTTCCTACTTTACACAATAGCTATGGGCAGGCCGGACTACACTCCCCAGAGACGTCCAGACTGCACTCCAAGGCAGTGAATGAGGCGCTATGCATGAAAATATAGCTCTTTGGTCACCAAATCTAAACAATGTGGGACACTGGAAATAGCAGAAACCCAGTGAGAAGATGCTGTCAACAAATGAGATCAACGTTAATAATCGGCACATCAATATCCTCATCACATGGCTTCTAGTTTTAGGATGAGACAAGCAAAACATGTAAAGCTTTATGGGCAGAAAATGAATTTATTAGTTCTGTATATGAGCTGGGATTCAGTGTAACCATGTAATGGGTATGCACAGAAGTAAGCTAAGGCCTAGCTGGGACAAAGTTGCTGCTTCCTCTTTCAGACTCCATCAACAGTCCTGTGACAGTGACACAGTTTGCTTCTATTAAATGCAAAGGCCTTTTAGAGCAAAGCAGCCGGCTAGTAGCCATATTTACTCCAGGGGTTCTCGGGAGGGCAAAGAAGGCAGGGCAGAAGAGAGAATGGAAAGAAAAAAAGCAGCCTGCATGGTATCCTCTACCAGGCAAAAAGCTGTGGTTAAAAAAAAAAAAAAGAAGAAGAGAAAGACATTTTCTGTCCTCCCATTCCTATGCTTCATATGTCCTAACTGAGACTCAATAATACATCTTAGAGTATATTTGCAACACCTTCTAAATAGCGCTATTATTCTAATTCAAAATATATGTGAAATACAACAAAAGAAATTACATTTGTTTAAAACTGTATGTCTTTTTTGAGCTCAGTTGAACTGTTTTTAAAGTAGCTTCTTAGTGTGCTGGTTTACACACCATCTACTTAGAGAAGAAGAACAAAAAGACTGAAAAGAATATGTGTAATGGTTTAAACAGGAGTATTACTGTAACTGTACATTCGTAGATCTCACAGTGCAGACTAGCAGGGTCTAATGAATGCGTAAAGATGGCTTATTTTCTGTCATTAGATAGGAAATGTATGAATTAGTCCTTAAAGCTTTGGTCTTTAGCTATCAATTGTTCAAATGTTTTAAGGAATAGTTAGTTTTGACTACCTGAACATATTTCATTAAGTCTTGAAGTTCTACAGAAATATTTTTGATGATGTTAAAGTCCTTGTACTAAACTTGCCCAGAGATGTTTACATACACCTTACAGTGGAGATGCCTTTAAAAAGTTGGCTCTATAAGGGAGCTCAAAACTGATGAAGAGTTTAAATTTCTCAACAAGTGAAAACTAAACCATTTAGAGCATTTTAGTGAGTGATTAAAAAAAGGATTTTATTTCAAACAACACAAATAATCTAGTAGAGAATTGTAATATGTCACTTTTAAATCACAGATGGCGCTAGCTTAAAGGCTAACCAGTCCTACATTACAAATAATGTCAGTCTGTATTATGAACCTCAAATTAACTATAGGAGGGAGGGGGGAAAGGGGATTAATCTTATGTTATGTAGGCTAAGTGATTAGTGTAGTGATGAACCTCGGCTACATCTGCTAAATGTTTTCATGCTGGATTAATGCATTTATGCTGTATATTCGTGTTAGCTTTTTTCATTATTTTTAGCTCCTTCAGGTGGTAAATGGTAAATGCCTTTTCAAGTCAGGGGACTCTAAAGCGCTTTACAGTGGATTCATTCATTCATGCACACATTCACACGCTGATGGTGGCAAGCTACATTGCAGCCACTGCTGCCCTGGGGCTCACTGATAGAAGCGAGGCTGCCGTACACAGCCGCCGCCACGCCCTATGACCCCTATCAGTGGGCAATGAAGGTGAAGTGCCTTTGACCAAGGACAGAGGAAGCCGAAGCATGGGGTCAAACTGGTTGCAGGGCGGACTCCTCCATCTGACGCCGCCATTACCATAGGAGGGCACAGCAAACAGAAGTTGGATATAAAGTGGATAGATTTCACTATCGCTCACTAGGGGTGTTCTGATACAACATTTTAATTTCCAATACCATACCGTTATTGGAGTTTTTGAGGATTGGCCAATATCGATATTGACCCAATGTGAAAAGAGCACAGATCTTACTTTTAATACCTTTTTTGTGGTATGGAATTAAAAGAAAAGCTTAATAAAGTGACATTACTTAAACAAAGAGCAATGCAAGGTATGAGAGCAACAGACCAATTTATTATCAACTAAAACATATGCTTTAAAATAAAACATAAGAATATACCACAATTATCAAAATTTAAATGAATAAATTAGATAATAATCCTGTGCATTGCAAATTTTGCACCCAGCAGCTGTTGTGACCACGTGAGTTGTGCAGAATACAAGAGCTGCTTAAATCTTAGATTTGGGATGCAGATCAATATTATCAGATATTTATGTCTCGGCTTATATTGAACCGATTTCCAATATCAAATCAGCAAACAGTGATATTCACCAATAGTATTGCATCTTGCATGTTTGCTGAATATGTGCAGCCCAAGTGATAACATGTTATTTAAGCAGCAATACCAGCTAAATCTGTTGGGCTCTCTTTTTAGCATCAAAACAATTATTCTTACTGCCAGACAGGACACCATTAAAAAACAAAAATAATAATAAATTGAAAACATTTTTAAAAATAAGCAGCAGTAGCTCTTAGATCATGTTATAGACATTTGTTTCAGTTCTCCTTTAATTCCCTGACTCTCAGTGTTTTTCAATTGTTTCATTAGGATAGCATAGAGTAAAAAAACAAGAACCAAAAAAAAACTGCAGGTGTTTTTTTTAATTCATATATTCTTTATTTCCCAAAGTTTTTTAGGGGGATGTGTTGATGGCTACAAAAATCCAAACTGAGCACAAAGAGAGGGGATGTAGGCCATCTACATCTGCCCCATGAAAACAAAGCCTCACCGTTAGAGGAGGACAGGGGTCCGACATTGGAACACGTTTTCCAATTTTCACTACAAATTAAATGATCAACTGGAAAGATTTGTCTCCTCACACAGCTTGCAGAGTAAAACAGGGCTGCCTGGTTCCCAAAAGATAAACAAAGCGCCCTAATGGGAACGACCTTCATTGATGTGCATCTTGCCTCCACTGCCATCCGAGCGCCTGCTGAAGGATGCAACTCACAGGAAAACAGTAGGTTGGGAGTTTATGATATAAACTCCAAATAAAAACTGAAGAAAAAAATTAGGTATTCGGTTGTTGTTTTTTTGTTTTTTTTTGTTTTTTTCAGTAGAGAGAACAGAGTGAGGGAGACTGGGTCGCCTAACAAAGGTGGAGCAGGGAGCCATCCAGCAGCATGTTTAGCAGGATATTCCTCCAGCTTGCTAATTAAATTCGGTCACCCATTTATTTAAAGCTTTAAAGTGAGTAACTTAATCAGTTTTTTTCAGTTGACATTGAAAAATCCCCTGAAATCGGGAGATGTGCAAAGGAAAAGCTGAAATCGACTCTTTTCCCTTCTCTCTCTGTCTGAAACTGCACGTGAGTGAGACAGTCTTTACGGTGAAAGCCGTTTTAAAGCCTATTAATTTTATTGTTTTCTGTGTAAAAGTCGAGTCTAAGCTCCACTTACCCTTTTCTGTAAGCTGTGAGTCGCTTCTGAAGGTGTGTGTGGAGCCCAGCCCTGGGAGCGCTGGCCTTCTCTTCCTCCGTTGCTCAGCAATAAGCTACTCCTCTGAAAATAACGGCAGGCGCATCAAAGAGCAGGACAGATACTGTTTCCGGTCAGCACTTTCAAAATAAAACACAAGGGAAACAATAATAAGACGAAAGGTTTCTATGCTTCATCTTGTATTAATGTCCCTTCCTGTCTCCAGCTTGTTTTTACATTTTCTCAATCTGCTGATCTCAGACCCCCAAAATTTGAAAATAAAGTCTGTCTTTTACAAACTGCATTAAGGTTTTAAAGAAGCTTAAACTGTTTTAACGAATCTATGTATCTCTTGTTTGCATTTAACATTATTTTGTATCCGGTGGTGTCAAAAGTACACACATTTGTTACTTAAGTAGAAGTATAGATACTGCAGTTTAAAAACACTCTGGTAAAAGTTAAAGTATCAACTTGACCTCTTTACAAAAATAAAAGTGAAAAAGTATGTGCTAAAGACTACTTAAAGTATAAAAGTATAAAGTAACCTTTAAAAAAAAAACACCCAGATGCCATTATATGAATTTAAAGCTAAATTTTACGACTATTTGGAAAATTTCATTGAGATAGGGCCAAGGATGGGGGAGCTGTTGTTGGTCTCCATCTCCCGATACGCTCTCTCCTGTGTCCGACCTTTCAGACATTTCAACATCTTTTTCTGAATCCAACATTGTAGCATGAAATAGACAATTCACGTTTGCAGTTTGAAGAACACCTGCTTGCTTCTGATGATTTCCTTTAGCCAACCAATGAGTGTTTGCGTTATATGACTCATCCAATTACACAAAATTTCAACTAGATGTGGATGGAGCCAATGATCTGCATTGGATGGCGCACATGATGTGAAATAAATATTTAAAAACATTAAACCGAAGCCAAGAGTAACAAGTAACATTTGTTTAAAAAATGTAAGGAATAGAAAGTACAGATACTTGTGTGAAAATGTAATGTGTAGAAGTCAGAAGTAGGAAGAAAATTAAGTAATGGAGTAAACTATAGATACCGAAAAAGTGTACTTAAGTACAGTAACAAAGTATTTGTACATCGTTACTTGACACCTCTGTTTATATCGGAAGTAGAGATGATTAGATGTAATTCAAACTCTTTTAGAAAGACTAAAATAATCCTACCAGAAACTTTATTTCAGGTACCAACTTCAGATGCATTTATCTAGCTGTGATTCATGGCCAAATTTTATTCTGCTACTTAAACTTGGCACAAACAAATGCAGACATTCAATCTTCAGCATTGTAATGTTGAATTAGTAATTATATGCTTCGTAATTTCTGTTGTTGGGAGCAGGATCATGCCAGATATATGCTGGTATATAAAGAGCTGATAAAGAGGGTCAGTATCACTCTGGGAGGTCCTGTAGAAAACCACTGCAGATTAATACATTAAATAATCAATAATGAATGAATGGTGGATAAAGAAAATGGAGAATGTCACCTGGCCATCCTTTATCAGACAATTATACAACGACAATGTTCAGTCTTCAGTCAGAAGCTTCTCCAGAGCTACTGTAAGACAGACAGCTACAGGAGACCCTTCCTTCGTACTGCCATCAGTCTCTACAACAAATGATCAATGGGCTATTTAGAAATTATTTGAAGCAACATACAGATAAGAAACAGAATCCATTTGTAAAAGTCTAGAATCTTTTTTGTCATTTAACAGGTCTGGTTTCAGAAGTCCAAAATGTGGTTCATAGAATCTATACGAAATAACTCCGTCCATGTACCCTTCCTCTAAATTTCACTATTTCCGTTATTGTCTCATTCATGAGATGGCATTATGTAAAACAAAAAATAAAAGTATAGAAAATGCTATTCCAGTTTCACAAATACAGAGTTTTCTTACCTTTCAATCCATGTTTTCAAGGAATCTCTGCTAAAAATTGTACTCAAGTTGCAATACCTCAATGTATTTTTGCTCTATTAAGAATGAAAAGTAGTCATCCAATATTTCACTCAAGTAAGTTAAAAAAGTTTAAAAAAAAGTAATTGGTAAAGAGGCTACTCAATTACTGAGTAACTGTTGGATTATAACATCTGATTCATATTTAGAAAGGATTCAGTCAGACATGCATATATGCCAATTCTGGTATTCTTGAAAAGTAAATATGTGAAAAATACAAAGAAATAATATAATTACAAAATAGATTTATATAAAAGAAAGATCCCTGAAGTTGGTTGATAGTTTTATTAGTAGTGGAGGCTGTAATGGATCATGTGGCTCTTTGTCCATGGCAGGGAGCAGAGGGCTTGCTCAGGGAAACTACACTTTCAAACGTGAAAAACCTGTGTCTTTGCCAAAGCAGACAAAGTGTTTTTTTTTAATATGATCATTGTGTTATATTTTTTATGTAGTATATTTAGAAGATTCAAGTAGAATCTATCTAATGCAATGTCATTTTCTACACAAAGCATTTTATCAAGTTAATTTTGGTAACAAAAACCTCCCCAAATTTTTACAGTATGTATTTTTTTTATGTTTCTTTAGCTTATTGGACAATAAAAGACATATTTAAATTATGTTTCGATCCAGAGGTTGGGTTTTCTGCTATAAAAACTGAATAAAATATGACTAATGAGGTGTGCAGATGGTAGATGACATCACATAGGCTGACTCAGAGGATTAGTGTGAGTGCATCGCTCAACTTTTAAGACATACCCCGTCTTTTAGTTTGAAACTACCACCGTTTCCTGTTTGGTATTTGCCAAGGCCCAGCTTGATGCAGCACATCAGCAGCAGAAGCGCCTGCGTCTACACTTCCAACCGTGGATGCTTCCAACTCAACCAGAAGCAATGTCCGCCAGAACCGAGTGGGCGGGTTTCCTGGACTCACTGCTCACTTTCAGAAAGCTTTTGTTTCTGCAGCACCACCTTGGCTTCACAGCTGGCAAAATGAGACTATTATGCCTGATTGCAGCATAAAGTGCGGGTCAATTTAACAGGGATGCAGAGGAGTCAAAACCACAAATGAAAAAAGGATTTCTAAAGGACCAACCTTGATGACTTTAAAGACCCAAAAGGTAAGATATACATTAAACATGTTATTCAAACGTGATACCAACTGTAATAATAAATTCTACATTTTATAAAATGCAACAATATTAAAATTATATTAGATTTTCTTTGGAACCAAATGAATTCTATCTTCTAACAAAAACAAATTAAACGCTAAAATACAAACAGATACTTCAATTTAGTTTAAAAATGTAAATATAATAATTAATATATATTCAAATATTTTAGTGACATCTGGTTGAATTTCTGTGTATTTAGAATAAAATATCCGAATTGGCCTCTATATCGGTTTTGAAGTTATTAAAATGTATGCCTCACACATGATGTGATGTCCCATAATACCATAGTTTCTTGAATTGGTTGAAGGTACCAAGTCTTGTGTCTCTTTGCATTGGTTTTTGTTTTCCTACTTTAAACATGATGGAAAAATCAAACCAAAGTAAAACTATACAATTTTTTTTTCATCGTTGCATTTCAGTTTTTGTAGCTATAAAAATATCAAATAACTTGTTTTAGCTGTTTTTATATGTATAGAACTACTAGTGTACTATATCTATCTATCTATCTATCTATCTATCTATCTATCTATCTATCTATCTATCTATCTATCTATCTGTCTGTCTGTCTGTCTGTCTGTCTGTCTGTCTGTCTGTCTGTCTGTCTGTCTGACTGTCTGTCTGTCTGTCTGTCTGTCTGTCGATATCTGTCTGTCGATATCTATCTATCTATCTATCTATCTATCTATCTATCTATCTATCTATCTATCTATCTATCTATCTATCTATCTATCTATCATCTATCTATCTATTTTATATAATAATATACATTTAATAATATATATCTATCTATCTATCTATATATATATATATATATATATATATATATATATATATATATATATATATATATATATATATATATATATAAATATATAAAAATTGTATACACAAAATAAAATATATATGTATATATACAAATTAAAATAATAAAAAAAATATATATTTTTGTTTTTATATAATAATATACATATAATAATATTATATACGTATATATATATATATATATTTTTTTTTTTTTATTTTTTTTTTTATTTTATATATATATACATATATATTTTATTTTGCGTATAACATTTTTAAAACCCTGTCGTTCTTGTCTGCTGCGCTGACGTAAGGACGTCAGCGTAAGAACGTTCAATTTATGTAAGGGGACGAGCCGTAGTGAACCTTAGCACCTTTTTTATGGTTGTGTGATTACTTATGTAGTTACTTGTCTCAAAATTAATGTGAATTTTAAATAAATTAAGTAAATCTAATTTTTCATTTATTTTAATTTGCATTCAATATTTAGTTTGCATTTACACCGAGTAAACATTGTCGATATATAATCTTTTTTTCAAATTATGTTAACTTTTAGACACCGCGCTGTCTTTTCTAAATTGTATTGGTTGAGCGGTGTGATCTTTCTGTTTTCCAAACTGAATGTTGTTATTATTGATTCGGTAGACGTGTTTAGAGAAATCGAGCACACCCACGTCCGTTGGAAAGGGACGTTAGAAATCTGAGCCTGAAGGCGTGGATGCGTGTTTTGAGCAGCGAATGGACAGGAAAGATGGAGGACCAGCGGGATGTTCAAACTTCCAAACGACAAGGCAGCTATAAATCTGGATTATCTGCAGGTTCTGCCATGGCTATGGAGATTAAACGAAAGAAAATACGAGAAAGCCCTCTGCTCTTACAGAAAGAGGTATGTTTAAAGAGGCGACGACACGAGATGTGGTTAAATGAAATGACAGTAAATGCCCGAAGCGTTACAAAGTGAAATAAGTAAGGCTAACACAGTGCAACATACCTAAGAGCAACGTCTATTCTCGTTTTTTAATCAGAATGTTTAATTGAAGACAACACTAAACCTCTTTTCGTGTACCCGTTTTCTTCATAGAAGCACAGAACCTGCCATTTTTGTTTCTGTTCATTTTGGTTCAAACTGGTCAAAACATGAAATGACAAACCTGCAGCTATTTAGAGGGAATGCATTTTCTGTTTATAGGACAGATAACTAAAAAGGTGCACATCTTTAGTCCTGATATAGAGGGTAAGCAGTTGTTTGTAGATTAACTTAACATTTTGCTCCATTTATTCACAAACTCCAATCATGTATAGATGATTAGAAATCAAGCAATCTTTGTCTGCCCAAGTTGCTCTTGAATGGGAGACGATGCTCACTGTATGTATCTTATATTGCAGGGTTATTTCCATGCCAGATTGCAAATATCACAATCATTTTTATTAACTATAAATTAAGTTTTTTTTTATTTGAGTGAGCATTTAAGAGGGTTTTTAATGGCTTAAACATCATCATCTTTATTTTAGACCTTAAAGTCATTGATTATCCCAGATTTTGAATAAAATGTTTAATGTTTGCTCTCTTATTGCATGAATGGGCAATAAACCAGATCTATAATAACATGATCTCAATTATTTACTCAAAGTCTACAAAAGATGTCTACTTCTGAAAGTAGTTTGACATTTGAATGCTTTATTACGTAGTTTATTAGCAGTTCCTTCATAATGGGGTTGTGTATATTTAACAAGGCACTTCAGAAATTTGCTAAATCCCAGTTTTAGCAACTCCTGTGAATCTTATGCGATTAAAAAGTATTAAAGCTAAGTAACCTTTGAATAAAATGTCACTAAATTAAATCTGTGTGCATTTTAAAGATCAAAATTTCCCCCAGCTTTTTCGGGGTTTTTTCTGAAGCTAAAAACAAAAAGAAAACTGGCAAGAGGAAAAGTAGTTTGCACTTGATAAGTCAATTATTGACTTTGTTGTCATATATGTCAATATAATAAAACAAAGGTTGAAGTAGTGACGTGCAAAGCAATTGCTGAATAATATTTTTACCCTATTTTCTGTTGATTGGCTCTGAATGTTCTTTTTTTTTCACGTTTATTTATTCAATTCAATTAAAAATGATTGTATTGAACTCCAATGGGAATTTCAATCTTAAAGTTATGAGGTTGTTCTCAATAGGTTGATGTTGATGTTAATAGCTGTAAGCAGGAGGGATTTTCTGTAGTGGTCTGAGTTGCTACGGGCTGGCAAAGCCTCTGACTAAAGACACTCTGACAAGGATGGTCACTGTTTTCCATAATCTTCTTTACTTTGTGAAAAATTCCTCTTTGTGAAAGAAGAGTTCTTTGAATAGCTCATTGATTGTTTTAGGTCATTCTTCTGATTTTGTTACCACAGTAGATGATAGATTAACTGAATTAATATTTCCCTTTTTTGTGGGAGTTAAAAGAAAAGCATAATTAAAAAAAATGTTATTTAATGCATCTGCTAAATGACATATAAAGGTTACAGACATAAGATTCAATGCAAAGATTGTTGCAAGGTCAATTGACCAATGCTATCAGCTCAGTTTTATTACAACTTCTTTTCAGTCTTTATTAGAGATAGATGGATATATTTTTGGCCGATAGCATTTATTTCTTGCATTGGAATCTGCTGATGCATGCATGCCTTCCCAGTTTGCAGGTTCAGTTCATTCAGCAGCCATGCCTTAAAATCACATGAAGCAATGCATTGCCTCTTAATAATAATAATAATAATAATACATTTTATTTAACAGCGCCTTTCTTGACACTCAAGGTCACTTTACAAATAATACAAAAAAAAAAATAAAAAGAGATGAAAATACAAAATACAGATACAGGAACATAAAAAACAGAGAACAAAAAACAATTATGGATAGGGAAAAGAGCAGTGTATTCACAGATAAGCGAGCTGGAACAGATGGGTTTTGAGTCTGGCTTTGAATAAGGTGAGAGAGTCAATACTGCGGAGGTCGGGAGGAAGTGAGTTCCAGAGCTGGGGAGCAGAGCGGCTGAAGGATCTGCTCCCCATGGTGACAAGTCGAGCTGGGGGTACAGTGAGGTGGATGGAGGAGGAGGATCTAAGGGAGCGGGAGGAGGTGGCAATGTGAAGGAGGTCTGACAGATATGAAGGAGCAAGGTTATGGATGGCTTTGAAAGTATAGAGAAGGATTTTGAATTGAATTCTGAATTGAACTGGGAGCCAATGGAGTTGGTGAAGAACAGGGGAAATATGATGGAAGGAGGGGGTTCTGGTGATGACACGAGCAGCGGAGTTCTGAAGAAGTTGAAGTTTATGGAGAGATTTATGAGGGAGGCCGAAAAGAAGAGAATTGCAATAATAATTGCAATAATCTTCCTCTGTTTTTATTTGATTTGTTAATAAATTTGTATTTGTTGTATAATTTGAGTTTTGTATAAAATTTGCTATCATTTGTGTTATTATTTCATGCACATGGAGAAAAAAAAGGCAGAATCGGCTTCATGAGCTCCAAAAACACGGAAAAATGCTAATCAGGGATTAGTCATTTGTTAAAATAATCACTAGAGATCAACCTTACAAAAAACTAAAACTACCGGTACTATATGTTTCAAAATATATCTTTGTCTATGCGATCATACCATATTAAAGGTCTGATTACCATTGTGACCTGCCTGTTTTGTAATGTGCCTTGAGATGATATATGTTGTAAATCTGTGCCATATAAAGATCAGAAAAAATCTCATTATGTACTTGTTTTCTTATTTAATTTTAATCTATCATGTATTACAGAAACTTCAAGTTATTCTCTTTCATAGTGGATATTTTTTTAATTCAACAGTTAAATTAAAACACCATATCCACAAAGGTAGCTCAAACGAGACCCTTGGATCTGCCAAATTCCCAATCAATACATTTAACATTTGCACTAGAGACTGCCTGATACAGGTTTTTAAAGGCCGATGCTGAAACGGATTATTTAGACATCAGTTTACTCAATCCCTGAAATGTTGTGCTGATTTTTATGTTTATTTTTTGGGGCCAAATCTTATGTCTGAATATTGTTTTTTTTCTACCTCCTTACATGACCAAAGTGGCACAAGATAACAAATCTTACACAAGTCTCAATTAACAAAAGAAAGGAAATATTTATCAACCAATACCCCTCATTTGTGTAAACCACATACATTATTTTTTTTCCTTCTGCTGTAAAAGCCTGATCAATGCATTCTTTATCAACAGGTTAAAACAGCCAAACAGATGCTGTTACATTAGGTCTAATGTTGTCAAGGGTTTCAAACTTTTCTTTGTTTGGCCTCTAGTTGTAAATAATATACTTTGTTTAGCAGATAGTAACTTAGCATTAGTTTTTGTGGAACCATTTCCTGTTTGATTTATTATCAGCCAGTTGAATCAAAATTAATTTTCTGTTTCCACACATTTCACAAAACACAGAATACTAAAAGTATAAGAAAAAGTGGGTATAAAAAGTTGATTATTCTTTCCTATTAGATATAAGCTTAAGTTTTATTGTTGGTACTTGAATGGGACTTACCTGTAGCTATCAGTTTTGTGAGATGAGCAAACTATTTAAATAGGCTTGACATATAAAAGTTGACATATATATGTCAACTTTTTTAGAAAGACACCTTCCTGTATGTGACTCATTTAAGTCTTTAAGAAGTTCTAAATGAACATATTATTGGGGAACCTTCTTTTTTACGCCTTGAATTTACCCATGCTGTCTGTGGGTAACATCCTGTTGTTTTTTCTGGCCTTAAAGAATACAAGCATGCAAGAGAAGCTTGCCTTTGAGATGAGAATCCGTGAGGGAGCGTACAAGCTGCTGCTGGCCTGCAGTAAAAGGGAACAAGTTCTCAGCGCTTCCAAGAACCTGCTGACCTGCAGCGCCAGGATCAAGGCTTATCTAGCCCAGCTGCAGCGGGAGAAAGGAGAGCCGGACGCGATAAGAGCAGAGAGAAGGTAAAAAAAAAAAAAAGTTTTGTGACACGTGTGAAGATGTATAAAAACACAAGTTGAACATTCTTGTTGCAGATTACTACCAACATTAGGAAAACATTTCTGGGTGGAGTTTGTAAATGGCAAACGTAGATCTGGTTTCTGAAATTAAAATGTTGAGTTGGGAGAACCTTGAATTGAATACTGTTTTTTGAAAACTGCTTCACAGGCTTGGATCTTCTCGTTTACCCTGTACTGGCACCATCGCAATTACTGGTAATACTATTCATATCTATTTAAAAATCATATGCCGCTTGTGAAACTGCATTTTTGCTGATTTTTATTAGTAGTTAGTATCTAATAGTAGATTTTTCCTTTCCTTTATTCTAGGCCTGCGGTTCCCTTTATTGTGGAGGGATTCAGACCATTTTAACAACAGAGGAAGTATGTTCTCCCAAAGAATCATATAATGTCCTCTGTTGTGTTTCCTATGCTAACACACGCTGCGGCTCCTTTGTGTTTGCTAGGCTCTCGTCGGGTTGCGGTGTTCTGTCTGATGCAGATTGGCTCTGAAGTTTTTGACACCGACATGGTTGTTGTGGACAGATCCGTCACCGATATCTGCTTTGAGGGAGTCACCATATTGTAAATATATTTTCTATATTCTATTCCTCTATTCATAGCCTCAAAACATAAGCAGTGTGATTTTGCAGGATATTTAGCTGCAGATGGGTATCTTTTTTTTTTTTTTATAATGTTACAAGATTTTTTTTTTTCAGAATTAGACCCCTTTTTTATGAATTATCAGTCTTATGGATTTTTCCTGTTCACACTGCTGGTAATTTGTGTTAAATTTCAGCTTTATTTCATTACATACTTCAAATGTTTTCATTATACTGTTATTATTGCCCTATAGCAAAGATGTAGTTCCTCAATTTGAGCTGAAGGTGGAGCTGTGGAGCTGTTCTCTGGAGGAAGAGCTCACCTTGTCCAACACACCAAAGAAACTTGCAAAGAAGCTCCGTAACTCCTTGGGAAAGAGTGCTGGAAAGAAGCTCTGCTCCCTGCTGGACACTCCAGACCCTGATAGCTTCCTGCAGGACAACCCAATACCTTTGTATGTATTTCTTTATTATATAACTAATCCTGCAACTTGTCTTGGCTTTCTGTCTGCTCTTTGGAACCATTTTGACACTGGGACGCTGTACAAATCTGAGGGGGTTTGTGTGGGATTTTTTCAAAAGACAGCTTCAAATATCCTAATAAGGATTAGATGACTGGGTGTAGTAGTGACTATTTTTAGCTTTCAGATATTAATAGATATTTTTTTTTATATTAGTACTGGGATTTTCCCATATTCTTGTGTAGGTCTGTCTCAAGTTCAAAAGTGCACAAAAGTGTATTTAAGGAAATCAGCTTGGAGGGATAAAGTCTATTCATTCTAAAAAGAAGCCGTTTGAGATTTACAGGATGTTTAAAGCTCTGAACTTTGATCTGTTTATGTGTATCTACCTATAATCAGGGGAGCCAAATACAGCCTGATGGCGTGCACAACACTCGGCCTGCCTGATGCTGATAGCAGCTTTCAGTCTCACTCCCTCATCGTCTACCAAGATGGTAAGAGACAAAGACGCCAACCTTATTTATGGCCTATAGAGAGACAACAATCTCCAGCTCATAAATGTAATCAATACAAAGTTAATGATGCCTAATTTATTCATTATGATTATATATGGAAAGCTACATTTATGTCTATTAATGTGTTATTGAGGTTCATTTTGGTTTTGGTTGGTGTTAATGTTGAATTTCAATCCAAATGTAATAAATTTGCACTATAATTTAATAGTTTTAACATTCACAATGCATACAATAAAACCCAATGTATTTTATCAAAACAAAAAAGTTCATAACTCTTCAGAATGGATTCTTCTTTGATGAAAAGTTTCACATCTTCTATGAGAGACTTTTTCAGTCTATGGAGTTACAGGTAAACTCTGGCTTACCAGTGGATCTACCTTAAGTTTAACAGCGGCAGTTGAAAAAAAAAAAAAAATGTCAAGAAGACTTTTTTTTCCCTAACCTGAATTATTGGGACACAGCAGGAAATGTTGTATGTAATTGTGAAGTGGTATGAAAAAGCTAAGAGGTTTACAAAATCATTTAAAAGCTTATTTTTACTGCTAAATAAAATCATTTGCAACATTTGCCTTAAAAAAAAAACCAAATCAGTCAAAATTATCAAAGTATAGATTAATACAGGGTGGATTCGGATTTTCTGTCACAATGTTAGGTGTTTAAAGAGACAAAGTAGCATCAGTAAGACTAAGGAGAAAAGCAGACAGGTCAGTGATACATTTAGCTTCAGGATGAGCACTGTTCCTTCCATTATCTGACTGTAGAACATGACATGGCTGCAAACCTGCCAAAATGTATCTGTCTATCAAAACGTACAGGCCAGAATTTGGTAGCATTTACCAGTAATGTAATACAGACAGTTGACAAGGAGAATCCTATAAGAAATCCTTCATGCAGTTTTCCATGCATGGAATAAGGCGCTCAGCTCAGTTGAGAACAAAATCAAATTTTTGTTGCCATGCAGTCAAAAAAAAGCCTAATCTTTTGGAAAGAGAATACTTTATGTTGCCTTAAACAGAAACCAGTCAGGATGTTTTGCACGGAGAAGCAGGTTGGCAGCATTATGCTGTGGGAATGCTTCAGCAGATACAGAGCAGTTAGTCAGAGTTGATGGGATAGGCAGCAAAAGAAGCAGAGACGCACCTTCTAGCTGGACACTAACCCTAGATATGCAGCCAGGATGAGAATGAAAGGGTTCAGTTCAAAGCGTATTCAAGTGTTAAAATGACCCAGTCAAAGTCCAGATGGACCGAAATCAGACAGATCTCCTTCCAGTATGACTGAGTTGGCAAAAAAAAAAAAAAAAAAAAAGTTCAGTCTGCAGATTTAGCAAAGCTAAAAATCATTTCAGCTGCTGACGTTAGCTTTATTAAATACTAAATTCAAATGCAGACGAGACATCAAAGTTTAATTTAGCAAAACCTTCCAAAGTCTTTACTTCCACTTAACGGTTATTCACAACTCCTGTGTTAAACAGCCACATTACATTCTGAAAACATTCTTTGAAGTAGGGCTGTATCTAAAGATTATTTTGCTAATCGATTAATCTGTCGATTATGTTTTTCAATCAATCGATTAATGATCGGATTGCAATTGGTTCCTTAAAGAAGAGTTTTTGCAAAATTGAACCAGGTAAAAATTAAGTTTTTCCATTTGAGGAGTTCTGGATAGAGCATATTGACAGAGCAAAAATGTTTTTTTATCATAAATGCAAAATGTAAAATTTTTTTTTAGTTTACAATTTTGGTACAATTACTGCTTTAAGTGTGTCGCTCTGTCTGCTTAAGACACATTTTAGAGTCTCTTTACTCCAGTTAACAATTAATCAATTACTAAATTAGTTGACAATTATTTCAATAATAGATTAATCACGATTAATCCAATTTATTTGTTTTAGCCATTGTTTGTAGTACTATAAAATGTGAAAAGGTGCCTAGGAATCTAAACCTTTTGAACACCCTGTTGAAGGGATGTTTGAGTAACTGTTAGATTAAATTATACAATAGAAAGAGATGACATAGTTTTTGCCCTCTAGGTAAAAATGTTTAACATTATTTCACTTTAAAATATCTTCTTTTTGTTCTCTTTCTCATCCTAACAGCTGAGTGGTCATCTTGGCTCCCCCTCTACGGCAACCTGTGCTGCCGGCTAGTGGCACAGCCGGCCTGCATGACGCAGAGCATGATGAGCGGCTATTTGAGTCAGAAGGTAGACAGCTTCGCTTATTACATCACATAGAATGACTACGTTTTGGTGTGGTTTATGCAATCATCCTTCTTTTTTTTTTTTTGTCCCTCTGTTGATTTTCAGCAAAGTGTGGAGGGAGTAAACCGCTGCTGCAATCTCTACTGTGTGCTGAGCGCCGGCTCTTTGTCCTGTTACTTCACCCCAGAAGAAATCGATGCTAAAGTGCAACCGACTCTTAATGTGCAAATCAATAATGTGAGAGAGGGGAATATAAAACAGATATATAAGCAGAGAAGATACAGAAAAAACGTAGCTTCTCACTTTAGTGTATTAACTTAATAACTCAGTTTTTTTTTTCCTGAATGAATGTTGGTATGAGATACTAGCATTATCTCACTGTATTGAAGTTAGATGCAGCCGCCTGTTCTTTTTTTAAGGTAGAATAATCATAGAGCTTCCAGCTCCAATTAATTTTGAAAACATATTGGGGGCACACATTTAACTTTATTCGTTTAGTGGAAACTTTTCTAATCTCCAGATGGTCAAAATTATGTCTACAGGCTCAAATATACCCCTTCCCCACATAAAATGTGTTAACATTTCTCTTCATATATTAATTAATACACCACATGCTGTATGAATTAATCAATCTTTGTAGAGCACTTTCCATAAAAAAAACAAAAAAAACAACACATGTAACTCAAGCTAATTAAACCAAACAAAAAGACAGATAATTAGAAGAATCACAGAGGATGAGGATAAGAGAAAATGTTCTGGAAAAATCTGCTAGACAATAACTTCAAGATAAAGAAGTTAAGAAAGCAGTTTTAGAACGGTGATTAAAATAATAGCAAATACATTACACATGAACTAGATATGAATATAAAACTTATTAGAATGTTCAATTAGAAAATATCGAAGCAATAATATGTGATAGGGAACAATTATGGTCTAGCTTAAAGTCTGAAGGAGTTATTTGTTCTTTAAACTATCCAAGCTCTCAGCTGTGCTCAGGTCCTCGGGAAGGCTGTTTCAAAGGTACCATAAAAGCCAAATTACATCTCACAGTGGGTTGGTCCTTTTTTTGTTCTCTCTGTAGCTGCATAGATGACTCTTGAGGAGACCTGGGAGGTTTGGAGGGCTTGTTTGATTAAAAGCGTAAATAGGTAGTATTAAACAATCGTAACTTTTTAAAATGCTTGTAAAAAGTTCTTAAATTGTTCCTGAAAGGCACTTGAGAAATCCTTGCATAACTATGGATTCACCCAGGCATTTATCCTCTTAAGTGTTGAATCTCTTCGAAGTTGTGTTATTTCCTGTTTTAGATTAGTGTTGATGTGTGTTTGGAAACATGGTCCTGTTTGAATACCTGCTGGGGCCCAAGTGTTATCCTTCCTCATGTAGATTTGAGGGAAAGTTATTCAACCCATTTTGTGGATTATATCAGTACCACTGAGGGTGAATCTGACCCACAGCATCATACTACCCTCATCGTGCTTTCTTCACCATACATTCTATCTATCTACTTTTTATTACAGTGACCTCATAGCTTAGGCCTTGTCCCATTTGATCATACATTTCTTGCTGAGACCCATTCTAGAGCAGTTTTCTCATTTCTCCCTGTCATTCTGGGTTGATGCAACTAGCTCTAGTTTGGGCTGAGACACTGATATTTTCAGTCCATCTTAGGCTTAATCACTGGTGATTCATAGGATTATCTGGAAATCTAAACATGTGTGGGAGACAGGTTGACTCAGGTTGTTGGATTAGGATAGAAGTTTGTATTAAAACAGAATGGGTATTCCAAGCACACATCAGAACTAGTTTTAAAATGGAAACAAGCTGTTATTTAGCCTCTGAAATGACCCTGGCTTTAGTGTTTATAACTTTTATAACAACCTTTATAAACTTTCAATAAAAGTTCAGTTTGTGCCAAAAAATCAACTAATTTAATAAGAATTTGTATTTCTAAGAAGAAAAGTAGCCAGAATTAGGCTAGGAGCTTATTTATAGCTCAGGGATAATTAATCAAGCATTTATTTGAACCTGTATAAATATTTTAATTATCTGTTAAGAGGAAAAATCCACACAAAATTATAATTTTCTTGCACTCAGTTCTTGTGAATAAAAGACCCTAAAGTTGCTAGATGTTGAATTAATCCACAATTGAACCTTTTAAAAGTCCAGATTAATGATATCCCTGCATGTGTTGAGTGTATGTAATCATCTTAGCAGTCTTGTTTCTCACACTGAGATCAGACTTAAATAAAACATTTTTTTCCATCTTATTGCTCTTAATGCTCCTGTAGGAGACCCGGATTTGTGTGCTGGACAAAGAGAGAGGTGGCCGAACATCTAAGAGTTTGTCGATCATCAACCCTTCACCCGAGGGATCTCAGAATGTTGTGTTCACTGCGGACTCCAGGGAGGAGCTGGAGGAATGGGTAGACTCCCTCCACCAGCACTTCTATGACCAGAGTAAGACTTTCTATTTGAGCTTTAAAAGTGAGAGGTAATATTTATCTAATATTGCTAATATGATTAGAGCGTCTGTACCATTAAAGTCTCCTGACACTTGGAGAAAATCTGCTCAGGATGAAAGAGCAGTAACCTTTTATCACCGTCTCTCATGTCCGTCCTTATTTATGACCAGGCCAGTGGCTTCATTGCTGCGATCGGCTAATGAAAATTGAGGTGGCATCACCACGGAAACCATCACTTTTCCTGGCCAAGCAGGCCGACTCTGTTTACAACGACCTCAGTGAGTATAATAATTTGAATTAGAGTCCAAAGTGATTTAAAGGGAAGCTGATATTTGGCTGCAGCTTTGAAAAAAGTTCTATTTCATTTAAGATAATGTTTTCCCATCACCTCACAAAAAATATTTTTCTTCATTCCAAAAAATGATGCATGCAAATGAAATCCTTTTACATGCAAATGAGAAACCAGGGATGCGTGTCTCTGTGTCCTTTGAGAATTATTTCTTTCACACGTCAGACGTGGGGAGAGAAAGCAGAAATGTTTCATCTGTGAATTTCCTTTGTCGTTGGTTAATTTAATATCTCCCTTAGGTATAAATTCGCCCAGCAAGTTTGAGAGCATCACAGACATTATCCATAGTAAAATAGAAGAGACAGATGGCCGCTTCCTTATTGGGCAGGAGGAGAAGACGGAGGCCCCTAACTGGTCCTCTCTGTTTGATGGGTCCCATTCAGTGGTGGTGGAGAAGAGTTTGTTGTCCCAGAGCAAAACCTCCACCCCCTGTTCAAGCCCAAACCACAACACCAGCTCCACCCCCCTCAGCAATAAGAAGCGGCGGGCTCCGCCCCCTCCCTCTGATGTAAAGCCTTATTCCAACCCTCCCCGTCCACCCAGACCTCCCCTGCCCTCCTCTCTGCGTCACCCACCTCCTCCTCCAAACCAGGAGAAGGAAAACTCCGGCACTTCAATTTCACGTCCAACCATGAGGTCCAAAACGGGCAGACCCTCTCTGGATGCCAAGTTCTCTGCTATCATCCAGCAGCTCCAACGGAACAACGCCGGAGGCGCAGCTGCTTCGAGCCGAAAGAACGCTCCACTGGCCGTCCTGGACATGCACACCCAGGGTCCAACTCAGCTGTCACTACAGCAGCCTGACTGCCAGAACCACAGCCTCCAGATCCCCGAGGATGCAGCCGATCCTGTGTTTGTCAGAGGCTGCAGTGGAACCGGTCCCGTTCCGGCGCCACGCACTAAGCTGAGGAAGTCTTTCAGAGAGAGGATGAACCTCTAAGCTGTGTGATACCAAACTTTTCTGAATCCTTCCAGCCAAACAGTTCCCAAAAACTCATCACCAGCATTAATGTTATTTTCACTTTGGGGTCTGAAATTATTCATTCCAATTTTCAGAAAATGTGAGTTATTTTAATTTTTTTTCTTTAAAGGAAGTTTGGGTGCATAACTTTAGTTTTCTTTAAGCATACAGAGCAAATTACATATAGAGACACCTCGGCTAGTATTCGACTAAATATTCTGAACATGTTGCAGAGAAACGCCACAGTGTCTGTTGTCATTAACAAGGGTCCCGCTTCTAAAAAGTGTTCTTATCATAGATCCGGTACTTGTGAAAAGGCGGTAGTTTAGGATAATTGTCCCGTTGGAACTGTTAGTGTTTGTAGGTTAAAAAGCCTTACATGAAGTCATCCAACATTCTTCCTGGTCATAAATATAAAACTTAACCAACCCAGGATGTGAAATTTAGTCAGTATCCTCTCAAGTATTCAGTTCAAACCGTGCCTCTAAAGCATATTCTAGATTTAGTTTTTCTAGCTGATTGGTTGGTTGATGGGTTGTTCATGAACGTTCTCCAATTCCTTTTCTTCAAAGGTTTACGGTTTAAAATAAGAGGGTTTCAATTTGTTGCTAGATAAGAATTTTTTGAAGTGTGGAGATAAGCCATCAGACCAAGAAATCCCCCAAAAAACTGTCACGCATGGAAGCATCATGCTGAGGGGTCTATACGGCTGTTGGAGGTAGTAATGCATTAAATGTGGTAGACTAAAAATTTGGAGAAAAAAGACAAATAAGCAAACTTTGGCTTTAGAATGGAGCACACTTACTATTTGCTCTTCAGCAAGAATTGTGCCACAAGCTTGTTGACAACAAGAAAAACTTGCTGTCTGAGGCAACCTTTTACCAATTATAGATTCATACATGTTGATATTTGAATGTTTATTTTTTTTATTATCAATAAACCTTCATCTAGAATGGTTCAAGTTTTTCATTAAAGGGTTAAATATCCTATTAAATTATGGTCATGATAACTTGTAGGTAGAAACATTTGATTCAGTGTGTGTGCGCTTCTCTTTAGCACAAATAACGGATACAACCACTTTATCTGATTCACGTAACATTAATGAAATCAGAAATGTTGTCTCCATATGTGTGCCCACTAGGTATAAACTGTTTAACGGTTTGAGGCAGATTATCTTGAATGTTGTGTTTTATTGTAAACTGTCAAGAATTACTACGTTCATATTTATGAAACATTTAAAAACCTGCATCTTGGGTTAAATAAAGTACACAACGATTAACAGGTAATGTAGGATTTTAGGAATAAAATCTAAAAAAATAGGATGCTTAAAGGGTAGAGATGCTCTGGTAGGAGGGTGGATTTTTTTTTAGACAGAGCGCTACCTGGGGGTGGACGTCTTTATTAATGGGGGCAAACTGCAATGTAGCAGCTTTCAGTGAATTTACAATGTTTAGAAAAATTTTAGAAAATGAGTTTTAGAAGACTTTAAAAGGAAAACTACCCCACTTTTATGAAATGTTGGCATGTTTGCGATTTATCAATGTTTCTGGTTGCAAAGAAAGTAAGAAAAGTTTGTTTTGGTTTTATTTTTATATGTTGAGGTCTCATACTGTCATGGAGCCTGCTGGATTTGCGGATGTACTCAGATTAGTTTTTATCTCTGAGGTGGGATAAGATTACGTAAGGAAGTGTAAGTTGGCGGTTTTTATTTATTGCTGCTAACGGTTCTAATCAAAAATACTCAATATATATTAGCTCTATAATCACTTTATATCTAAAGAAATGGTAAAACTTTGATTAGCAGCCTCTCCTGTTGCAAACAGGGATGGGAATTAATGTTAATTAATTCCTAACCTATAAGTAATTGGGAAAAAGCTCAAGATTTAAATAAAAATGCTGTGAATAATTGTTCCTACTGGAGCTGGGTAAAATCTATTAGTAGGGTAAAAGGTTTACAAAACATATTGCATCTCTAATAAGGTGCCTCTGAGTGATTAAAAACATCAATATAAAAACATCACTATAAACACATTTTCAATTTTTCAAGCTACTACAATTTTCAGGAATTGGGTCACAGATAACCAGTTCATACCACAATGTCGGTGCTGCACAGACAAATCTGCTGCTTTTCTTCAATAACATTCTTTTTATTTGCTTAACCCTGATGTGAGAAGACACTTCAGTCCAACAAAAAAAGAAAAGCTTGTTTCTTTGATTCAGATCTATAATAGGAACTAAAATGGAAAAAAAAAAAAAAAAAAGATACAGTTGAGTCGACTTAAATTGAAGTTTGTCTGTTTGGGTAACAGCAGACAAGCCTCTGCTTTTGGGGCCATCGACATGTTCTACTTAACTGTGACGACTTTATGACCACTGTAGCTCATTTTAAAGAAAAGCAATTGCGAGCAGTAATGTGGCTTCTCTGTTCCCCCTTGAGGTCTTTAATAGAGTAACCTTGTTTTTTAGTGGCTGCACAGTACGTCTAACAATATAACACAGCAGCCAATAAATGCTCTGAACATAATTGAATGAATGGACCTTTTGAGTGGCCTGAATAATGAATGTCCTTGTGTGCTTGTTTTGAACATACCCAGTACTGAGAGCCCCCTAAATATTTCAGCCACTTAATGGCATTGTACTGAAGAATGGTTATCGTAATTAACCACAGAGTACAAAACATTGCTTTTGCTAAAATAACCTGAAGAGATGAGGGAGCTAGGGGAGAGGGACAGTAACTGTCTGTGTTGTTCTGCAGATTTGTTTAAAATTATACAGAAAGGTTAAAGCTTTGGGAGAGAAAAGGGAATGTATGCCAGATGTGTTTATGCTTGCTGGGAATTATTTGGCTTCTCTACCGTACGTTCTTGGAAATCTTAACTTCCATCATATTAAAGAGTTTGTCCATTTGCACAAAAGAAAACTGGAAAAGTCCTGTTTTAGCTCAATAATGGGTGAATTAGGCATAGAGTAGCACAGCTAACTAAAGGAAACATTTAATTGACTGCAATAATAAAAACAGATGTTTGTAGTTTTTATGACTGAAATGTTTTTTTATAGTTGTCTTTTTTATTTAGTACCAGTTTATAGTTCTTAATCTAGCCTCTGTAATGTATAAGTTGAATGCAATATGAAATTGTCATTTTTTTTTTTACTCTTTTCTATCTAACTGTGCTGTTTTTGTTTTTTAAATCACTGCTGATCTGCAATAAAATGACCTAGATTCCACCACGCTGAGGCTGCTTCATTTTTGCTGAGCTCTGGAAGTGTAACAGAATATTTCTCATGTTAAAAGTTTACCAGAGGGTGGCAATAAAAGTCAGAGCACGGCTTTTATTGCACCCCGATTCACACGCCAGAGATACTACATGCACTGGCGCATTTCTTCAATGCAGCAAAAGCTGAAGAGCCTGCTTTGGCTCTGAGCCCAGAAATGGCCTGTTGTGAAGATTAAAGCCAGTGGAATCTCAGACAGATGATAGTTTAACTATATTAAAATACCATTCACATATTTACTAAGAGAGAAAGATACTGTGGTGTTACAAAGCAGTTTGTAAAATATTGCATTTTAATATGCTCTGCATAATATTATTGCATTTGTTTATTAAGAGCTGGACTACCTTATTCAGGCAAACATACTTTAATCTAAATCTCTTCACTGTAGCTCTGGCTTCTTGTTTAGGGTTTTTAGCCTGCAGGAAGATGAGCCTCAACATCAAGTCTTTTTGGTCCTCTAACAGGTTATCATTCAGGTTAGAACTCCTTTTAATTTCAATGAACAACTTGTTCCTCTGGTGAAGTGAAAAGGGGTTTAAAAGAAGTTAAAGTGCACATTATAAGTACATTTAGTTTTACAGCATTGTACTTTTGACTTTCTCTTGAGTAAGTTGTGTCATACGTTTCATTTCAAAGCAATGAATTAAGCTGCCATGTCAGACATTTAAAATTTGGGATGTGGTTCGATATATTTTTTTGTTAGCTTTTCCACTATGCTCTCTGTAAAAACAAAATCTTGAGGCCAGGAACAGAATTTTTTTTTTCCGATTATTTGAGTGGGATATTTTGAGAGAATCAGTCACTGGGCAGAATGGAACACACATCACACTGATTTTATTTTTTTAAAATGCGTGATTCAATGTTAAAACTATTTACCTTCGATCCACTGCCCAGTTTTTTTTTCGTTTCTACTTTCTGTCAACCCTCACAAACGATTCCAACCAATATGCATAAACATGCGGTTGTATTTTTACTTAAATATGTCTGTGTGCGGGTAAGAAACCAATGAAACATGTACTGATAGTAAAATATTTTAATTAAATATACAGGAGGTCATATCATACAAAATGTCTTTATTTTCTGTTTTGCTGCCAGCTGGATGCTTGTTAAACAGATGGCTATGGTATCAAAAACAGTTTCAGGATGCACAACATAAAAAAAAAAAAAAAAGAAATTAGGACAACAAATAAAAAAAAAACAAAGCGTATCCTAAATCTTTATTCGTAGTGTTTGAGGCTAACATAAAACAGCAAAAAAAAAAGACATCTATCTTGTGTAACCAACTTTTATACTGTTCTTTTTTTAACTATTTACAGATTATAACAGTTTATATGATGACAATCACACAGTGCTATCCACAGTGCTATTTACACAGATAAGACAAAGAGAGAAGATTTGTTCCCCCGCGTGAATGTTCTGTACAGGAGCCAGCATACCTACACAGCATAGTACAGTACTAAAATCAGCAATGAATGTCTTTAAGTGTTCAGTAAAATCAGAGACGTTTACAGCTTTTTCTTTTTTTTTTTTTTTGTTGTTTGTTAAAACAAGAGAAATGTTTTCAATGTATTTCAGCCGTCCTGCAATTATAGTGGTTGTAAAAAGCCAGCGCAGGTGTTTGCACCCGCGGGGTTGTGGAGCATCCGGTAGGCATACTTTATGGTATCTGGTATCTTTTTCTTCACTGCTAGAGAACTCGCCTTCCAGATGACAGATCATATGGGTCTATTAGCTGTCTCTGAATCTGGGTGAGCAGATTTGTTAAAGCACAAAAAATTAAATCTAAAATTGGTCTATAGTTTCCTTAAATTTTAAATCTTACCCTTTAAGTATGTCTGGTATCTCAAAATGTGCCATTTTTGATTATGTCTGCATACTGCATTTGATACAAGAGTGACAGTAATGTTGACATTCCTACCCTGCTACAGGATATATTCCTTAATGAGCATAGTGCTAACTCTAAACCAAGACTGTGAAAGGCACAGATATTTGCAAAGCAGTAATATCCTAAGTGACAACATTCCTATCAAATCATATATTAAAAGAGTCTGTTTGTCAAAAAAAAATTAAATGAAGCGATTTAAGTTAGGAACAAAGAAAAATTTGAAATGCAGATTTTTTTTCTTTTCTTTGTGGCGAGCATTCCGCAGCAGACGGCTGCTTCATTATGCCGTTCCTGCAGACGCAAAACAAGCCGCAACAGTCACAGAAATATCCCCAGGTCATATCACTTTCAGCTCAGGAGGTAAAAGTTATACCAGCCAAAGACAAAACATCCTGGATTTGCAAACAGATCGAAAGCAATGAAAGAAAGATGTTTAAAAAAACAAAACAACAACAATGAACCTGAACTTTGAAAAGAGAGACTCTACAGTACATCTGTTACACACAGCACCTCTCTGAATGTGGTTGTGATGAAACTGTTCGTGTTAAGCAGCACCACAGCGGGTGTTAACATTTATCCCAATCAGTCCACTCCAGCTGGATTTACTGCGGCACAAACATGGAACAGAGTTCAGCATGGAGACATGTAAACACACACAACAGCACTGGCTGCCTGAAGAGAGAAAAACAAATGATTCAGCTGTTGTATTTTCTTTGCAATTAGGCATGGGTTGGTTACTAGTTTGAAGAAGTTATGGTTTCTAACAGCAAACATTTTAACTTGTGACACTGCTTCTACAGTTAGAGGTCTCTTTAATGAATTGCCAGTTTTCTCTGACTTTTTTTGGGGGGCAACTGCTTTAAAAAGCTTTAAACCACCTCTGAAAGTAGCATTATTACATGTCTGACAGTCACTCTACCTAATGAGACACTGATTAGTTGACCACATGTACACAATGGTTAGGTGAAAGAGAATATGCCAACAATATATATAAGCAATGATCGAAAATATTGTTCTTTTTAAATTAATAACTGATTTCTGAACTCTTTCCAAGCCAAAGCAATATATTTTGGAGCTAAATTTGGATGTTTTCTAGTACTTAATTTAGGTTACTTTAGGAAATTCAAAATTTTTTATTTATTAACTGATTTGGAACTCAGGAGAAGAAATACAAAATCAGTGGATTATTAAAAAAAAACAAACATCTGAACTACTTCCCTTAATTGCAAAGTTAGGGAAGCGATGTGGTAAGTTTTTATTAATTAACACAGTTCTGTCCCTCCTTCACTTAATGCTTCACACTGCTGGTTAGATGGATGAAAGAAGGTTGCTACATGCTGAATTAAAGCTACAATGTGTAATAATTACAGGGATATACAGTCAGAAATGTAATATATTATACATAACTATGTTATTTATCATCATCTACGAGCTCAGCCTTTTAACCATAATATTTGCGTTGCCTTAGAATTCGTTATTTATAATTACATAGGAGCGGGTCTCACAGCCATGGAGGCAGACATCTTTGCGCTACGGCAGCGCAGAGCCAACAAACTAGCGATTGCGAGATCGCCCATTATGCTCGAAAGTAACTACGGCAAGTTGAGAGAGATGAACTGAGACGGTTCTGAGCAATAGATGGCAGTATTAAAATTATCTATGTAAACAAACCTCATCACTTGAGAAGGTAGGTGATGCGGACGTCGTGGAAGACATTTTGTCCCGTAACGCTCGCCGTACTGTTGGGGGGGAGAAGCGGTGGGGGGGAGATGTTCATGTTGCTGCGGTCTGCAATCTGGACGTTAGATGTCGCTGAAAATTACACACTGTAGCTTTAATGCAGTAGTTTTGATTTCTGAAAAGGTTTTCAGTTAAAAAAAAGAATATATATATTTCTTTTTTTAAAACTAAAAACCTTTTCAGAAATCAAAACAACCGCATTAATTTTGTTGAACACACATATATGTATATATATATATATGTATATATATATATATATATATTTTTTTTTTTTTTTTTCAACAAAAAAAAAACCCAGAAACACTGTTCAGAAATGCCACAGCTGCTAACCTATTTAGTATATCTCTGTTAAGCAGCTGATTGCAGACTAATTGAGCAGACAGCCTGGCTCATTATGTTGCAGCTAGTTATAGACGTGTTAAACAACAAAGAGCAGAATGGAGAAAAGAAAAGGTGTTTTATGCAGTTAGCACAGAAACGTTCACATTTTCCTTTTGATTTGTATTAAAATCAGAAATTTGTTTAAAAAAGTTTTGCAGGTAAAGGGGGGCTTGCATCAAGTGGGTTAATTAGTGCTCATCAAATTATGCTTTTAACATGAATTGTCCTCCAGGTGTGCAGCAAAAGAACAAGTAAGTAGACTAGTTTCAGCTTTGATCCCTATTAATAGAATATGTTTTATTTGGGCATTTTAGGCAGAAGTAACGGCAATCAATAGACACTTCTGGTCAGGGTTTTTAGGTGTATTTTTTGACACATCATTAAAGTCTCCAATACTGAGAAATCAACTTATAGTGTACATTTTTGCTTTATTTTAGCATAAATGCGATGGTATTGTTACATACGCCACTCATTCTTCAAGAATCATACACCAACCCATGCCTGTTGCAGTTGTGAACTCATACACTAAGGTTTTTAAAAGAGTTTTGCATTTCATTGCCATCTTTCTTGTAGTGTTTTTAAGCAACAAAGTTTAGCCCTCAGACGCAGTAAACAAATGGCTTTTCTCTGCTTCCCTCAACTTCTGACCTTCCAGAGCAACAAACCTGACTAGCGGTCACTGAGAGCGACTAACTGATCTGTGAGCATATGCACACACGAGCATTGTGCAAATAGGGTTACAAAAGCAACAAAAAGATACAGTAAGTGGTGATAAAAAAAAGAACAGTGCAAA
This sequence comes from Cyprinodon tularosa, assembly GCF_016077235.1. Classification (NCBI taxonomy): domain Eukaryota; kingdom Metazoa; phylum Chordata; class Actinopteri; order Cyprinodontiformes; family Cyprinodontidae; genus Cyprinodon; species Cyprinodon tularosa. The sequence goes on from NW_024039165.1 coordinate 882,352, forward strand.
GAATATAAACAAAGGCATACACAGGTAAAAAAAAAAAAAAAAATGGAATTTGCAGTCTGAATGATGGATTTATCAGTTTGTCGTCAGCAAAAGTTTTGATCCGTGCTTTTGCATCAATTGAGCCACAATGTGAACAGAAATAAATCGACAGTTTAAACAAAGAGAGTGGAGAAAAAGAAGGGTGTTATCTCCCTCAAAGTCTGGTGCTGGGGTGTACCGACGACAGCTGAGGCGGTGGGAGGGTCGAGAGAGGGTAGAGGTGGTGCAACAGCTCTCCGTACAGTGCTGCCCCACCTGGGTACCTGTAGAGGTGGTGGGGGCTGGGGCTGGAGGCTAACAGCTGCCTGTGGAGCATCATGGAGTGGATGGTGAAGGGGGGCATAAGGGGGGAAACAGCTGACTGGCTTTTCAGGTATTGCAGGCCTGGGTGCTGCTGAAGCCTGTCCTGAGCGCCTGGTGAAACCAGAGTGCCATGTGGGTAAATCCCAGCATAGAGTGGCGCGGTGTGGGGTGGTGGGAAAGTGGTCGCAGAGTGACCCTCAGGGAGATGATTGTTGAGGTGAATGGCGTGGGCTGGCTCAGCTGGTTTCAGCTCCTCGGGGTCACTCCGTCGGACCGTGCTTGCGGGATGAATCGGCGTCACCACTCGTACTTTCCTTTCTGGGGCGTCTTCGCTCTCTGCTTCTGCCAGACTCCGCTTACTAGGTCGAATAGGACTGTTGAGGGGCAGGTCACCTGACGTTTTGGGGCTGGGAAATGTCTGAGAAGAATCTTGTGAGCTTTGTTTGGGGCTAGAGATTGTCATTGGCGAGACTCGACACGCCTTAGGATGGGATTCCAAACCGTGGTGCATGATGGGATAGGAGAGACTACAGAAAGGTGGCTTGGAAAAGGACGAAGCCCTATGAGATAAAGGTTTAGAAATAGAAAAGTCTCTGGGTTCGTCTTCAGACTCTCCATTCTCCCCCTGTGTCTGAGTCCTGTCATTGTAGTGAGATCTGTATGCCAAGCCTTCTTGCTCCAGACCAACACAAACAAAGCTTTGGCCGCCCTCGCACTCCCTGCTGTAGTGCTCTCTCCGTTCTCCACCAGCAAAGCTAGCCATCCTGTCTTGGCTCAGGCAGCTCTCAGTTTGTCTGTACAAGCTGTGAAGATGAGGTGATGAATAGCAGTCCACTGTATAGCTCCTGGACTGAGCGACTGGACCTTGGAGGATTTTGTCCCCAGTGGTCTCTGTACTGTCCTGGGTTTGGGCTCGGGGCAGGTAAGGTTGCCATGGCACGCTTGCATGAGGTTGAGCCTGATGGCTCGTCCGGCTGTAGGAATCTGACATCTCAGCAGCAGATTTTCTCTCTGGCTGCCCCCCGGGGGTCTGTTGGTGAGCTTTGCTGCTCTGTGCGTGCTGGATCACTGATGGCCGGAATATGGGTGAGACTTCAGGGATACTGTCTGACGTGCTCTTGTACCTTTGTCCCACCACCTCTTCGTCAGTCTTTCTTTGCTCCTTCTCTCGATCACCTCGAGGAAGCGAGGACATAGCTGTGGGAGGTGGAGACTGAAGAGAAGAAAAGGAGTAAGGGTTGGACTCACACACCTGGGAGAGGAGCTTCTTTTTGGCCAAAGGGGACATGACCCCCTGGTTGGCTTTGCAGTAGGCAGCTGTCTGTCCTGTGCCCTGGGTTGACTCCTTCTTAATCGCCACATAGTCGTCCTTGTCCGCATTAGAATCTGTACTCAAGTCAATACAATGTCCATCCACCTGCTTACTCAAGTCAATACACTGTCCATCCACCTGCTTACACATGGGCAGCACCTTCCCCACTCTCCCACCGTGGTTCTCAATGCAGTCTTTGACCTTGGAGAAGTGCTCAGGCAGAGCGACATGTCCAGCAGCTTTATTCTGATCCCAGCGGTGAAACAGGTATGAATTTTTTGGAATGAAATGCCCTTCGGTTTGCTGTTCGCCTGCAAGCTTCGCTTGGAGCACCTCGCTGATTTGCCTCCACTCGGGTTGTGAAGAAGGTCCTGTGTGAAGGGGGAAACCAACGTGTGGGGGTCTGCAGTCAGATTCTTTGGGGCAGAGCGAGGATGGCTGCTCCACTCCCAACGACTCCTCCTCCTTCAGGGTGACATGTAACTCTTCCTCCTCTATTACAATCGGCTCATCTTGAAGAGACGGGTCATTTTTTATGGCTGATGAAATCTCATAGTTGTCTTCTTTCACCTTTGACTCCTGCATGTGGGAAAATGTATGTTAACACCTTTAAATACTATCTAATAATCCAAAATAAAAATTATAGAAAAGACTCAATACACAGGGTTGCTATGAAGTCTTCAAAATTACATAATTGAGTTTCCTTATCAAGGTTTAAAAAAAATTGATTTACTGAAGCTAAGCTAAGTAACTATCAAATGCAATCGTTTTTACTTTGATTCTTTAGTGATTGATTCTTTAGTCTGGCATGTTTTATGTTTGACTCCCTTAACTTTAACAGTATATGCTTAACAATTTAAGTGTTTACTTTCTGAATGAATAAATGGTCATTCAAGTCAGGGTTATAATTCTATGTGTTTTATCCATAGACTGCTTTAAATCTTGGTGAAAATTTACTTGTTTCCTTTAAACCAGGGCTAAAATGCTTAATAAAGGGTAAAGATTAGAATTTTTTAGCTATCATAACAAAATGAAACTTCCAAAAGTCAGAAACTGCTTTCGAGAGTTTGTATTTAGTCTGTGGTGTTCAATCAATGTATCATATTTGATAAATCCAAGGATTCAACTTTTTTTAAAGGAAAGCCAATTTTCATTGCAAGGGTGCTAATGCATTAGCGGTACTTAAATTTTTTTTTTTTTACTTTTAACTGCTACCTAAAGACTTTCTAGAAAGATAAACAGCAATATGTCATAGTGGGAGTACTGATAGTACATTACAGGTGGAATTTTGTGATATAAAATGTGTAAGGTAATGCTGACCTGTGTTTGTTCTTGTTTCACCTCTCCTCTCTCCTTTTTACTGCTTAGCTTAGGATGACTGGGGCCCTTCAGTTTCTTGGGCCCTACTACTTTCACTTTGGCTCCGGCTCCAGACGCCTTCTCTTGGCTGCTCTCCTGCTTCCTGGGTTTGGTCAGTGGGAGGGGCTTGTCCTGTTCACCTTTAAGGTGCCTCTCGTATGGAAGGAGGAGCCTGTAAAAGAATTCAGGAGAAATTATAAAATGTTTCATCCCACATTTATAGACTGTAGTTAATATACTAGATTGTAGTTTATAAATGATGTCCCCAAATTGACAAAAGGTTATAAAACTGGACTAAATGTGATAGCTAATTTAACTAAAACACAATCAAAAGCTTTTGAAGTTTGTAACATGTGGACAAGGCACCAACCATTTTATTATGAGAAGTTTATTACACACCAACAATAGCGGTGCATAATCATGAAATGGATCGTGTTTTTGATGTTTGATAAATAAATCTGAAAAGAGAGACACTTTTGTGTTTACCTCATCTTAACTATGATTACTTTAAAACAAATCTAGCAACTGATAAAGTAGTAAATGAAGTCTTTCTGCATGTAATTGCACAGCACGTATAAAAAGTTGGAGATTATTTTAGCAGGTCATAAAACCATATGATAATCTTTTCATTACACTTTTTAACCAATAATCCTGAAGCTAGTAAGACTTGACTGTTCATTTAAAGGGATGCCTTTAGGACAGAGTGAAAACAAGAAATCCCTTTAGAGGTACTCCATGCATCAACCTGATATGAACCATGATGGGGACAGCATCGTGCTCTAAGGAAGCCCTTTTTCATCCAGAAACAGGGAAGCTGGCTAGAGTTTACTGGATAATGGATAAAGTTAAATGCAGGGAAACCTGTTATATATGGGGTACCATTTGTGAAGTTACACAGTCAAAAATAAAGAGCAATATTTTTGATTATTTAGCATAATGTGAGAGAAAATAAGGGGACTTTTTTTTCCAAGTCAAATTTTCACTACGTCTTTATACATCTATAAATCTCAAAGCTCCAGCTAAATATCTTTTTGGCAAGCTAAATATTTGTTTTTCCAAATTAAATATTTATTTGGTTAACTAAATATAGTTGAAAGAAATGTTTTAACAATCCATACACACACATACATACATATATATACTGTATGTATATATATATGTATATATATATATATATATATATATATATATATATATATATATATATATATATATATATATATATATATATATATATATATATATATATATATACACTCAACAATAACTTATTTTGATAAACATTATGACATGTTAATATAAATGAAGAGCAAAAAACGTGTCTTTTTTTTTCTACTGAACAGCTATAAGCTACAAAAATAGTAAAATAGTAGTTCTGCATGGCAGCACTACTAATTCACTGCTACTAAAATAAAGCTCTTTAAAGCACAGCGAAGAAAAAAAAAAAGCATAACCGAAAAAACAGCTGCAAGCTTGTGGTGCATTATACAGCTTGTTTTAAAACCTGCTTGTTTTAATACCTGGAAAACATTAACAGTCCTATTGTAATTAAGCTGGGCTAAGGGGAAATCCAGACTCAGATTGGAGCCAGTATGTGTTTGTGTTTCTGTGTGTGTGAAAGAGAGAGAGAGAGAGAATGTGAATAATGAGTTATCCCCTGCTGAGAAAGATCACATTTGGTATTACTTCGACCTCGAAGGAACAGAATGTGAGTGTGGGTGTGTAAAGTTATTGCGGCTGGAAATGAAAAGAAGAAGAAAATAACAGCGAGGATAGTAATCAAATGTTTAAAGAAAGCTCGCAGCACTTAATATCTCCTTCAGCATGCTAAAATGATTAGAGACAGAAGTCCTTAAATTAGCTTCAACGATGAAAATTTTTTTAGATGGAAGCAATATGCTTAGGGTACTTAAGACATACAATAGCTTTGTGCGCTCATGTTTAATCTAATTCATACTAAATGACACTAAACATTATGAAGGATAAACATTTAACATAATCTAAATGTGGTTATTCCTCCTTTAAAGTATTCCTAAGTCAAATTTCCATATGTCATGTAATAAATAGGAACATGAGGATCTGGATAACAACACCCATGTGTAAAGCACAGACATGAAAAAGCAGCAGGGGAAACTTTTCGACTTTTATTGCTCCGGGAACAAAATGGAAGTTGGCACAGAACCAGAAAAAAGAAACACTGCAGAAGAACAAACTGAGAGAGCTGAACAGCTAGGATGCTATAAAACATCAGTGAAAAAAAAGAAAAGAAAAAAAAGAGAAAATCTTAATTAAAAAAAACCTCATGTCACGTTTTATGGAATAATCTATGAAAGTCAGACAGGAAGAAGACTTCTTTCATTCTCGAGGAAGAGAATAAGCCCTTGTCATTTAACAGCAAGAGACTTTTGCACTATTCCTTTTAAGGGACATGGCAGTAAAACAAACAATGAATCAAGCACTGTTTCGCCTCCTCTTCGAATCAGAAATAAAGAAAAAGCCTTAGAGACTTCAAGAGGCTCTGTGGGATTTTATTTTGGATTTGTTTTGTTGTTTTTTTTTTCCTCCTCCAAACAAAAGTGCTGGCAGTGAAAGCGGTGAAACTACATTTCATACAGCTGGTCTGGCACCAGGCCCCAGGCCAAGAAAGGAAATGTACTATTAAATGTGACTTATTGGAGAGACAGAGAGCAAAAAAGGTTGTGGAAGAGAAGAGAGGAGACAAACAGAAAAGGGAACAGAGGGAAAAGGGGGAGTAAAAGGGAGGAGGAGGATGGGTGAAGGCATGTTAATGAGAAATAAAGATTAGTGTGACGAAATCCTGGAAAACACTTCTAGTCTACTTTACTCACAAGTGGATAAACTAGTCTCATGCTTTCTAGACTTAATATAATACTACTCAGAAGGTGCAACCTATAATAAAGTTGAATAAAGAAAACTACAACTTTTCTTGGATCCAGCCAAAGAAGTAAAGGAAGTCTATGAAGTGTATATATAACTGGGTCCATTGTTAACAATCTGCATAATCTGTGGGAAAGAGATGGCTGTCTTGGCTCGGGTCAACTTTAAAGAATGTCAATAAGGCTGTTTGTGGGTGGGGGTGAGGGGGGCTGATGTAAGAACTGATCCAGGGGAAATTACCGGAGCCTTTAAATAGTTTCAAATGGAAAATCTATGTTGTAAATTTAGCCAGAAAAAGGAGCCACAGAAAGTTCCTGCCATTGTCGCAAGTATTTTCTGGCTAACAAAAATGGAGAAATCTGGTTTGTAACAGGACTCGTATAGAAGAATCTGCAGTCTGTTTAACAACAATTGGAATCACCTGATCCTCCCTTTAATTTAATTTAATATGGCATCAAACATGGAAATTAGAGACTTTTTTTTTTTAACCACCATTGAAAGCTTTGAATGTAATACCTCCCCCCATTTTCTGTTTGGTATCTGATTCAATTAAGACTAACATCTGAACCTCACAAGTGCCACAATCTAATAACCAAGTAATTGAATTATTTCAAATGTATATGTTTTACATTTATTCTGATAATTTTGAATAGAAACATAATAAAAGTACTAAGATACTTGAAATTTGTGTAGTTATTCGCATATGTAGGGTAACATAAAGTACTTTCTACTTATCAAATAGACAAAATTAGTTAATAAACATCTGCAGCGTGCAGCCAAGAATAGTGCATTTTTATTAATAAACGACTCACTTTAGTAATTAAATATTAATTTAACTGTTTCTTAAAGTGTAGCACGTTTGGATTCCCATATACCTCGCTTTTTAAATATCTATTCAATCAAAAAATTAGCAAAAAACAAATAAATCAAACTATTAGGGCTTAATACAGCCCTCAGTGTGACAGATTGGAGTACTTTCAAGCTTTTCACATATAACTCAGTCATGATTGTGCAACATGATATAATAAGTGCTTGTGATACAAGACCACTGTGAGTAGCAATTTCCTCCAAGGCAGAGAGCTTGGCAGCCGGTGAAGAAGCTGTGGGATCTAGATGTAGTTAACAATTGGAGCCACTTGGGGGCGTACGGCGCCCTGACGAATTGCAGGAAAGAATTCATCAGCGCCAGGAGGGGTAACTATTTTTATGAGGTCAATAAATGCTTAACTTTGCCTCCTGCCAATTTATTACCTGGTTGTTATTTAAGAAGCTTTTTTTTTCTCACGTCGAAGCAAATAAAATGTTCAGCGAGAAACTTGAAAAAGAACAAAGCTTATGTAATTTAGATATTAAAGAATATTGTTCATATACATGTAATCCATTACATCAGGTTAATCACAAACTGTGCAGTTCATCAAAACGCAACTGTCAGCAAAGGAGATCAGGATTGTTGAAATAATAGATTACACATACACACATACCCCCCCGCAAAAAGACAACTTGGCAAAAACAAGGTGACTTTACCAGCAATGTGCTGCTCTCATCTAAGTTTTGTGTTACAGGAACAAGCTGTGCGCTAAAATCCAAGAAATACCCAAGTCACCAAATAAGTGGAAAAAGGCTGCAGGCTGTTCCATTTCAACAATTTTCCCTCCCATCCAAGCTGAAATTAATTTTAGCTGGTGTTGTGTTAAGATCACAAGAGCTACTTCATGCATTAAAAAAGGGAGGGGGTAAAGAAACTATTTAAAGAGCTGCTAGACCAGCCCCGGGGGCTCTGAGAAAGACTCTGAGGAAAGAAAATAACTACGTTTTTATGAGCCTGTGAGGACACAAGAGTTATACAAAAAAAAAAAGAAGTCACTTTCTAGTTAAACATGAAAGCAACAAGAAAACAAACTGTTTCAGAGAAAGAGTGGGGGGAGATAAACAGACATTGTATCTGCTCCCTCTGCTCTGGATTCATGCCTTGGAGCTCCTCTTTTGTCTCGGAGCCAAACCACTCGAGGTGACCCTCATTCATGCGGTTAAAACAGGAGGGCAGCCCAGGAATGTATGAAAACTTAAGTCCTTTGTCAAGTCTGAAAATACCAGATTTAAAATGACCTCTACTGTTCCCCTGGGGTTCGCTCTCATTAGCTGTGGCTGCGGCAGTATGCAGTAAATGCTCGCCCTGGCAGGTGTGAGCCCAGAGCACCAAGTGTGTCAAATAAATGTCCACTACTCTGCATAAAGGAACACTTTCAGTAATTCAACTATTACAGCCCAGTAATGAACAGAACCTGTCTCCTTTTGCTCTTTAAAGTGGACTTAGAATTATCTGGAATGCTGTAAATTTAACTTGCTGCACTGAACTAGATTTTAATCTCAGCGGACTTCTCACAGATTGGTACAATAAGTCATTTCTCTTTGCCAATAGGGACTCAAAATCAAAACAGACCACTTGATGCAATTCCACTAAAAGCTCATTGAAGTATTTTTCATACATAAAACATCAAGGTCTAATACATTTTTTTTTGTTGTCAAAACTCCAGAGTTCCCTGTCCTTTTTAAAGTATTAACAGAGAAGTTCACTGTATATTCATGGCAGACATTCCTCCCATAATCAGGCTTTAGATGTAGACCCTGAATAACTGTTGATAGATGGATTTAGGAGCAGATAAAAGGATAAACCTTTTATGTAAAACACAGGGAAATAGATTTACATACTTGTCAAAGCAGAAAAAAAATACTTAAAAGTAAAAGCAGGAAATTTTTAAAAGTTTTGCTAAAATGGGCAGCCTAGGAAGACATGGCCAAGTGTGGGGATGAGCAGAGGGGTTAAGTAAGGTACAGTAGTGGCCAAAACAAGGGACAGTGACAATAAATTGGATGTGATGAAATCATCTAAAAAAAATAAAACACTGTAGCCTACTGACTAAAAACTAATATTGGGGAGTGGCTGTCTAGTGGTTAGGACATAGAGCTTGGAATCATGAGGTTCTGAGATCGAGCCCAAAACCCACAGACTGCCACTCTAGGTCCCTGAGCAAGACCCTTAACCCCAAACTGCTCCCTAGGCACCGCACAATGGCAGCCCACTGCTCCCAAAGGGGATGGGTTGAATGCAGAGGTAAATTTCCTCAATGTGAGATCAATAAAGTTAAATTATTAGTATTATTAAAACACCAGCGATACAAGCTCTTGATCATAAGATTGGTGGTAAGGCAAGTTCTACTTTTACTCAGAGGTCAGAATACTGCTTACGTCATTGCCATGGTTGCAGCAATGGTTGTAGTGGCAACAATGTGTGTCCACATAACTGCTATTGAGTTTAATCGACCGTGCAGATGCGTAATCAATTTAGATAGTGTACGTACAAAGCTATGTAGACATGTACAGTCTTCAACAAGATTTTCTTTTTTGGGCCAAATATTGCAAAATTAAGAACATTTACATGAAATGTACAAAGTGACATAAAAAGAGCACCTTTAAATGTATTATGGAGGATTTTCTTGAATTTTTAAAATAACCAGCCCTCTCCACTTTAGAAAAAAAATGCACATGCACAACCCTGTACCTGCTCCCGAGAAGTATTAAACACGTGAGAGAGCCAATTTCTCCTCGTGCATGCTCTGTTTAAATGTTGCTGTTCTTATAGCTCATACAAGCTTACTGTGCTCGAATGTCCGCCATAACCCCTATATCCCTCAATCACTATATAGAGCGGGGACTTTATAGTGGATAGCAAACTTCGTTAAACAATCGTTCCTAAGTATGATCGATACTTTTTTCTCCCCGTTGGTCACGTAACTCCTCCTCCACTGTGCGGTGCCTTCGCCATCTTTGTTATTAGTCATCAACTATGGTGACAGCTGGCTGCTGTGACAAAGAATCCCATAATTCCATATTATGGAAAAGCATTCTGGAATATATGTGTCTCTTCTGAGGCCTTTCGTTTCTTCTCATACACTTTGTAGACACTTTTCTCTTACGACCCTCGGCCATTTTCAACTAACCAAATATATACGCCTGAAAGTCCGCATGCGCAGAAAATAGAGCTAATAGGACGAGCACGTAGGACGGCCTTACATAAACATATCACCAGAATGATTGAAAATTATGGAGGACCACTTATTTAGATGATCCACCCTGAAATAAAAGATTGTCCCTTTTTAAGGGATGTTAATATGAGACAAAAAAAAGTTAGTTTGGGGTTCAGCTACTATTTACATCAAGTACCACAGAAAGAATAAAGAATAAGCATTGCTTTGTTTGTGTTCCATCTGTAGATGAGGTCCAGATTTACATCTAGTGAGAATCAGAGATAAAAAAACAAAAAATGGCTAGGCATTTGAGCCACACATGTTGAGACACTGTTTATAGTGTTAAGGAATGCTGACAGCCTGCACACAACTAAATTGTCTACAACTTTTCCCTCTCTCTCCTTTTTGCAGAAATGTACTCATTTCCAAGGACACGTTTTCGCTTGTTTAATGAAACCCATCACTGTTGCTGCCTGTCTCCTCCTGCTTGCAACCAAGAGGACATGAAAGCGATACTCTCACAACACTGCAATCCAACCGTCGCTCTCTGCTTTTACCAGAATAATTGATATCTGAATTGAAGCTGCTGCATTAAAAGAAAAAAAGGCAAGCCAGAGTGTAATGGAGCACATTTGATGCATCTGGAATACAGTGAGGGATATAAAGATGGAGTGAAGGAAAATGAAATCTGCAGTCTGGTTCTGTTACAAATGTTTTAGGACTGACTCAAGGTTTTCTAACAATGTATTTTTAAATGTGGAGAGCCGCTTTAGCGAATTGCGTAGGAACATCGATAGCAAGAGGCTTGAATAAAGGCTGAATCAATAAAACATCTAGTCTACTAAAATTGGAACAAGCTTGCATCTGTCTTGAAAAGAAACACATATCTGCATGATCTGAGCAGGGGAATATTTCACACGCTTCGGTCCCCGTACGAAAAGCACATCTGGCGAATGCCTCGTGCTTTTAAGACGAAATGATTTCATCCAAAAAATCCCTCTCATCTGCTCGCTGTGCTGTTGCTCAAAAACCTCCGAGTTTTTTAAATAGCAAATTATTCTAAATTGCTTCTCAGTTGCCATGGATACACCCCCTACCACCACCACCTCCATCTCCACCCCTGATGCCAACCCTGTTGTGCAATTACATTAGAGTGCCAAGGCATGGCGAGGTATTAAAAATCTGTAACTGGCAGAAAAGAAATGGAGATAGTGGAATGCAATGTTTCTGTAACAAGAGATCACGAAGGAAACCGGGAAGATTAAATATGTAGGAGCTTTTAAAAGGCGCTGACCTGTATAATGAAAGAAACAGCATGAAGTGCAAGGCGGGGAGGGGGGGGGGACAAAGAGAGAAAATGGCACAGCACAGAAGCAAAAGGCAGTCTATTTCAAGGTTATTGATGCCATCTTTTTCATGACCTCATTTTTAATTCACAGCACTGGGCCCTGACAGCTAATCTCGGGAAACAGTTTAAATAAATATCATTAAAGCTTCCCAGTAGCTGCAGTTGCAGACCTTGGCTTGGACATTTCTACATTGATTTTCTTTTTTTGCCCCCCTCCCTCCTGCGTCCTAATGAACGGCACACTGCGGCTAAACAACAGTAACTTTGAAAATGACAATTAACTGAGGTTATCTCCCGCTCAATTCCAGCAATGCAACTCAATTTCTGCTGGTGATTACTGGCTGCTCCTGGACGGCATAAATATAGTGATTATGCCCTTGGCTCCATCTTTCACAATAACATCTCCTAGGAAACCATTTCATGTGATTTTACCATTAGGGCTGTAAAGGGATAATGTGTGTAATTTTAAATGGGAACTGAATGCTTGTGGATTCTTGTGGAGTCTTTAACCCAAATAACACCAAGACAGCCAAGAATATCCCCTTAATTGAAGCCAATTACATCCTGAAATATTGTTTCTTTTTCCATCTCTACTAGGCAGAGGATTTAATTCTCTCCTCCTCAAACTTCACACTTTAAAGTGAGACCTAAAATTATTGCAATTGTGGGGGAAGAGTGGTTTTGACCCCAAATAAGTCTTTCATAGCCTTTAAAAAAAAAAACTAAACAGGTTTAAGATTTATTAAACATTTACAGTAGCAAGTCAGTTTATTTGCTACACTTGCTTGATTGCTTCAAGAGAACAGAAAATTTCCCAGGTACATCACAGCACCTCAGTGTATTGAGGCAGCTGGAAGCATTGAGGCATCGCAGTAGGAAAAAAAAGGAGATCTGTAAAGAACAGGAAACAGATAGCAGAACGGTAAAACATAACCATATCTATCGGTCCGTCCATAGAGATAACATTATTATTATTATTATTGTTTATTATTATCTACAAAACCAAGAACAATGATAAAAAAAATAAAAATAATATGTTTTTATCACCTGTTTACTGTTATTAACTGAACATTAAGTTGCTATCCTAAAAGATTATGCTTTCTTGTCCATGTTTAAGTAATTACAAGGAAACATGCACATTATTAGACCATGCATTTGCTAATAATGAAGAGTGGAGCTGCTGTTATGTTAATTTTTAGCTGACATATACCTAAAAAATATTTAGATGTTTGTCAAAGAACAGGAGACAGGCTTCTAGAGTAGTACAGTTCAGACAGACTCATTACAATTGGAAAGCTGATTAGCTAAGCATTCAACAAGTCTCAGATCTCACCTCAGCACCTACCGTGTTAAATCACACAGACCTAGAGAATTTTAAGCATTGCGTCAAAACACACCTTTTAACACATCCTGGGTTGATTTCAGACTTATTTTAGAGGTCTAAATCCTAAGTTTTCCTTTTTTTAATCTCTTAACACTCAAACTCAACATACATTTCAATTATCATCAAATGCTTATTTCTAAAAGAGGAGCATAACCACATACATCCATTAGTCCAGAACTCGTATTCTTTATATGTTAGGGTTTTATTGCCATTATGGGAAAATGTATCACTTATTTTTACAATCACTTACTGTCTGTTTACTATATGCTTTGGAAATATAGCCAGTGTTACTAACTCCACCGCAGAGGAGCTGCTGCCATATGAGAGGGAAGCTCTGCTTGGAAATTATGATTCATGCTCAACAACTGGCAGCCTTACTTTCAGGAAAACAGGCTGAACTTGGTGACATCCAGAAAAATAAGCGCAGACTTTCCAGCTCTAATGATAAACATTTTAGATTAATACTGTACACTGTTTTTAACATTATCTAGATACTTAATAGAAAGGATCCCTTTTAAGTAAACAGCTCTTTTTCTGCATCTTGCTATTATTATGGCAATTTCAGTACTGAAACCAGGAGGAAATCCAATCATACTGTATCAAAATAAGCTGTCTTTGAGTTTAAGTTGATATTTTCTTGCATTTTTTCCATATTTTATAGACTTTTTATTACCCAATTATTACCTCCTGGTTTGTCCATTTTCATACCTGAGAGTTATGCTTGCTATTAAATGTATAGTTCAAAACCATTTGTATTAACACAAACCAGAAACATGTCCATCCTCTGAATGGTATGTAGGTGACAACATACAGTAAGTTTTCACCTGGAGATTACAGACATAAACTCAGTGAAGTACAAAGCTGCATTTCATATATTGTATGCTAAACATTAGCGTTGCTCTTGTTTGTATTTTGTAAACTCTTGCTTATGAATGATATTTCTGTAGCACATTGACTAAACATTAAAGGTGGAAACAAAGACGCCTCTGGGGAGCAAACACACACTTCAGCGAGCCTCCAAACAGCCTCATTCATCATGCAGAGAGAGAATGGCCGTGTTTGCTGAGTTAATACATTGAAGCTAATTGCCCTCTGAGCAGCCCAAACACTAAGCCTCAGCTAAAATTATTCCCCTGAATGGAAACTTGCTTCAGCTTCAGCTGATCTCGCCCGCCCCGCCCTCTGTTGTACGCCTTCGTCTCCATGTCAGCCCGATATTCGCTGCAGTGCGTGGATATTATTGCTTTGTATTGATTCAGCATTATTTTCCTCTCTGCTGCTTCACAGTGGCCGGAGAGGGAAAGGCCAGCGCAGCAGCAGTCACACCTCAGCACTTCCCATGTGAATTTGTCCCAGTTCGCCAGCATTCCTACAGCTACTTTTTACAACATACAGCCTGAAGAACAATGCAGCTGTTCAGCCATGCCCTCATAATGATTTATAGACTCTGCAAAAAGAAAAAGAAAGAACCCCCAGCTACCTTTTGTTTCCAAATTTTGGGGTGAAAATATCCTTCTTTTTTTGTGACAAAACAACATTCAGGATCATATTGCCTGCTTGTCCATAAACATGCAACAAACTAAACAATGCACTAGACAGAGAAGCAGGTTTCCAAGAAAAGACACTTCAGCCACTGCTGCCCAAGCTTGCGATTTTGCTTACAGTAAGGAATCCTGACACAATCTGAAGATACCTTGCTCCCTCAAATGGCACTGCCTGCATCTTCAGTGTATTACTGACAGGTGGATGTGTGTAAGTGTGTGTCGTCAGGGCGAGCTGTGCTGATGCATGAGCCTGCAACAGCAGAAGGGGTGTGAAGAGCGGCCGGCGGCCCCGAGGAACCGTCCGCTCCACGAGCAACCAGTTATCTCTTGGTAAAAGATTGTGCTTGGCATTTGTTGTAACCTTGGGAAAGTGGCTGTGTTGTGCTGTTAAGTTTCTGTGTATGTGTGTGGGTGTATGCGTGTGCTGCATTATATCTCTGCTGCTCCCTCCGGATCCACCGCATCCATATGCTTGCTTTGGTTTAGTAATACCATCTGAGTGATTAAAATGTGGAGGTTCAAAATGCTGCAGTATCTGACTGAATGATTAAATGAATACATTGCAGTTCTGTTTTCAGCTAGCAGCTCTCTGTGCTTGGAGAGCACAGCTACTGTATGTTTATCCATGTAGGTCAGTTAATAATTCAAAACACTGCTGTTATTTAGAGATGCTTAATCCTCTTTGGTTGGCTTATAGATCAAAATAAGAGAACATTGCATTTCATTATTTTCCAGAGTGCAACAAAATAGATGGATTTACTCCAAGATAAGAACTGAATGGCATCCTTGGTTCCATCAATAACTTAATTAGGAAACATATTTCTTACAGCATGAATGTAGCATTCATCTTTTTAAACTTAGAGGCAGCTTTGGGTTTAGTTCTCCAACTCAAGGTTAAATTTTTGCGGAAAAGAAGACCTGAAGGACAGCCAGGCAACCTCCTGAACCCATAAATAATGAGGCATTCAGAACCGCATGAAAATATCAGCCCACTGACACATTCGAAGGACTGCTCTTCAAGTTTTAAGTGCATTGACTTCCCTTGAAAAAAATCAATAGTTGTCTTGTGGTGGTTAATAAAGCTCTGTGAAATCATCCTGGAAGCAACTGTAAGAGAGCTCACCCTTCTTAAGGCAATGCAAACTGTGCAGTGTGGGCATGCATAGCAATGTAGGAAACTTCCAAGAAAAAATAAAATAAGATTACAAAAGAGTGTGTTTGTTGTGTTTTTGTTACAAGCACAGTAAATATACCATACAGATGGTTTCAGATCTTGTTGCTGCTGACTGTATAAAATTAAAAGAAAGATGAAATAAGGTATTTAAAGCTGTAAAATTATGAACAGAGTTTGGTTTATTTTGCGGTGCAGGTTTATAGTGAGGATTTTCTTTCAATAGGAGGGGAAACGGCAAAATAGGCTTTGGCTTTAGGATATTCTTGGTTGAGGTTGTTTGGTTTAAGGTAAGAAAACAGAATATTTGTTGAATAAAAAAAAATTGTTAATTTATGTAAATAAAAAACAGCTTCCTCCAAGCCAATAGACCTCGTGGATGAAGATATTTGAAAAGCCTTGAACTAAATGCATCTTTTACAGCAGCAGTAGAATTTCAATTCAGAAAAATCGAAACATTATTTTGGTTAAAGCTTGCAGAGAGAAATCTATGATTATTGCACAATCCCTCTAGATCAGGGAAGGGCAACTCCAGTCCTTGAGCACTAGCATCCTCAAACACAGCATCAAACTGCTATATTACATTCTCAGTATAGCAGTTCTCCAAATTTCTGGTAATTATCTATTAATTTCATAGGGGAGTGTTGGAGCATAGGCAAATCTTTTGGAGCAGGGACAACTCCAGACCTCGAGGGCAGGCAAATGGCCCTTAAGGTCTGGAGTTTCCCATCGCTGCTCTAGATCATCCTGAGTGTTCTGCTTTCTGTTATGCCCAGCTCTCTTTAACATAAACAACACTGCATAACTTTTAACCCCAGTATTAACTTCATTTAAGATATATAGTATTATTTTTAAAACCATATACAGCTCTTTGCAGCATTAATGCTCCATATGGGCTGCCCTCAGCTGTGTGAATTGAGAGGGTAGGATTCGTGTTGTGTTATGTGACCCAGCAGTCTGTACTCCCTAAAACATGAAAGCTAAATAAGCGAAAAATTATTGTTAGGCAAACCCCCCCCAAAAAACCCAAAAGCCAAAAAAATATGAAATCTGATCTGAAGTGGAAGTTACAGGTCTGGCACCCCTAGTGGCTAAAAGATACACAGTATTCCTTTAAAAAGACCAAAAACCAGTTAAATATGTTGTCATTTCCCTATACACTTAAAAGTTGCTGTTTGTGCTACCTTTAATTACTAAAATAATTATATATCCTTTGTTATATTCTTCTTCCATGGAGTCACCATTTTTTAATTGCACAAAGCATGTTGGGTTGATGACGCAGTTATGTCCTACTGAACTGGAAAAGGGAAGGCTAACATTACCAGGGTTGTTTTTATCATATCGTTATCATATTAAATCTGTGCTTCAAAGTTTACATGAGCCGTTATGGATTAAAGATATCTGCTGACATAAGCAAACGTTATCGGCTTTTGATCTACTGTGTACTATAATAGCTAAAGCTGACACCATTAACAGAGGCTAACTCAAATCAGTAGATAATGAACGACTGAACGAATAAAAGGTTTTCTATATGATTCTAAAAGGTTAATTTTGGGTAAAATGAACAATAAACCATATAAATACACCTAATGTGACAGTACAGCTAACAGGGAAAGCCTCAAGCCTAACCTTATGAATGCTACACTTTCTAACCAATCATAATATGGGTTTCCTTCAATAGAGACAACATATTCAGGTTAAGATGCTTTAAAAAGCAAAACGATTACAATCTAAACAAAAGGGCTACTATTTGGACAGGATTTAAAATTCTCTTTGGTTTTATCTTTTCAAATGTTTCCTTTTACATCCCCATACAGCTTTTTACACATTAATTTATAAATATATTAAATCATGCCAAAATACAATCTTTATATATTCATCTCCCTTCGAAAACCAAGATTCATTCTCAATTTAGAATATTTCAGTCCTTGATGCCATCCCCACCTAAAGAGAAGCCTGTACCTAACAGTAGAGATTTATTTTAAACAAATGAATTCTTGATTCAAACCCACATTGATTATTTATTACTGAAAAGCTAAATATGACTTTCTTTGAGCCAAAGCACATAGATATTTACTTCTCTTACTATCCTGCTCACTCTGCATGGTGAAAGGATAAATATAGCAACTCATCCAGTCTTGTGGCCAATAACAAAAAAAAAGAAAAGGCCTCTGTGTTACAGTAGTGTATATTTATAAAACATGGAAACATGGAATCATAGATTAGGAAATGAAATTTCCCCTCTGATTGGCCTAAATTACATTTATGTTGCAGGGTTTTTAGATTGGAGCGGGTTTGAATTATTGAAAGAATTTGCACAAAATTAAATTTTCAGGGAAAGGTTGTGCTGCAAAAATCTAAACAAAATACAGTTTATTTCTAGCCATTTTGCAGATCTTCACATGAGCTGCAGATACCTTTCGTAGTGTCTCCGCGTACACGTGGCGGCACTTGTGCTGCTCGGGTTTCCGCCCAATTCATCATAAACGTGCTTCCACTGTCTTCGGACTGTGATCTGGAGGAAGAGATGAGAAGGACGTCAGCGGGGGCAAACTATTTCACAAGTCTTAAACAAAAAGGGGAAGAGAAAATATTTAGCTGACATCATTTCAAGATCTGGGGGAGTCACTGAGCCACATTGTTCCAGTTATTAAATACTCGACACTCACAATAAGCCCAGTTAACAACCTGCTGTCAGTTGTTTCTGCTATAATCCCATATCCCGCAACAGATGGGAATAACGGGCAGGCTCTGTCATAAAACACCAAAACCCAAGCTGCCACTGAGCTAACAAAGCCTCAGCATGAAACAAGAAATAATCAGAGGCAGATATGATGGTATTAAAAGGATATGAGCAGAGATTATATGAGCTGTATCCTATTTAGGGCCTATGTGTTTGGACAACAGTATACAGCTAGCTAATGAAGAAACAACCATGAGTAACAGATTTCACGAGTGAACACCAAACCATGTTGCACATGGGCAGTGAATGAACAAACAGCGGGCAACCCTGCCAAGTTAACTGCCTCATTCAACCTTATTTCAGGCCCGCTTGCTTCTCCTGTACCCATGCACACTTATGGCTGTGTGTGCGCTCTTCACTTGATCTCCAATGTGGGAAAAAATGAGCGATTTATCCAATTTCCTTCTGCTCGGTGTAGAACAGAGGAACATGTGTTTTCCACACCAAGGGGGTTTTGAAACAACAGCACCATTTCGGCTAAAAGTGGCTTTGAGCAATACTTTCTTCAAAGGGAGGAGTAGTGACTGACCTCATGGGGGTGAAAGGAGGGCAGAAGGAGAGAGAGAGAGATAGAGAAAAGAGGAGAAGGAGGAGGGGTGGGACAGGTAGAGGAGGGCATCAGAGGGAGAGATGTGTCAGAAACATTAAAAAAAAGAGGGCAAATATCTCTGGGAGAGGAACAGAATGAGAGGAGGAGGAGAGGGGAAGAGTATGTAGCCACATATGTGAATACTTACTAACTCATATCCTCCGAGTTTCTGTGCAGCTTGAAACATAGTCCAAAGGTTGACTGAGGGAGACAGAGGACAAACAAAGCAGTTAGAAACTATGGGAAAGCTGAAACAAATGACATCATATACAGTCATCGCACCA
Organism: Cyprinodon tularosa; assembly: GCF_016077235.1. Taxonomy (NCBI): domain Eukaryota; kingdom Metazoa; phylum Chordata; class Actinopteri; order Cyprinodontiformes; family Cyprinodontidae; genus Cyprinodon; species Cyprinodon tularosa. The sequence continues at coordinate 901,351 of NW_024039165.1, forward strand.
AGGGGAAGGAAATTACTTTCAAGGTCCCCTTAGTCTTGAAAAAGCTATTCTAACAATAAGTAAAAAATAATAATAAAAACCATTACAAATGTAAGCCTTTAATAACGATCAGCAATTATAATCTTGTCTTGAAGATTACATTTTCAAATAGAGGGATAAACAAGAGAAATTAGAAAGCATCAAGTTGTTACTGGTTTTTAAATACTTATAAAAACAGACAGAGATTTTATGTCTGCTTTACACTTCTGGTCAGCTGCCTGAAAGTTCTATGGTCAACCAAAAAACCAAATTCAGACAGTTTAATATAATCTATTAAAAGACAATTTTGTTGGCAGTGTCATGCTGAGGGGATTTTTAATAGAGGACCACTGTTTTAAAGCCAGGCAGCTGTGAGCACAACAGTGCGCCGAGTTGCATATATTTTTGCAAATATATAACAATAAAAACACATACAGATGTTTCTGATATTTAACTTTCCTAATACCTGAATCAATAATCCGCATTTCAATTTGTTTTCTCTCTTTATATTGAGGGAGTTACAATCTGAGCTGTTTTAAACGGCATTTTCCTAAAGATGCAGTAATCTAATCTGAGGATCAAAAGTCTACAGTAATTGTGAGTTGATACAATCTTTCAGGGCTGTTTGACACTTATTTCTTTATATCCACAGCTACAACATGGGGGATTAACGGAGGAACCGTTGCCTTTGACAAACAAGCAAAAGATCAATATGATTAAAGGACTTCATTCAATGCAATTAGGAAATAGCAATATTAAATACCTCTGAATATATAAGATTGAGAGCATTGCATTTAGATTCAGTATCTTGCTAAGACATTGATGGATGGGTAATTGTGAGAGTATTAAGTTTTAATATTAGTAATAAGTAGGAGAAAAGAAATTTGATCTTTTTTACCTACTGACTAATAATGGCCTTATTTTGATTTCAAATTGATTAGTGCTCCCCTAACTAGAACTGCATTTCTGCTGGAAGAGTGTACAGTTGAACAAACACGACCACATTAAAATAAAGCACATGCCTCCTCCCGACAAAGACATTTGTTAACCCTCAGCTGCAGCCTGCAGGTATGAATGAAAACCATTAACAGCATCAAAGACTTGGCAAAATGCTCAAACTTGTTTGTTTGAACTAATGCAAATTAATTTGCATCGATTTTCCCACCAAACCGATCCTGACAAGCCACATAATAAATACACGTCTTGTGCAACAATTCTGCCTAAAAATAGCCCTCCAGAAAACCTTCAAATGTCTTTTTTTTTTTAAGGAAATACTTGCAACAAACAGAGAGGCGCAGGTTCATTGAGGGACATTTTGTGGCAATGACATTTGTATTTGCTTTCTGTAACATCATTGTTTAACATTTTTATATGAAGGCCTATAAATAAGAAAAGGGAGGCTTCGCCCAGGGAAAAATCCATCAAAATTCAATCTGTGCGTACACAAAGCCTTGCATTTGTCAAAATGACATTTTCCTATCTCCGCATTTGACAGCATTGATTTTTTTTTTCTTCTCTTCCCTCCTCTCTGCGACCGTTGTCAATGCTCGGGTGGAATAACAAAGGGAGCTGGGTAGGTTTTTCTGTTTGAACTGAGCACGCTGGCGCATTGTACTATGCGACTGTGGAAACAGAAAGACGGTCTATTTAACTCGCTTGTTACGCATCGACTGTAATTACCACAGCCGCACACAGGATTGGGAGGGGACGGGAACACAAAGGCAATGAGGGAACATGCCTTTTCTTAGATGTCTTGTCATTAGTAATTTCTTTTCTTAATCCCCCTCTGTTTGGCAGGGGCAATTATCACTGAGATAAGGATGACAAAACAGGAACACAATGCAGCCTCGGTGACACACCGATGGCACGGCAATTAGACAACAAGGCTGAAAGAGGGAGACAAATTGGAACTGATGTTCACAATCACATGCTGATGTCCAAGCCTAGAAACACACACATGTTTGGAAACTCACAGACAGACAACACGCACGCTAAATGGTTAATCTCATAGAGTACACAATATAACCACAACTGCTTTCTGTTAGTGCTCTAATTCACAGTCTCTTGCTACCTTTCACCACTTCATCTGCACACATGTGACTTAAAAGGCAGCAGCTGTTCTGCAAAACTGACAAGTGATGAAAGTAAAGGCACAATGGATTAGACAATGAACTGCAGCCATAGTTGTCACAATTATATCAGGTTGTTGAACACTTCAATAAGAAGTGATCACTAGAGGTGAACAGAATCAAGCCTCGTTTTGGAAATTAATTTGAACACACAAACTGACAGGAACTCTCCCAGTTAGGTTTGGGTTGCTTACTGGACTCAAGTTTTAGGAGGTTTTAAAGAGTCACACACTTAAAATGGCATGAAAATCTACAAAACTATATCTGTGGTTAAAAGGGTACAATGCCTCCCCTTATAAAACAAAGCATAAAATAAGTTTTCTTTGTTTAAAAACAGGGTTTCCGCAGGTCATTAAAAATCATTAAAAGTCATTAAATTCTTATTTTTTAAATTAAGGCCTTAATAGGCATTAAAATTCATTAAATCCTTCGGAAAAGAAGCTTGAGGCAGAGAAAAGGCTAGAGAATGGGGAAAAATGCAAATCTGAACCAAAGTAGCGGGAAAACGAGTAACTCGGGACATGGCTGCAGCCTGTCCACGGTGAGGATGACGAAGGATTTTGCCGTGTATGTATGTATATATATATAGATATGTGTAAGTCATGGGTACTTAAGATTACATTACATTACATTAAGATTATTTCTAAGAGCATTAAAAGAGCATTAAAAATAATTAAATAAGAGTAACTCATTCATGTATAAACCCTGAAAAAGTTTGTGTTTCAAAGCCGGCAACATTTTTTATTAGTGTTGCACCGATGCCATTTTTTTGCCCCGATACCGATACCCGGCTGTGCAGTATCGGCCCATACTGATACCATACAGATACCATCTGTTTGAAATTTATGTGTATATATGAAGAATTGCATACTACTTGGATGTAAAATAATTGCCATCATGCCTACCTGGAATAGGTGACAAAAGTTGAATACACTTTTGGCTCTAAACATGGTATCCGGACCCTATTTCTCGGTACTCACAGATACCGATACAACCATTTTAGTGCTGGATCGGGGCCCCGCCCGATACTGGTAGCGGTGCAACCCCATTTTTTATCATACCGTTTCTACAATGTTCATTTGGACAAAATGCAGGAAAGATTGGGGCTTTCTTTGGCTGTTAGTTAGTAAAAGGTGCCCCTCCTCCACCTGTTGCTACACACTCCTTGTCAGCTGGACAAAATAAAGCTACTACATGTTACCACCTTTTCACAAGTCAAATGTGGCTGTTTGGAAATATTTCTGGTGAAGGAAAAAGCAGCTAATATTAGGTTGCTGTATGTTACTCTATAGAGTCTGATTTAAAAAAAAGTATAATATTCTATCCTATAAAGATTTTAAAAGTCAAATAAAAGTTTCTGCTGTCCCACTGTTTACAAACATCAATAAAAGAATAACATAATAACTGTAACACTAAATATGTCCTCGTATTTTAGAAACAATTGTTGGTTTTCTTTTTCAAATAAAAGAACACAGATTATTTATTTCATTTTTGTCAGAAATGATTCTACTAATGCCATAATATTGTGACGCTGTGTTATTTTTCTCAAGGTTATTTTGTGAGAATCTCCTTCAAAGCCATGGCTATTGTGCTTTCATCATGAAGCTTTGCTGTTCTGCACTTCTCATCTCTTCATCTAAAAAATCCCTGCAGTGGAAACATTTTCAATTTTTCTCCCCATTTTTTTTCTCTACTAACTGGAAAGAAAACAGCATTTTAATCTCCAGGAGACAGAAATAATTAGCTGCTGCTGAAAGTGCTGATAATAGAGCTGTTGTTTACTGCCATTTTCAAGAGAAACATAAAAATGGAAGAATAAACTACAGCCTGTATCCAATCCCTCCGCTTCTTTTTTTTCTTTTCAGTTTTTAATACTTTAATTGGTTTTATTTTCCAGGCCAAGCGGTCACACATAAGTACCTCTACTCTAAGATGTTTATGCATACAAACCCAGGAGCGAGACATAAATTCAGCATAAGAGAGAAGCAGGGGAAAACTGCCGGGCATTGTGTTGAGCCAGCAATCATATAACAAGGTTCTACAATAACTTACAAGCCATTTGTGGTAAAAGTAGATTGAAGTGAATTATTCTAAGATCTACACGAACAAGATTGGAGCTATTAATCCAGCTTCAGGCTCACATTTAAATGGATACATGAGTAATTCTGGTTAAATCATTTAGCCATCTGTTGCTTTGTTAAAGTCCAAGAAAACTTCACAAAAAAAGATTAATATTCAAAATCAAATAAAATAGCATATTTCAGTACCCATTACATGAAAGAGACCTCTTTGATCTTTCAGTGCATTTGTAGTGAGCTGAAAAAGGAAAATATAAAACTGGCAGCTGATTACATCTGAGAGTTTGCATTAATTGTGATGTTGCCCCCCCCCTTTGCCTTTACATGTGCTGATGTGTGCTCGCTGCCAAGGACAAAGTTTAAACAGCATGATTTTAGCATTTAATGAGGACTCTTGCTTATGATGTGTTTGCTTTTGAGATTCAAAGCATGCGCTGTATGTAAAACAGTTGGCGAGCGGACCGCGACTTTATTCCGAGCTCAAACAGAGAAATACCAGCTGAAAGTAAAGACTGCTTAGTGTCTAATTGTCCTTCAGTCGCTATACATCTTTCCTCCTATTTACCTGAGACCAAAGCAAAACAAAAAATTTCAAAAAGGTTCTATTTGATTCCAACTGATTTTTAAAAAATATATATGCGAACAACCCAATCAGTTAAATATGAATTATTAAGCTGGCTTTACTTCATAATTGTGTTTTGAACTACTGAGGTTTAAAACACAATATATCAATAGACATTTAAAATATAAATTGTTAACCTGACAACCAAAGCTAAGATCATCTTTCTTTGAAAACAACTCCCTCAGAGTTAGAAAGCTGAGGTTGTCAACATGTTGCCATTAAGCAACAGCGCCATTTTTCTGAAAGCATATAATGTTGCTAAAAAAGCAATTACCATTACAAAATGTATGAAAATGAGGTGGTATAAAACATTTCCATGACAAACGCCTCCTTACTGTCTGTGCTCAATGCTGTGTTTGACCTTAATGCTGAGGCTTAGTTTGTAAAAATATGTTAGCAAAAAATAACCTTTCAAGCTTGCAGATGGAAACAAATTAATTGAGGATTAAAGAAGAACAAACTAGAGAAGTTTAATTTATTCTTCAGATTTAGGAATATTAAAACAGTAAAAATCTAGTGTAGCAGGAAAAATGTGTGTCTCCCTGCCAGGGACAGGTTATCCAAAATGGGAACATTAATGTAGTTGCTATAGATGTTTAAGCTTAAAAGTAACTAAAAGAGCAATAAGATTTGAAATCTCTTCAAACAATGTGTCTAGAATGTGCATTATAACAGCTAGATACAAAAAGTATTTTTCATTAGCTGTGACTAAAAGCTGAGCTTAATAGTAGGTTTAGCTTTGCAATAATACTGTCACTAAATGGGTTAAAGAGCTTCCTAAACCATAAGTTTAGTAATAATTGTTAAATTTTATTAAAAGATGAGTTCATGATGAAGTCCATTAAATAAAAGACACATTAACTAAATCACACATGCATAATTACTGCCATATTCAGTACTGCAAATGTGCAAGGCAAACATGAGATCATCAATGCATGAATTTGAGAGGAAAAATACAATTCTATCAGATTTATGCAATAGTTTATATTTTTACAGACTATTTACACTAGAAAAGCAGGCTCATTCAGCTGCTACAATATTGTGAGACTGTTTATTAATGTTATCTAGCTTTTAAATATATTTTATTTTCACACAGACTAGCAAAAAAGGAACAAACACCTACAAAACTGCATGTCGTTTGCAAGTTACTATTTATAGAGTAACAAGAGTCTAACAAGCTGACAGCTAATTAATCAGTCAGATGTTAACAGAGTTTACATTAGCAAAAGAAAAGGGTAGCAACACAGTAGTTTGTGGTTTTCACAAGGAAAGGGTTTTTTTTCAGCCTGCTGAGCAGCCATGTGCAGCAATAAGTCAGTGAGAGTTAGGCCCACATAGAAAACTCCATTTTACTACTTCGTTTTTTCTCATTAATTTGTTTGCGCCAGTGGTTCTCATCTGAACTGTTAGATCCTACGTGGTTCCCTTGACATCAGCGCTAATGTGCATTCCTTCCTTGAATAAAGACTTAGAACACAGCAAATTTAAAAAAAATAATAAAAAAACAATCTGGGATGAGAGTTGGCATCCTCAAGTGCCTTTCCTCAAGATCAAACACCTTAAACAAACACCTTTTTTTCCCACTGCAGTTTCAAGAGACTAGAAAGAGTGTGCTCTTTATGATGTTTACGTGCAGGTTCTTTCCTCTCTGCCCCTCCGCACTTCAAGTGCAAGCTAAGCATCCGACCTATATTAAAGATCTTTCATCTCGGGCAGACGTGTTTCACATACATGTGATGTTCTTCTAACGCTGGTTAAAGGGCGTTCTTGGCCTTCACAAAAAAACAAAAAAAAAACCTCTTTGACAAGTGTGAGATGTTCTGTCTTACATTAAAGCTGGGTAAAAAGTCCTGACAGAAAGCCTTCCAAGTTTTTTTTCTGTTCTTTACAAGCTGTTGTATGTAGTGTTTCTCCTCTAAGACTTTTATTCCCATGGTTTATTAGAAGAACAGAGGAATTTTTCTTTATCTATATTTGCCATTATCTCTGCAGTCACTGGACTCTTCTTTATTTGCTCTTCTAAAGCTTCAAACCTCTGTTGATGATTAAGTCTGACTGGAGGGGACTGAGAAGCAAATGTTTGTTTGGAGGATGGTTTACTTAACAAGTGGTCAGAGAAGTAAAATAAAATCAACAAAGGGTTTTCCTCCAGTCTGTTTACCGACATGGTTCACCCCCATTTTCAAACTATAATATAAAACACTTTATTTGTTTTCTTTGCTACAAGTTGAGGGATATTTTCTGATTCTGTCACTTTCTCTAGTTTTATTCTGTCTTTCTTACAGGTGTTTTTCTGTTTCTAATCCACTCTCAGCTTGCTAACCTTTCCCACTGGCAATGTTATGACCTAAATTTTCAAAATAAACCCAGTGCAAATCTACCCACACATACTTTACCTCTTCTTCTACAGTAAGAGTGCTCCTTTGTTTAAACTCTGCGGGAATAAGAGAATAAGTTGCACTACTCACTCTGTTTGAAGCCGAGGAAGGGGATCCTCTCTATGGGCGTGTCTCGCTCTTTCATGTACTTGTAGAGCTCTACCAAAAAAGCCTGCTCCTCTGCACGGCTCTCCTCTGAAGTTTCCTCATCTTTCTTCTCATCCTTTTTCTCGCTCCCCTCCTCCTTTTCCTTCTCCTTTCCTCGCTCCTTCTCATCGGGTGACGACTTCTTACTGAGGCCTGCAAGCTTTTGTTTGCCCGGTGTGGTTAGCTTTCCGTTGGGTACCGTTTTACAGCTGGGCTTGACCTGCGCAGACAAGAGCACACCGAGTCCACAGATGCGATTAAAGGAAAACTGAAACCATAATGAGAGGGTTATTTAAATGAGGTCAGACAGCTGTATGTGAAATGATCAAAGCACAAACAAGTAACACAAGGCTCTTGTTCTCATCACTGCAAAGCAAGAGATGAGTTTAGCTGGGTAATATCAATAAATGTATAGTGGAGGATGTTCTTTTTCCAGGTGGATCATCAAAATAAGTGGTCCTTCTAATTGTCAATCATTCTGGGGGTATGTTTACGTAAGCCCGTCCTACGTGCTCGTCCCCATTTTCACTTACCAGTGGTGAGTCTGACTTAGTGGCAAAATTGAAAATCTACTTTTGGAAAGTAAGCTTTATGAGCGATGCAAACAGCAGAACTTTTAAACAGAGCGTGCATGAGGAGAAATGGGCTAGTGCATGCTGTCGCACACGTTTAATAGCGGGTACACGGTTGTGAATGTGCTGCTTTTTTTCAAAAATTCATGAATTTCCTCCACTATAGGCGTTTAATTATGAGTCATGAATGCGTTGGAAAATCATTTCGATAAGACTGAAACAGCAGTCATTTTCTGATCAGCCAACGCACCATATCTCAGTGAAAAAAACTCTAAACATGAGTCACCCTTTGACATAGGACTATTGGAAGTCGGACAATCATTCTCTTGATGTAACTCAAAAGATACATGTATTTTAGTTCTTTTTTTTCTTCAAATTGATTACACAACGGTGGCTTCATCTTTTCTAATCAATTCATTAGCGAATAGCATCTGGAGGATCTGGGGCTCTATTGTGTGAAGAAGCAGACAATTTTAGTTTCAGACAAGTTTGTTTTTCTTTCTTTCTTTATTTATTTATTTTTAAGTAAAGAGACTTAAGTTGCTGTTAAAAAATGTATATATTTGTTGGGCCACAACATGGGAAACCAAAATTTGGGCTGACCGTCCTACAACACTTTACTTCTGCATTATCTTCTTTCTGCCATAAAATATGTTGGACTTTTAAATGGTGCTTGACATTTTGGTGTTAAGGATCTAAGTTTTGTAGGCATGAGAAAAACAACATAAGTAATGCAATCAATGTTAATCAAACTAATCTCTAACAAATGACGATAAGGTGAGTTTAATACACCACTTTAGTAATTATTCTAACATTGTTCTTAAATGATTAAACCCTATTAACAGTGACCGCTATCTCACATAAGGAGTGTGACATTCAGTTTAGTTATAATATAAAAAGATGGTGTTCTATGGCATGAAAGTTATTAAAATACTTTAAATTTTCATTACATAGAAGTTCTTTGAGAAAGATCTGAATTGGCTAAAATGACTATCTGCAGGGCAGAACTTAAACAAAAACAGAGAAATCGGTCAAATTGAAAAATAGCACTGCTTTCAACAATCTGACCTTCAGCTAAGCGATTGTTTCTGTATTTACAATCCTGCCTCCTTCTAATGGAAACTCGTAAAATAAGATACACATCTTGTTCCTCCCGCAGGATCATGTCGTGCTTGTTTTAGGGACTATTATGCTTTTCAGAGGAGGAGAAAGAGCAGGAAAGAAAAGAGGGTTGCTCTGTAACAGATCTTATCAAATCTAATAAAACAATGGGGAAAATATGTTGTCCTGAAGGCCGTTTTTGAGATTAGATAACACAAAACGGCAAATATTTATATAATCATGAATCAAGAGAAAATACTAAACATTCCTCTTCTACAAATCATCACTTGCATTTCTAGCATGACAGATTATGTCATTTCTTTTGTGTAACAAGTGGCCTTCAGAGTCACATGTTTCCCTTCGTGCACTGGTTGTTGTTACAGTGTGCTGCACCGCTGCTCTGTGGGTCACAGTGGGTTGTTTGAGAAAACTGAAACGCGTTGGCCTTGTTCCATAGCCCAGGATAAAAAATGATCACCTAGAAAACACTATACTGGTAACACAAGTAAAGCCTTTAATGCAGAGCCAGAGGACAAACATTACTGCATATTAATAATAGTCCAAATGGTACATGGGCTGTAACTATGTTAATAACATTCATGACTTCTGCCCTTCTAGAGCAAATAAAAGTACAATGAACCTTTTATATAATAACCTGCAAGTTTGCAGAGTCACTCCTCATTTTAATTATGTTTTCATTCCAAGAAGCCAGACTTTGCTGTAATCTTGATCAACAACTCTATAAGTTTTTATGGTCTCTGACCTGAGGGATAATTCAGTGATGAGTCACTGTATAGTAGAACAGTTTTATTATTATCAGCACTTTATTATTATCAGCTTGGTACAATGAATAATGACTTTTTTATATTCCTTGAATAATTCAGATTAAATTACATACAAAAAAAGTATTTTTGACACCAACAGGGTGATTCCCAAAGCTTTTGAAACTGAAAAGCTGCCCTACAGTAGATAATCAGATCATTCCTCTCTTAGGTCCTGCATCAAGTTTCTGAAAAATGTTATGTTTAAGACGGTTTGCATGATTTGCTGTAAAGTTCCGATACATGATGACTGAAAAAAGGGTCATACAAAGTCTATCAGAGTAACTTTAAAAAAAGGTTTGGAGCTCTTTTTTTATTGAATAGAGGTAATGCAAAAAAAATAAATAAGGGTGGTTTGAGGCTTGAGAACGTAGATTATATATACTTTGTTTGATTCTATCCAAAGATTTCTAGAAATACAACAATCAGTACACTTTCACCACAGGTTAGTCTATGTAGCTTATCTTATCTCACCTTTGTTGCATTTTTACTCTCTGGGCTTGACGGATCTGGAGCTGCCACAGCTGCCGAACCCTGGGTCGACCCTGACGAGCCTTGACCCGGAGCCTGACCCTGGGAGTCCCTCCTCTGAGAGATGGACAGCTTCTTCTTTCGAGGTCGCCCCTTCAGGTTGGGAGCTGAGGGAGAGCAGAATGACAGGAGGAGATTTATCTATCCAGGCTGGAAATAAATCACACCACCTAGTGTGATCTTTATCCACCGCAGCATAGCAGCACTCCTATTGTTTGTCTCTGTATGTACACAGCTGTGAAATATCAATTTTTTCACATTTTGTTTTTATCAGACTTAAATGCTTCAGATCTTTCCAAAAGAAATGTTAAACTGCAGAAAACACAAAATAAGCAACAATATTTTAGGAATATTTTAATTTTACCAAATTGCAGGCTTTTAGTTCATGGCAACACAACCCAATTTGATTTTTACATCTGGAGTTTGACTAGGCCACCCTAAAACCTTCAAGTTGTTTTTGTTTGTTTAAGGGACTTTACGAGGTAGACTCTCCACCTTTGTCTCATTAGTATTTGAAAAGTATTTTTCTTAAAGTCCTGGGGATCAATGAGATCTCTTCTTGCAGATGTGAGACAGGCTTTTGTGTTATTTATGATCATCGGTGGCTTTAAACTCTGGTACTCCCTCATTGAGATGTTTACCCAGTCTCTTTTTTATTTCTAAATTATTAATGAAACTATTGTTTGCTAAAGTCTACAACATTTAAAACTGAAAAATGACCTCAAAACCATTTTCAAAATATCACAATTAGATGCCCTTTTTAATTTATTCCCTGTTTATTGAGATTGAGGCAAATCTGTTGCTTTGGGAGATTTATTATCCTACTTCAAGCTGTCAGACGTGTCTAGATTAAGTCGATAGTTAATATGGTTGATTCTAGTTTGTGAAATTCACTTGATTAACCACATTTAAATTATAGTTTAAAAGGGAATTGCTAGTTTTTCAAGACAGAATTCTTTAAACATGTTTTTCCTATTAAAGAATAACAACCTTAAAAAAAAGCCTGAGTCTGTTTAGTGTGCCAAAAAAAAAAAAACCTCCACATTTTTGTTGTGTTGTACTTCATTACGCAGAAACAATAGGACAAACATTGATTATGAGAAATAACTTTCCTGAAAGAGAAAGTTGCATAAAAAAAAAATGCCACAATGCCACGACAGGAACATTTACAAGCAGAAAAAGGAATTTCACAGGCCGGCTAGCCTGTAGCTAATTATTTCTAAACTGGATTAGTGCTGAATGGGCTAACAGGCTGCCAGATTGCTACAATGTGCTAGTAAACAAGCCTCAAGTTTAATTTGACTCAAAAAGAAAAAAAATGCATTTGTACTGAAAGTTTTAAAGCCTGAATACAGAGCGAGGGCGTGAAAACAGTCAAGCAGTTTGCAGAATAATGTAAATTACAGACGCTGGTTTAACCAACAACCCACAAATGGAAGAAGTATGCAAAAGCTTCTCCAAGGGGGATTATTTTCATAAAGAAGCCAAATTCTTACCACAACATATATAACATGACAGCACCATGCTCAGTTTTTTCTCTTATCCTCTCATCGTTAAAACATCAGTTTGAACTGCAGCGCTTTAGAAGCTCGGATGATTGCCGTCTATATTTGGTTTTCTCTGATTAGTCTCCCCAACACAGTTAATTAAAAACACATGAACGTGCCTGATAGGAGCTCTTTGTTTGAAAAGCTGGCAGACATAATTGCTCAGTTCACATTACACACACAATAAAGTATTTAAACCATCCAAGTCCTTTGAACACCTACGTTTATGTCAACCACCAATTGTAATGTAACTCCTTGGCCGAGCGCCTCGCTCGAATGCAAAAAAAAAACAAAAACAAAAAAAACGGCAGCAGAGATAAGCTCCAAGGAGAGAAAGAGAAAAAGAGGCAAACTTCAAATGATCTAAGTTAAGTCACGTATTTCTCCGTATCAACACCCCCCCTTTTTTTTTTTGAAAGTATGCTCAATGACAGATTTACCCCGTCCAAGGTTGCTCTCTGCCAAAACGACTCCGATTATTTTTGTCTGAGCAAATTCTCGTCAAAGAAAAGAGCTACAATAACAGCAGAGGGCAATAAAATGTTAGAGTCATTAAAAGGCCAAAAGGCTCTGGACTCAGCAGCCCTATCGCTTGGTGTTGTTATCATCACAACCGCTAACAGCGTGGAAAAACAGTGCAGGGAAAATTCCAAGGACATTTGTTGTGCATTTGTCAACTCTCTGGCACTATAAAAACAAGTTTTCAGCACTGTAATCTTCACTTAGAAAGCACTGGGCGTGTTCCCTCCCTCTGCTGTTTTCTCATCTCCATGCCTCCTTTTTTTCAGTCAATTATTCATTAAGGCTCACAAATCGCATAAATCAGACTGCTAAATCATTTACTCAGATTTGCTTTAAAGAGACATGACACAGTACATCATTTTGCAGCCTAATTATCCTGCAAGTCTCTGACACAAACATCGGATAAAATACCAAAAGATCTGATAACTGAACGAAGTACATGAAGTGAAAACATATGCCGTCTTGCAAAAGCAAACATTAAATGACCAAATTTGCTGGCAGGTTCGAAGAGGAGATGTTCATCCGAGTGAGGTCACAGTCAGAGCGAGCGCCTGTTTTTAGTCCAATAGCAGCCCTCCGAAATCCTACACTCACTTACATAACCTGCCTGTCTGTTTACATTTTTCATCAGGTCAAATACTGCTGCGTAAGAAAATGCTGCAATTACAGCAAAAAAAACCCTGCCGCATAACATAAATAAAGCACACAGAGTGCCTGGGAAACAGAAATAAGCTTAATGTCATTGACTTGGTGACAGAACAAAGCCAGAGCGCCGTCAAACAAAACAGGGTTGATTATTAGAGTAAACTCACAATAAAAAGGTGTGCGTGTGTATTTATTTAGGAGTTCAAGAGGAGTCAGTCCGGTTGTGCTTTTTCTAAATGGCAGTATTGCATAAGAAAGGAGTCCTATATGTTAGAGTGACACCCAAAACATCAACACAGCTCTCTGTGCGGTACATTGATTTTCTTGAATGGAAACACATACTATTATAGTGTGAAGCAGAACAGTACTAACATCACCAGACAATGACTTTACAGCATCCGGGGAGATGTGGTATTTTTACTACTCTGTGGGTATTCAGGGTTTTTCTTTTTTCTTCTTCTGCAAAAAAACGGAAAAAAGAAAAAAAAAAAAAGCAGTTATAGGCATGCATGATACTTCCCTTTTAGAGCTAAAAATGCTCCCTTGCATTGACTTGCCAAAAATGGATGCTGACCAAACTTCCACCGAGTTGTTTTATGCCTCTCAGCGAGCTGCTTATTGCTCAGTCTGTGGCTTTCTGCTTATCTGGGACACTAGCGCGGCTCGGAAACACACCTTGAAGTGGCCAGAGGGCATCACAAAGCCCCAAAGGCACACAGAAACATGCACAAATACAAAGAAAAGTAACCCATTTACTGGTGTTACAGGAAGGTTTTCATACCGTTTGAAATTCTTCATGGGTTTTATCACGATTCAACAACAAGTTTGGATGTATTCTAATAAAGATTAAAATGATAGGCAAACATCTGTTGTAGGTGGTAAAGTGAAAGGAAAGTAATACTCAATTTTGAAAATATTCTACATACCAAAATCTTAAAATTATGGCATGTAGTTGTACTCTCCAAACTCTCTGGAAAAGCAGAATATGGAAAAGGAAAGGGGTCTATCTGGGTAATTTAGTAAGTTTATAACAGGTTAAAAATATCCCAGGCATGGAAGTGTGCTTTCAGTCATCTAAGGCAAGGGTTTGCAACCTCTGGAACCACAAGTGACTCTTTTGACCCCCTACCAAGGCTCTTAATGGTGGCTAAAAACAATAAAGAACAAACTAATGGTTTTAGAATATGGACAAATACCATTCTGACACACTTAACCCATACAACAGGCTCATTTTAAAGGACCAGAAATAAGTTTTTAGATCTTTTTTTCATGTCATTTGTCATTAGATTGGAAACTATCTTTATTTGTTTACACAAAACAGTTTCTCAAAGAGCAACATCCTTGCTTTCTCTTTGTGAAACATTTAAATATTTCCCTATTTTAACCATGTAAAGCACCATGGTATACCATGGTTTAATTGACCATATTTTTTAAAAATGTTTTAAAACTAATGATGTCATCAGACATTCTGAAAAATAAAGAAAAATCCGTATTGAATAATCAAAGTTAGATAAATTATTAGTGTTATTTCTCTGCAAGTTATTATGTATTTTATGTTCACTACATAAGTCGGATTGCATAAATTGTTTTTTTCAAGAACAAAAATAGCACGCTGATGATGTAAAGGTTTCAAAAACTCAAATATTATACATTTGGTGCTAAAGGGTCAAAAACAACAAAAAGCAAACAAACTCTTCGCTGCTCAAATAAACAGCAACAGATTTCCTATCGCAGATATTTTATGAAAAAAGTTGTTAAAAAGTTATAATAAAAGTTGTCTTTTATTTAAAGATCATGTCATATTTTGTGGGCTTTGCATTTGAGAAGTTGCAGAACCCTGATCTAAAGAGAGAAAAATGATGTTGCAGCTGCTACCCTAACTCTACATCTCTGTCTACCTAAACCTACAGGCTGGGTTAGGGGAGCATCATTCAGAGAAGCAGTAAAAATATACAACTTGGAACCTATTAGTCATCCACTCCACAAATGTGGCCTTTAGTAAAGACTGGCAAGAAATCAACAGCAAGCCCTTAAAAGTTTGCTATAAAACAGATTATAGCAATCGTGGTTGTTTTAAAAACAACCTGAAAACATCCCCATGATGAAGCATGGTGGTGGCATCATGCTGGATGCTTTTCTTGAATAGGCCAGGGAAGCTGATTAGAGTTGATTGGAAGAAAAAAAAAGTAATCTGGGAACAAACTCTGAGTAGTGGCTTCATTTAAATCCTCGAGGGTGTTCTGCTTATTTTAGATGTGTTTTTGAAGCTACACGCCCAAATACGCTAGCTAAGCTACCTCCCTTGCAGCAGTCGAGCTCCGCTAATAAGCTCATATTGGAGGCAGGTGTGTTAAAACATCTGAAAGTTGCAGGACATCAACCCTCGAGGACTGGAGTTTGAGACCACTGAGTTAGAGGCTGCAGGAGATGTGAGACTGCCTTTATATTCTGATGTTAAACACACACTGCCGGAGCTACAATGAAGCAATTTACATCAAATCATATTCATGTGCCTGAATGCTTAAATGAGTGCAGAGCTAAATCCAATTGGAAAAAAAGGCAGCGGCGCTTCAAAACAGTTTTTCACAGAGACTCTATAAACCAATCTGAGCCTGAGCTATGTAGCCAAGATAATGATCAAAGATGGGAGAGGTTTGCTCCAAAAGACTTGCAGCTGTATTTACAATAAAAGGTGCTTTTATAAAGCACTGAGTCAGGCAGTGCTGCATCCAAATGTATGCCACCGTTTTCAGATTCTTCTTAATAAAAGTAAATTAAAGAGAATGGCGTGTCTATTTTCATCCACTAAACAATTACGCACTACTTTATG
This sequence comes from Cyprinodon tularosa, assembly GCF_016077235.1. Lineage (NCBI taxonomy): Eukaryota > Metazoa > Chordata > Actinopteri > Cyprinodontiformes > Cyprinodontidae > Cyprinodon > Cyprinodon tularosa. Next base: position 917,292 of record NW_024039165.1, read on the forward strand.
CTGGCATACTGCACACAATCCCAATAAAATATATAACAGCCTGTGGTAGTAATGTGATAAAATGTAACAAGGTTAAAGCAGTAGGAATGCTTTAGCAAGCCATTGTTTATTGATGGAAAGTTAACAAAATTGAATATAGTGGCTTTTTGGAAAGACGTTAAGTCATGATGCACCCATACATAAAAAAAAAAAACAACATAAGAGTGCTCTCCAGGGCTTAACATGCCTCTGTTAGAGAACTTCAGAAGTCACGACATCTTCAGCAGGGCGAAGAGTCAAGCCTGTGACGTCAAACGCACTCAGCTCCTACTGGCTTTGAAACAAGCCTCTGTTCTCATAATTTAGCCCCTTAGAATCAATTAAATACAGAAGTAGTGTCATTCAGATGATGTCAGTGATAATGGAAAAACTCATTAGAGACAGCTCAGGGATGGTTCTGATATCTGTCTGCTTCAGTAGTGAAGAGCCACAGGGAAGCAACAAAATGTGCATGGCTGGGAGGCAGCTGGGAATACAGCACCACACACTTCACTGATGGATGTCTTGGACGATAAAGCTTCATATCTTTGCCAGTGTTTAACTAAATGAAAAGTAAAGCAGCTAAATAAGAGTCCTCCTTCAAGTGAACATGTGATTGTGCTGATACATTTTTGCACTTCCCTGGGAAACTGTAATATTATATACATATACAAATAAAATCTTGAGGGATATGAAATACTCTGTTATACAGTAAGCAGATTAGTTATTCAGCTCATCTTTTGATTTCAGCACTTTAGGGACAGTAACGCTCATAGTGAACTTTAAAAATGTCCAGACAAACAATGTTTGCTAATGTTTTAAGCCACTTTAGCAACAGTGACCTAAGGGAAAATAACCTTTAGAAACACACATTAACTATAGTTCAGACTGAAAGCATGAACCCTAATAAACATTTTTCAAATGTAATCAGATCTCTATAGGTGCTCTACATTTATTATTGTTACCTTTTTTTTTTTTTACCACTATCATCATTTTACATTCCTTTTAAAATTTTTCATCCTAGGGCTCAAAATACCATAAATTGTGGTCAACTAAACAGTAACCTTCTTAAGTATTTAAGTCATTTTCCTACAAAACGTCTGCAGGCTTTCATTGTTCTTTGACTAATTTTCTATTAACCTTGGCTCATAGTTGGAGCTAAGTTTAGACATCTCTCTTTTAAAATTTTTGAGCTATTTTTAAGTTTTAAACTAAAGTTACCAGGTTTCGGATTTCTAAATAAATGAATATGAGTTCATGTAGCCATCCAGCCTAATTAAGTCATTTGGTCAAGGGAACAGGCCCGCAGCATCACAGATCCTCTAAACCTTTAGAATGAACAGAGAAAGGTCCTATTACATTATTGGGATGGTAAAAAATTCTAATTGATTTATTACTTGGGCTTACTTGTGTTACAGAGAAAAAAATGTGTTCCCTAATCTTTAACAAGTAAAGTATGAATCAGAAATAATCACTTTTAAATTGATGCATTTTAAACCATTGGACATGCAGTTATTTTTATGTCTTTATGGAGGTTCTAGTATAAACAAACAAACTGAAAGTTGGATTTTTTGTTCATTAGACTGCAGCACCAGCCATGCTGGTTGCATGTTCACCACAACTAGAGCAACATGATCTCCAGACGAGGCCTCACAAAACCTGACGATTTTAGTACCCAGCAGCTGAGGAGGAGCAACAGAAAAGGAGGTCAAAGCTATCTTTAACCTCGGACTTTGTACCTTGGGCAAGTTCACATACTAAAAGACTATCAAAAGTTTATTATATTGTTCTGAGCACATCTCTGGGATCACAAAAAAGAAAAAAAAAAATGAAATGACCCAGTCAAGATAAAAAGAAACCTTTTTCTCCCTGCAGGAATAAAAGCAGCAACTCCAATTATCAGTGTCTATATAGAATGACAGCTACTTTAACTTCCTCATTCTTATACTTTTATCTGACCTATAAATCAGGAAAAATACTGAATAATTACTACAACACTAAGATTTTTCAGGCTAAAATAATAAATAATCCCTTATTCATATTGTTATTTCTCTATTTAGATATAATACTGGGTGGTTGTTGTTTCAGTTTGTTCTTCTGCTTCATTCTAGGTTTTTAACATTGTTAGTATTTTTTGTAGGAAAAACAAATCTCTTCAGTAACACTATTATATTTCAGAAAGTAAAAGTTTGGTCTGCTTGTTTTTAATTAAAAAGTTTTACCCAGGGGATCGTTGTAAAGCTTTAAGGTAAATTGGCACCCAAATAACAGGAAGTGAGATGGCTTCTCTGCACCTATTTTATTTGTTGACACTAAACTCTTGATGATAAACAGAGATTGTCTACAGCAGAGAGTGAAGCATCAGGGCAACAGTATATAAAGCCTCACAGATGAAATTGTCATGGTGACAGAGTTCCCTGCTGAACTGCTTGGCCCCCTCAGTTTCCTCTTAAAGCTTTATTTATCTGCTGTTATCCTGACAACATCCTCAAATTTATTCGATTAATAAAATAACTATTTGACTGAGATTAGATTGTAAGTCCTGTAAAATATATAGAGATACAGCATGGACATAAATGTGAGTCCTAAATGTTATAGGGAGGTCAAAGGTCAAGCTAAATAAAAGAATAACTAACACAATATAATAAGCCCCAAGTCATAAAACTACTGAGCTCAATAAATATCACACCTCTGCAGTTCAGTTGATTGAACAAATGAAACAACAGATCCGACTTGTCAGATCTGAAGTATTATGCAGCCAAAGTGCGACTGATTGACTGACTGATTGACTCAAAGCCTGGAGGAAATGTCACATCTACGATTTCATGAAACAAAATTCCCACTCCAGCTCTTTAATTCTGCACCCAAGTTCAAACACGGACGTGAAGGAGGAATGTGCCAGACACGACTCTAAGAAGAAGGGGTTGACAGGAAACATGTTTTGACATATTTTGTTGTCTCACTTGGTTGCAAATTCACCAAAGGCCTGACTCCCACTCAGCAATTATTAGCACAGCTCACAGCCAAAGGTAACAGTCGTGTTGCAACACTTAGCTTTGTTTAAACAGCACAGCATGTGCCTCAGGAGAGGAGACCATACCCTGCAAAAAAATACCTCTTTGGAGAATAAAATATATCAGTTAGATTGGGAGTATTTTATGTAAAAAGAAGGCAGTCAAAGTTAAACTAAGTAAAAACTTAATTAACACAGCAATAAATGTGATAATCACTTACAGAAGATGCTGTTCTAGACAACAGAATTAAATACATCAGTTACAGACTAATAAAAATATTTACAGCACTTAAATTTTAAAGACAATCAAGCGAGTTTCTGCAAAAAAAAAATCTAGAAAACAAGCAGGTTTTGCATTGGGACATGAACATTTTTCTAGAAATGTTTAACTTTTTCATATTAGGTTATTTCAGCTTTATTTATTTGAGCTTTATTTATCAAAGGCCCCTTAAACAGCTTCTCCTTTTAACTTTTGCTCAGAAGATAAAATATTTGACTTCAATAAAGAAGCACATTTCTTGCAGTGTAATATTTTCACTCAGTTCCTAAATAACATTTAAACCCAGTCTTAAAGCTGCTCCTCTATTTCCCTCCTCCAGTTCTTAAAAGGAAATCAGTATTGGCTGAAATCGTTATCTAAAGGTCAAAGCTTTAAAAAATTATCATAAATGGTCTATAAAAGTCTGATGGGTGCATTTCTACTACTGCCTACACAAATTAGATCACTGAAGCCACCCAGTGTGAGAGTCAAACAGTACAGGGGATATTAAAAAATAACACTGCAATCCAGCTCTGTTTGAATTAAAGTGAATTCTATCGACTGGAAACTCCCTAATGAGTCAGAGGGTGAAGAACGGGAAGGACATAAAGGATGTTTAAGCAAACACAAGGTAAAGTCATCCGTAAAACACCCTGCAGCGATTATGCCCTCAGGAGAAACATGTCAGCATATGCATCTGTGCAAGAGGGAAGGCATCCTGACACCCCATCCCCTCCCTGATAGATTTGTAAATGAAACTGTATCTGTGAATACACCGACTCTAACACAAAGAAAGGCGCTCAGCTATGACATACAGTACGAGCTCACAACACTGGAAATTTACAGCAACTTTACAAAACATGAAGCACCTCCGCAGACCATAGCTGACCCCATCATGCTGTGAGGATGAAATAACACTCAACTTAAAATAATAAAACTAAACATGATTCATAATAAAAAAACAACACCTGCCATCTGCAAACAAAATAACAGATAAATAATACACCAGCGATCATGATATCGAAAACCCTCTGAAGCTGCTCCTGAAGCGCTGGCTTTAATCTGCAGAGCAGTGGGGCATTTAATGTGTGATCAGTGGAGTGATATGACACTTTGGTGGAACATTTTAACTTAACAATGAAGTGACAAGAAGAGCTCCAAAGCTGAACACCAACAGCACCAGAGAGAAAAATATGGAAGAAAATAAACATCACAAAGGAGAAAGCAATGACTTATTTCTCAGTCAGCCATGACAGGCAGCAGTGTGTGTTCATGTTCCATCAAAAAAACAAAAAATAAGAGGTTGGAGGGATTTCAAGTGTTTCAGCCCGAGGATTGTAAGGATCAGACTATGGTTTCAGTGTGAGAAGCTCGTCTGGGGAGACATTTCTTTCTTGGAGTCGTTTCTCAATAAGCACAGAATATCTTTAGTGCAGTAGAGAGAGATCATGTTTCTGATCTTAAAAGCTTTCACACCAAAAACATCAAAATAAAATCCAACGTGAAAATGATTTTTGTTACTTTGGTAATGGATGGGGACACATCAGAGATTAGACTCCACTTAGTATTTAAATCTGTGATGCTTCAATCTCTTTCAAATGTGTCCTTCAACGCTTCGTCTTTTTAAACTAGATGAAAGATGAGAGATTAAAAAAAAAAGAAAATATCCAAGCATGAGTAAATCGCAGCTATCTTTAATTGTTAAAACACAATTTAAGCAATCCTACAGTGAGATTTTCACATTATTCTGTCGATTTTACAGCGATGATTAGAGTCGGGAGGGGGGTTGATAAGTGATGTTTATTTGTCTCTTTGTAAAACTGAAAGTTGAATTTCATAAAACATGGCGTGATAAAATAAAAAAGTTAATTAAAATTTTGATTAATTTTACCAACACAAACCTGCCTGTACAAGCCTGAAAAGAATATGGCCGATTTCGACTCCTGATCAAATCCCAATAAATCTAAATGAGGTATTAATGGTAGATATTATTTACTGGAGAAATATAACCACATTTAATTAGAGTAGAATGAGGCTACGTTCACACTGCAGCCTCAACTTAACACTTTGTTAACACAAGTGTAAAACAAAAGAAATTTCGTTTGGAACAGCTCTCTGGACAATTTCATCTTTTTTTAAAGTGTAGCCTTGAAAAATAGTAAAAAAAATATATATATATATATAAAAACAGCAATATAAACATATGACTCTAAATGTTCTAACATTTTCATTTTTTTGATATATATAAGGATAAAATAAGATAAATATAATAAAATACAATACAATAACCCATTTTACAAAACATTCAGCAGTCTAAATGCAGTTGGGAAGAGTAAAGTGACCCAAATCCGATTTTTTTTTTGCCCATATGCGACCTGTATCTGATCTTTTCATGACAGTCTGAGCATCACAGATCAGATTTTTTCTCATGCGACCCAGGCCACCTGGCTAGGTGGTCCTGAATCCAATACATACACTATATTGCCAAAAGTATTTGCTCACCCATCCAAATTATTGGAATCAGGTGTTCCAATCACTTCCATGGCCACAGGTGTATAAATTCAAGCACCTAGGCATGCAGACTGTTTTTACAAACATTTGTGAAAGAATGGGTCGTTCTCAGGAGCTCAGTGAATTCCAGCGTGGAACTGTGATAGGATGCCACCTGTGCAACAAATCCAGTCGTGAAATTTCCTCGCTCCTAAATATTCCACAGTCAACTGTCAGCTGTATTATAAGAAAATGGAAGTGTTTGGGAACGACAGCAACTCAGCCACGAAGTGGTAGGCCACGTAAACTGACGGAGCGGGGTTAGCGGATGCTGAAGCGCATAGTGCGAAGAGGTCGCCAACTTTCTGCAGAGTCAATCACTACAGACCTCCAAACTTCATGTGGCCTTCAGATTAGCTCAAGAACAGTGCGCAGAGAGCTTCATGGAATGGGTTTCCATGGTCGAGCAGCTGCATCCAAGCCATACATCACCAAGTGCAATGCAAAGCGTCGGATGCGGTGGTGTAAAGCACGCCGCCACTGGACTCTAGAGCAGTGGAGATGCGTTCTCTGGAGTGACGAATCGCGCTTCTCCATCTGGCAATCTGATGGACGGGTCTGGGTTTGGCGGTTGCCAGGAGAACGGTACTTGTCTGACTGCATTGTGCCAAGTGTAAAGTTTGGTGGAGGGGGGATTATGGTGTGGGGTTGTTTTTCAGGAGCTGGGCTTGGCCCCTTAGTTCCAGTGAAAGGAACTCTGAATGCTTCAGCATACCAAGACATTTTGGACAATTCCATGCTCCCAACTTTGTGGGAACAGTTTGGAGCTGGCCCCTTCCTCTTCCAACATGACTGTGCACCAGTGCACAAAGCAAGGTCCATAAAGACATGGATGACAGAGTCTGGTGTGGATGAACTTGACTGGCCTGCACAGAGTCCTGACCTCAACCCGATAGAACACCTTTGGGATGAATTAGAGCGGAGACTGAGAGCCAGGCCTTCTCGTCCAACATCAGTGTGCGACCTCACAAATGCGCTTCTGGAAGAATGGTCAAAAATTCCCATAAACACACTCCTAAACCTTGTGGACAGCCTTCCCAGAAGAGTTGAAGCTGTTCTAGCTGCAAAGGGTGGACCGACGTCATATTGAACCCTATGGATTAGGAACGGGATGTCACTTAAGCTCATATGTGAGTCAAGGCAGGTGAGCAAATACTTTTGGCAATATAGTGTATCTGATTTTTTCAAAAGCCTCCAGCGTCTGAAGGCCCAGGTCACATTCATCCGACTTGAACGTCATTAATATTCAACAAAGGTCACTATTCTGCCTCTTGCTACGCAGATGCGGGAACAACAACCATGGAGGACGATAATGTGGAGAGCAGTTTTTTTTGGTAACTATCTTGAAAAGATTGAATTTTTAAGGTTGGGAAAGATCGCTAGACGTGCTCCAGCACTAACATCCATGTTTACTTTCGTTAATACAAAGTAGGCTTGCTAGTGACATCACTGCTCCCTCTACTTTTCATGTGGGACACTTAAGCTGTATGAATGCAGTTCACACAGAAGATCACATACAAGTAGTATGCGTTTGGAAACGCAAAAAAATGAATCATATTTCACACAAAAAAAAAATCGGAATTGAGCATTAAGGCCTGCAGTTTAAATGTAGCCTGCAGGAAATGGCTTTACATCATGTGCTTTTTGCACGAGTATGAACCCACCCCACGGTAAATGGAGTTATTTCAGACCCAAAGGAAGTTGAGTGCAAAACATCTCAAACTACAAAAACAGAAAGTGTTGAAGCATTAAAAATGAATGACACGCTAACCGTAACAAATTTCTGCATAAAGAAAAAAAATCCCATGAGATTCAAACACATCATAGACAACAAAAGTTATTTTTAAACAAATCATACAGATGGCTTCAATTGTAATTATAGCATTTCCAAATTCAATGTTATTATAGAAAATACCTTTAAATGCCATTTATAACTCCAGCTGGTAAAAAGCTTTCTAAGAAAGCCAGCCATCCTGAGTGTCCATACAGCCATGGTGGACACCATGATTTGTCCTTTTAAATAAAATGATTTACATCATAATAAACATGAAAAAAACTCCAGGTTTTTAAATTTCATACCGATCCCCACCTAGTTTTATTTTGTAGGGAGAAATGGTTTCAAAAGACCAGATATGGTGCCAGCCTCTGCTACATCACCTCCCTCATAAAATGACACCAATGCTGTATATCTCTTTCTCTTTGTGGCAAAAACGAGTCAGTCTTTTCACTGACAAAGAAACCCATTTAAACCTTTCATACATAAAAAAAACGAGTCATTCTGGACATGTTTAATCTTTCTTTGTTCCCGCACTTGGATGCAAATTCCAGCAAAGAGTAATTCAAGACAAACTGAAAGTAGAAAAAAAAACAATACAGTCATACTTCAAGCAGCTCTATCCTCGCAATCAACCAAAATTACACAATGTGCCCACAGAGAGCGGGGGCGGACACAGTACACTGTTTTTTATTAATCATCAAATCCTCCGTAGCTTGATAGATGATACAAGTGTTAATTAATTTCACATAAACACACAGGCGAAGATTACCACTGATTAAATTGGAAAACAATTCACAGCAACGACTGAAAGCCCAGCGAGTCACAACCTCAGATGGGATTTCACATCAATGATACTGACATATTTATTTTTCACCCGATTGCAACACAGGAAGTTTTTTTATACAGCAGTGCCTGAGAGCTATAGTGGATTTAATGATGGCGCATACTTCTAACTGCTTCCTGGGGCTTATAATTTACTTACTCTTATAAACCCATAGCAGTTAGTAAGGTAAGCAACCTTAACATGATTCAGATCTTTAAAAAAATGCGTTTATTCTTGAGTTTTAGTAAAATTGTAAGAGGCTGCCTTATTGGGAGCATGTTTTCTGTTCACTAACAAAGAAAATTTGCTCTAATAGGAGCCTGTTTGAACACGTGCTTCAGTAAAAAGGCAGGGATTAGTGGAGCTTGTTGCTAAAAGAGGTCTAACAACAGTCCCCCGTGGCGCAGCCAACTCATCCACAGGTCCTCAACGGCTTCTTGCAAACAGCCTTTTCTTTATATCTGCAGAGGACCCTGGCTGACTCATCTCCCGTCTTTAAAAAGAGCAGCTCTGCCCAAATACAAAGAAAATGCACACAAAAAAAAGATAAGCCAATTATTAGTAATTTTGCTACAAAACTCATTTTTTATACTTGTGTAACCTGCTGATATTGTGTTGAACTGAAGGTTTCCTCGCTGATCTGTGAAAAGCACAATTACATTTCAAACTGGAGGGCCTGTTTTTAGACGAGCAGCGAAAAAAAGCTCGAAGTACTACATGCTGTTACAGTATTACTGTTGTAGGAAAATAGAAAAATAAATTGCTTCCTTTATTTGCAAAGATAAGGCTACATCAGCATTAAATCCGGAGCATGTTTATTCTAGTTTATGTCAGATATTGACTCTTCCAGGAAAAATGTCTGTTGCATCAATAGAAGAAAGCTATTTTGTTTGTCTAGTGAATGAACTTGAATTAAAAAGTGGCTTTTTGACATTTTCAACCAACAAGGCACCCTTCACTAATGACTGACTGTGGAATTAATTGGATTATTAATTGGATGGATGGATGGATGTATGGATGGATGGATGGATGGATGTGCACCTCAAAACCAAACTTTCTGGATAACCAGGAATCTCTATTAATCTCAGTTAGAAGCAATCTAACTGCCAATATCTGTCTGCAGGAAAAAGTAAACATTTCTTTCAATATATCTCCTAGCTCTACCTGTGGATGTGTTCAGTGTATCATAAACATGTACATCCTGACTCTGCAAAGATAATAATGCACATGATTTTGACTGGGTTTTTTTAGACTCTTGCCAGGTTCCTGTGTCCCTATTTGCAACAACTATGACATCCTGTTCCACTCTGTTTTGTGAACCCATCATTTCCTGTACAAATGCTTGCATTATATCGGCTCCAGTCTGTTTTTATTCTCCTCATAGACAGTTCCCTTCAGCTGTTTGACTGACAGCGGAGTGTGTGTGCATCATTATCTCCTTCACAGGGCCTGTCTGTTGCCGTATAGCCTGTGGCAGGCCTCGATCGCTCGTCATTAGAAGTGACTTCGGTTTCCAACTGGATGCAGGTGAAGGAGATGATGCAGAGCTACAGACGTGTAAAGTTAGATACTCAGGGCTGCTGAGTTTGTATGATTAGATCACAGATGCTAAGGCATAACAAGGGGCTGAGGGGTGGGGTATTATTCTACCAAAACCCAGCGGTCAGCCAGGCTAAAAAATCACTTTAACAGATAAACAGAAAATTGAAAAAATAAACTAAAATCGACAGAAACTTTAGAACTTTTTGTCTGCATAAACAACATTAACCTTTAAAGCTTTTATAATTAGATCTTCTTCCTTACTTTCTGTGTCTTAATTATGTTCTACATATATATGCAGGTCCAACTGTGAGGCAAACACGAATATTGATTTGCCGGAGCTAATCTGAGCTTTAAAATGCTGATCAGGTCCACAGCTTTGGTCTGAGGTTGCTGCGTGCACGAAATAGGATCCACCACTGAGGGTCTGTATAATAATGCTTCAGCTGATGGTGCACAGAAGATAAATCAACCTTATGGATTGATGTCTTCCTTTATGACCCCTATGAATATAACAAGAATGCCTTCAATAAAGGTTAAATATAAGCTTTTATGCACGCAAAACAGCTGCAATGAGAGATGCATGCTGGGATTTGGGATGTATTCTCCTAGCTGCTGCTTTAAAGTCCAGCCAAATAATCTGGCTATTATCAGGTATTCTTGGTGCTTTAGACACGTGGCTTTAGACTGGAGTCAAGGTGGTAAAAAAATATATTGGTTTGACTTTAAAAAAACACAAATGCTATTTCTCTTTAGAGTTATATCAGGAAAATCATGCAATCATGATGCTATTGCTGAATATTTAGAAGACGTACATAAATTCACATTCTATTTTTTTTCTTGCAACCTTTTCTTAACATTTAGCATCTCAACTGCTACAAGTCTATCCAACATACTTCTAATTGGCATGCAGAATATAAATGATTAGCACTTAGAATAAACTCTGCATGGAATACTGAATCTAAAAAAAACTTTACGATTGCAATGCTGCGTACATGGATAAAGTGATATTTCTAACTCAATATTTAATATATTGGAAATATATTTGAAATAAATGTATTAAAACAAATTGTATTTGGATTTCTCACCATACCAAAGTAGACCATGCCATACCATCCAAACTATTTTAATAAATGTATAAACTAGTTAAAACTACCAAGGAAGAGCTTTCCTATAATGCTTATAGGATAATTAGCATCAGATTTATTCATTTTATTAAGGCAGCTTTAGTTAGGAAACAACTGAGTTAAATGTATGCAAGCTTCATTAGTATAACCGTTTTTAAACTTCTATCACTTTTGTGCTGTCATATTCTTGTTATTATCTAACATTTATTTCAGTATTAATAAGTATATAGCTGAGAGGTTAAATCATGTTGATGGTGACTTTTGAACATTTGCTCAGGACTGATCTTTGTGAGCCGAGGGTCTGATTGGCTACAGATTATGTCTGTGGCTGATCTCTGACTTGAATTATCATGCAGCTCATATTCTATGAAGTCATGGACTGGATGCGGTTCACTGTAATATAAACTGCCAAATTAATAGATAGGTTCTTACAGCTGATGATTACAATAAACTGTGGATCAGCCAATCTCATGGCAGTAACTGAATGCATTTGGACATCTATACTTGGTAAGGATGGCTGGCTGAAGTTCAAACTGGCTGTTGGAAAGGAGAAGAAAATTAGTTTAACAGCCTTTGAATGTGACATAAATTCAGATAGCAGACAGGTAGGTGTGAGGATCTTAGAAATGGCTGACTTCCTGGGATTATAAAGGGAAAAGGGAAGCTGCATCACTGAAAATGCATAGAGGTTTGTGAATAAGATCCATTAAAATAACTACCCTTTTAACCAACTATTCCTGGAACCATTACCTCTTAGCTAAGTATAGGAAATGATGGCAAAGATTTCCACAGGGTCACCAAAAGTTAGATAGTAAAAGACATGATGAACATTGGTTGGTCCAAGGAGTCTTTCAGATAACCAGGGTCAGGATTAAAAAACAAAAAGAGAAGTAAGAACATGCCTTGCATTAACAGTTCAGACTCAAATACTAGCATGGCACACTTTCAACCTCTTGGTCCTGAAGGAAGAATTGTCAAAACGACACAATCCTTCATATATGTCAATGCTGATCATGTCCATCGACGTATGATCACAGTATAACCATCTTCTGCTGGCTACTTTTAGAAGAGTAGAGCAGTGTTTTATTGCTTCTTGAACATCACAATGAATGCTTGTTGAGCAATCACCATGTTTTAATCTAACAAAGCACCTTTGGCATGTAGAGGAACTAAAGAGCCCCCAACTAAGAAATCAGCAGACGTCTGTGGAGCCATTAAGTCGACGTGGACTAAAATCTCAGGAATGTTTCTGATAACGTTCTGAATCTATGCCATGATGAATCAAGGCACTTCTGAAGGCGAAAAGTTATTTAATGAAGTGGCTGGGATGTAGAGATTATATCAGCCAAAAAAAATGGATACACAACTATACATACGTTACATTCCAGAAAGAAAGACAACCCCTACGCTGGACCATGTTTAAAAAATACTTGTGTGCTGTTAATCATGATAATTTGTTAAATTTGAAACCCAGCAGCACTAAAACAACTCATCCCAATTCAAAGAGAAATCAATTCTCCTCCCCCTCCCTCCCTCTGCATGTTTTTTGGCTCTCTACTGTTTCTCCTCTCCATTTCTCTTTCCTTTCTGTAATAACTATGTGAGCAGCAGCAAATGTAATTACGGAGGGGTGGGGTTTGGAGTGTCGTGTGTGTGTGATTGCAGTGCATGCACAACAAAATGCAACATTAAAAAGCTATTATCAGAAAAGGGAACATTTTGGCAGATATATGACTGAGGGCAGCTCCAACCATATGTTTGCAGAGACGGGGACAACAAGTCAGGTAGAAATTATCAATCACCATCAGGAGAAAACAGGCGCTCGGCCTGGCACGCTCCGGCTGCCGCTGCCATGGAGACAACCGCCACATAGCAGCAAAATGTGTGTTTACCAGGACGTTAAAATACTCATATTTTTATTTAGCACCTACAAAATGAACCCTTTGCATGTGTTAAGTGCTTCTGCCAACAAGAGAAAAATGAAAGAAAAACAAGGAAAACAAAGGAGGATAATAATTAGCAGGTGGATGTGTAGATGGAATAAAGTAATATAAAAGATAATTTTGTCTGTGTGTGCATACATAATGCATTTGCCAGTAATGAGCTCATTTCTACGAACACAGACCCTCCATTCAGTCTGTCGCCATTAATATTCCTCACCCGAGTAAAGAGGACATTCTTCCAAGCCATCAGGACTGTCATTTCCAGCTTTGCGTATTTGTTTCTCCTTTTTTATTTATTTTTTGAATAACCTTTCCTGTTCTCCTACTTTTGCCGCATGCATTCAAATCGATGTACTCCACTTCCCCTGAAGCAGTCGGAGTAGAGTACACAGCTTTAGGCATTTTTCACAGAATCAGACACTAGGAATGTTTCTGGAATGTTTCCAGAGTTTTTTTTCCCCTCTTTCAGATAACAATCAATTTCCATGTGACCTTAATCCATTACCCTCCCCAGGATTATTTTCACTTAAAAACAATTTGTGAAAATTGAACACATACGGCAAGCTTTTAAACATGAACGTGTAAACGGAAAGTGGGATGATGCATATGTGCAATATGAATTTTTCCTGCCTTATTAAGGCAACCATCTGGAAACAAAAGAGGGAGAAAAAGACTAGTGTTCTTAATTTGTTATTTGTGCGCCGTTGTGAACGCTGCCCCCGGGGAGCAGCAACATTACTCTTTCATCAGATCAAATGAAGCGAAGCCGTGTCGTTCCAGGAAGAGCCAATTAAACAGTTCAAAGAAGTTTATTATTGCGATGGATTATGAAATCATTCTCATCGGATTCACCAGGAGTGTGTGCATTTCTTCAGGAGGAGGGGAGGGGTTGTGTACTTTTAGCAAACGGCAAAAACTCATAAAGGCTGTCGACTCAAGCTCTACTTTGCAAAATAAATAGGAAATTATGTTACGCGCTTTACAAGTTTAATTTAAAGCCAAATGAGCTGAAAACACTCCCTCAAATGCCTGCTTTAAAAAAAAATAAAAACTTCTTTCCTCTCTTTTGTTCTGTCCACCTCATGTGATCGCCTCATGATGTTAGCACTGCTGCCTGTTAAGCACTTATTAACACGCATCACATTTGAGACATGTTTAATCTTAACCCAGTTTCACTCAGGAATGCGGTAACCTATGACCCTGACAAACTGAATAATATCAGCCGGCATTTATCTCTCGCAGAGTGGATAATTCCTCGTAATTATACAAGGAATGAAAGAAAGAAACAACACTTTGGCACTGGCAGCAGTCCAGCAAGCCTTCATGTTTCTGTTTTCCTTTTTTTTTTCTTTTAAGCATAATAATTCACAATGCTATTTAGCAGCTGGGGTAAAAATAAAGCAGCCACACAATGAGGTAAAACGCTGGCGAGGAGCTTTTAACTGCCTTTGTTCCCGGAGAGGAAATTAAAAAACAAATCCTATTTTGCAAAGAAGCACTAGGAGCACATACACACACACTGTAAGACTGTCCCACATACACAAAAACACACACGCGCCGTTGTTTCTAAGAGTGCCACATGTAAAACAGAGTAACAGTTACATAATGTGGAGGATTTGCTATAAAACGGGATAAACTTCAAACGCTTCCACATCATTTGTACTGACAGACTGCAGCAACAACTCACTGGGACTGTAGCACTAAAAAATTAAATAAATAAAAAATACAGTATTTCAATTTGGCTTTTGGAGGAGGAGGAGGAGGAGGAGGGTGGGGGGGAGAGGAAAGAGGGAGGGAGAGATGAAAGAGAGCAGTGGATAAGCTTCAAGGCTTAGCCTATTCATTACTGGAGGGGAAAAAAAATATCACAGCATCGGCCTATAAATAAATGAATGCCAGGATAAACATGGAGCCCATACATCAATAAAACATATGTATTCTAATAGATCACGCTCTAGTTACACTTGATAGGATTGAGTCAACCAATGAGCCCAATCATAGGGACTTTATCATTTTGAAAAGGTACACAGCACTAAGCCATGGTGATTATAAATAATCACCATTCACTTTATAAAATAGGCCAGTGGTTACTTCTATCTTTTTGTTCAGTATCTCATGTTTATAACCCAATTTAGCAAATTTAAGAAGTTCATTTCCATTTCTATAAAAAAAAAAGCTGCTTTGTTTTTCTTTGGTAACACAAACACAAAATAAGACAAAAGGAACAGATTTGTAAACCATCTGCCAGCAGTGTCACAACGTCGCTTTGGAAAAAAAGAACAAAAATCAATCACAGCCTTCATATAATCCTCCCTGCGCTACAACCATTGTGTTGGAGGACTTTTGACGTCACGTAAAGTTACACAAGCTCTTTTCAGGAACAACAACCTGCAGCAGGCCCCTACCTGCAGAAGCACTAAGCAACGAGTCGAGAGAAAAAGGGGCTGCATTCAGGAGGTGTCTCTAACGCCACAGTCCCTGCCTTGTAAACAGCGTTTACTGTTATACGGGCGACTCAGACAGGCCCCGTCCAGGTCGCAACTTGATGTCCGGTAAAGTTTAACACCGACATTCATGACTCCTATTGCAGACCAGTATAATTTTTCAAAAAACTTTCTATTATCTAGGCCCTGGTTGATTTAAATCACAACTCATGGACATTTGTTCTCTAATATTAGACAGATTTATTATAGAAATACATAATGAAGCATTCAGAAAGAGGTCTTTAAAAAGAAAATCATTTTAAAGTCTCAAATCACATCTGAAACAGTGTTTCATCATTCAGCAAAAGTGCAAATTTCACATACCGTTCTCTGCTTTTATTTGCAAATCTAATAATAGCCTTGAACAACAGGTAGAAATAGCTCAGCTGGCGTATCGTCTGTGTGCTGTAATTAATGTTTGACATCTCGTGGCACTGAAGTGGCATGCAGGAGCCAGTCTGACATCATTCTTCAGTGATTAATTTAAAGACACCTCAAAGACATCTTTGTTTGAATATCTCAAAACTACTTAACATTAAGCTGGGAAAAAAAATAAAAAAATTAAAACTTGGGAAAAAAAACAACAAAACAATAGACTATTAAAAATGATTTCAAGGACTTCCTGTTTGGCAGACGGCTCTAAAGAACCTGGATGTTGGTGCTTTAATAAATTCAGCCACAGGGGGAAGCCGTCACTACTCACAGCTGCAATAACATGTGATGACAGCATGACAATAAAATGGTGACTGAACGATTCACTGTGTTAGATCACCTGCTTGAAGTTGATGCTTGTTACCATTTGAAATTGATTTGCATACAGGAGTGAAAAGACAAAGAGTGAATGAAAGGATGGAGCGGCTTACCAGTTTTACAATACAGTTCATATATTTAACCCCCAAGTCATTATAAATACGTCTACTGAAGACTTTTTTTTACTTTCTTTTAATGTTTTTTTTTCACATTTCTGCCTTTAGAGTTGATCTAACTGTTTAAAAAAAAATCATTCTTACTACCGGTATTACTATTGTTGTTATTTTACTATCAATATTCAAACTAATTATGAATCTGTCAATAATTTTTTTTCGATTAATCGATTAATAATTGGATATCCAAAGGTTCCTTAAAGAAGACTTTTTACTAAATTCAACCAGGTGAAACTCAAACTTTTCCCCTTGAGGAGTTCTGGATAGAGCATATTGACAGAGATTTTTTTTTTTTTTATCTTGAATGCAAAATGTTTATATATATTTTTACAATTTTGGTATAATTACTGCTCTAAATGGCTCGCTCTGTCAGCTAAAGACATGTTATATTCTCTATACTCAAGTTAATGATTAATCAATGAATAAATTAGTTGTATTCATGATAATGGTATTTGTACTTTCATTTTTTTTATATAGACACATGCTAAATTTGGCAGTGGCATTTAAGTACATTACTTAAAATTAACTTAAGTAATAATAATGATAAAAAATAAGGAAACTATGATATTTTTGCCATTCTGATTCATATACAGTCAAAAAGTATTAAAAGAAGATGTTATCTGGTTAATTATTTTGGCTATATGCTCCTGTAGCCAACCTTAATCTCCTAAAAAAGAAAAAGTGACCATTTAATTCCCCAAAAAATCACAGACAGCACTATTTATCTTGCTAGCAAACAAAACCCTGTAGGAGCTTTCTGTCAATCAGCTAAGCTGCAGTACCCAACTACAGGATTGGGAAGGGGGATCGCAAGTCTTTGCTCCCCACAGCCAGACAACCTCTTGCTTTTAAATCATATCAATAATATAACCCATAAAATATCTCTTTAAAGATCCTCCTCAGTTTTAAAATGTCACGATACTTTGATTCTAGTGACCGGCTCAAAGCTCAAAATATTAATTACTATCTCGGATTACATTTATATGATATTGACATAAAGATAAAGAATTCAACCTGTTATTAGAGGGCTGTCTTGATGGAAATGTACTAATTATCCGAGGTAAACATAATAAGCTATAATCATTTTTTCTGGCCTCATAAACTACAGTATTTCAACACATTATCTTGTGTAAATCTATACGTTGGGCAATTTATTCCCTATTTGTCGACTTCCATTGATCATTGCTGGAGGAAACCTTTGCACAGGTCCCTGAAACGCTGCTTGCCTCTAATGAGATGCTCACTCTATCTATTAGTGCTGTTTGCTAAAAATAGATAAGAACCACCATAAAGCAATAGGTCCAGAGCTAGAGAGTTGGTGATGATGTAACGTGGATAAACAGAATGATTTTGCTTTTTTCTACCCGGCAGCCATGCTAATGTTCCTGAAGCCAAGTGCTTTTATTTAAAACAGCACTGTGGCATTGATTCTGCCTCTGCACACCAGGTACATCAGGGCAATGAGGGATAGTGAAAGGCAACAGGGCCTTTTTTTCCCTGTTTGTCTGTTTTGTTGAGGAACTGAAAATGCACAACATTAAAAGCTATTTTAATGGGATCTTAGAGCAGATGATCAGTTTGTGTATACGTCCTGATTACAAAATGTAACCACACAGCCACAGCATGTGCTCTTCTCTCCTCTAAAAATCCCCTTCTATACCCTCTGCACTGCACAACATATGGACAATGAAATATTCATGGGCTGTTGGTTAACACAAATCTGCACAGGAGATGAGAAAACATGGGCTTAGCAAGCAATTTGCCTATTGCATTAACAGACGGGCCTGTCATGAGACAATACTGGCATATGCATATTTCCTCTAATCAGATTTCTTGTTTAAAGAGCACTGGGGGAAAGTGGTTAGACTTGTGGAAACAATGACCTCATGCTGTATGATGATCTGGTGACCCAACCCTATCAAGCTGGTAAGATATTATCTCCACGAGGAGGCTTGAAATTTTAACACGTTTGACGCTTTCATATTTTTCTTTTCCTCATTTTTTCCCCTCTCTGAGACACATTTAAGTATCAGTTTCAGTCAGATGACACAGAAGAGCATTTAATCTTTCTTTAACACCCTCACAGATACACATACAGCTGAACCAAATCAAGCCACAGATGTGCAAAAGCATGCATGGTAAACAAGGCAGCATAAAAATAGGCTGTGAATTTCTGTTTGCAAAAGGAACAAATTCATATAATTAAGACGCTTTCATTACTCTTCTCTTTTTAATCAAGAAGATCACTGCACTGTACTACAACTGTTTCTATTTATTTCGAACAGAGGATAACAAGCTGACCCTGAACTATGAAGTTTCTGTGCCAGGAAATGATGCCTTAAAGGAATACTTCAGGATTTTTGAAGTGAAGATCTGTTTAATGGATTTTCACAAACTTTTCAAAAGACCTCCACAAAAAAAATGCACATGCACAACCTTGTACCCACTCCCCAAAGGGAACACCTATTAAAAATGCACGAGCCATTTCCCATCATGCATGCTCTGTTTAAAAGTTGCTGTTCGCATTGCTCATACAAGCTTATTTCCAAAATATGTGCAATTTTTCCACTACTGTATGTCAGACTCACCACCGGTAAGTGAAAATGGGGACGAGCACGTAAACATATAACCAGAATGATTGACAATTAGTAGGACAACTGACTGTGAAGTGAGAGGCACCCACATTAGCGGCTAAATGCCGCTAATATGGGATTTAAGACTACAGTATAACATGTTGGGAATTCAACAGAGCAGTCCAGATTTCAGGAATATCATTAGTCACCATCAACAGACATTGGACGGGTTGGGCTCAAATGCAATGACAGTAATTGGACTTCAGTCAAGCAAATGTTATAGGTGATGATTATTAAAACTACAAATACAAAACTGAGTTGTGTATTCTTAATGAGTGATCTGTTGCTTTTAAATACAAATACTTTAAGATCACAACTTCTAACATTGTAGAAGGCTGTTTGTGATGTCTTGTGGATACTGCAAAACAATACCTCATCTTTTAAGACTGTGGCTTTGTTTTATTTTATATCAGATGTTTAGATTACAGATCCATTCTTGCATACCTTACAAAAGCCTCCAGTATCTCCAAAAATTAATTTTACTGAACTAAACTGGCTATCTAGTGGAGATACTCCATATCTACCTTTCATTTTCATTTTGTAACTATAATATTACGGGAATAAAACAGCCCCAGTATTACCTTACAAGATGTTGGAACCTATATTATCCAATCTTTTGACCATCCTAATACCAATATAATCAGCATCACAGACTAAACATGCTGTGTATTCTGCTCATGAGAAGCTTTTTGAAGGAATCTGGACAACTGGAATAAAAATATCCAAGAGAAAAAAAAATAAATACAAATTTTTGCAGTAGAAATGCTGAGCTCACCACCGTATGCTGAAAGCTTGAAACTGAAGGTAAAACTGTAATAAGAACTTCGATTCTAATTTATCTGGCTGATGATTAAAAAATAGCTTGGATGCACTCATAAAGCATCCTGTCATTCTAAAGATAACATTTGATTGCTAAACATGAAAAATAAGAATAAAGTAAAAATTGTTGCTTCAGAAGTTACACACCCTGTGATGCAGCATGAAACTGTGGATTCAAATGCATACAAACAAATGAAATGGAGAAATGAAGGTGGATCGAAGGTGACACAAAGGGTGAAACAGGGCTTTATGTTCTTTGAAGTGCTATTCATTTCCATGTTTAAACCCAAGTTAAACAGGTTTTTTATTGCTCCAGTGCACATACCGATATTTCCCTTCATGCAGCTTTTGTGGAACAAAATACAAACAAAACATCAATACCAAAGTTCATAAAAAAAGCTTTCTCCAATGCTGCATTGGTATTTTTGAGATTATACTTTTTCAAAACTGTTAGTCTCCTTTTAAACAAGGCGCCAGTACCAACTAATCTCTCTCTTTATACCAACTGAAAGTATCATCGGAGTTGGGAATGTTTACTGTTTATAACTTTCCTCAGAGACCAAGCTTCTCAATTCTGAGCTAAGTTTTAAGAACATGTGAGAACAGAGTTAGAGCAAAAGGAGGAGGGCTCACTTTGCCTCCAACATGATTACCTCAGTCACTTTGAAAGCACTGTTATTTTAAACTGTATGCACAAGCAGTATTAGGTTTCTGGCAGCATGGAGGTGAAGCCAGGGAATCAGAAAAAAAATATATATATATAAAAATCCCACTTAACAGCTTGTTTAAATTTAAAGTCATCGGCTTCATGTTTAAAAGCGCTTGGCTGCGTTTACATACGTTTCAGGCAGGCATTTCTTTGTGGCCGAAGTCCCCCTGCCAAATTAATGTGAGTAATACTCAACACGCAGCTTTTAACAAAAAATGGATGTTGTGATCATTCAGTCATTCAGCACTGCGAGGCTCTGGCCCACTCTAAACTATTCCTGGCTTTTATCACTGCAGAGCGCCTCAGTAATGCCAATATTATTACAGTGCAGTATGTCACACCTTTGTTATTCTTAGGTTTATATAAGAGATAGATTTCCATTCCGCTTGTCAGCGAGAATGCAATAAGTGAAAAACTATTTGTACCCATGCTGTGTAAAAAACACAATTTATACATCTCTCATTAGGCGTTTCGCATCGCTGTAATATTACATTCCTGCTGGCAAAGAAAAGAAATCGAGGACACGAAGTAGCAAGGGTATAATCAATCCACGTTTGGCAGAGAATGTGTGATAATTATAAACAAAAACTGTGTCATTCCCTGTGAGGAAAGCAACTGCTGGGTGGGGTGGGGGAATGGGGGGGGGGGGTGCTGAACATGAATATGGATCACAGGACTTGATTCAAAAGCAGTTTCTTTCAAAGTTTGTTCAAAGGAAAGGACGCCAGTGACACCAGAGGTTTACAATAAAACAAACACAAGAAGTCATAAAGAGACGAGAGGCCAGTAAGGCAGCCCTGAACGACCTCCACTGATTTCAGCCTCGCAGGGCTGCTGTGTCAAGAAAAAAACAGATTTCACAACTAGGCTCTTAATCTTTCGGCTAAGTTTTTCACAATACTGAACACTGGGCCTGCTGACACTCGGAAATACTCCTTTTTATATCTGATCCTCCTTTTCTGGAACCCCTACGGTAACCTGACATACTTATAACTTAGTCTGGAGAAGAAAAATGACCATTACAGCTGCCAGCACAGATCTGACTGAATCCAAAAGGTCATAATAACTACAAAAAGAGCATTAAATCAGATCCTACACTTTTCTTCCCTTAACATATTTAAACTATTTTTAATTTCAAGTCACATTTAATGTTTCAGGCATCAAAATCTTAATTCCAGTCAAAAATAAGCAATTAGAAAAATGCAGCTCTATTTTATTTATCATCTATTTTAACAAGGACTTTGAAACCCCCTTAGATAAAAAAAAAACAAACAAGCTTCTGCCTCCCATGTTAAGAATGATCTTTGATTATTCATGTATTATGTTCATCACTAGTCACACCCTGCCTGATCTGTAAAATCAATAAATCACTTAACTGGAACCTGACCTGCAGCACAAAGTAAGCTAAAAGGTACCATAAAGAACACATCTTGCCCCTAATTAAAGACTTTCACTAACAGATTAATGTAACCATGTTTTGGAAATCAATTAATTTATAAAGAGTTAATAAGCCTCTCTGTTTGTAACTCCTGAAAACCACAGTGAGAGGAATGATTCAGAAATGGAGCCACTCTGGATCAGTGGTAAAATCTTCAACGAGAGGCCAGTTACTCAGTAAGAAATAGAAATGTTCATCAACCAAGCCTTTACTTCATACTGGTACATTGGTCATTTTGTAAAGCATTAATAAAAATGTTTTATTACCATGGTATCTTCTCATAATGCTGAGAGTTATTTTATTTTAAATAAAAGAAGGACACCATGCTGTCTCCTCTGCGCTTTAAAGGTGTAAGCAGTGTTGGAGCAGGTCTACTGTTTCTCAGGGTGCCCACAGGCAATGGAAGTTTCTAAATGTTAAATATATTTAAGTACAGCTAAGGCACAAAGCGGATAAGATCTATGTTTGTAATTTGCCATTTACAAAATAAAAGTCAAAGCACAACTCTGCATATGTCAGCTGGTGAATGTGGCAATGAATGGCTGAATAAATCTCTTTAAAACAGAGAAGCAAAGGAAAGTGCTGTACATGTACAGGCCATTTACTATTTTACCATATGTATATAATATGTACAGTATTGTTGATTGTCCACATAGTGGCCTCAATTCCTTAAATATATTATTGATTTTCTATTTTAAAATTATATAATGAATCCCTTTATATCTAAATTTAAGTCTAGAAAATAATCTTCCAGCCTTATTGCTCCTTCTTTCAGACATCATCTATCCTGCTCTATTTCGATCATACGTTTTTCCTCTAGTTGGATCGATTGCAACCCTTTTAATCACATGGCACCAGGGTTGGAAAATAACTAATTATATTTATGACCTTAACATTTTTGAAATACATGCTAAATAATATTCAAACAACAAATGTAAAGAACATTAGTCTCATCTGTTGCTTGTCATTATAAATTATATTGATTGAAGCTGAAAAACAGTGGGTTAGGATTTTACTTTAGAAAGTGCTTTCTAAAAATGTGTGATGTAAAATGATGATGAGTATATTGGATGATGGGATGAAGATCTAAATCACTAGATAGTGAGGAGAAAAAAACAGTAATGGAAGAGGATGCAGAGGGTTTAATCCAGAGAAGGATGCTGGAATAGGAGAAACAATCAGCCTCAGAGAACCATAAAGATAGCAGCTACACATAATACCTCCAAAAAGTGTTTCATGTTATAGTAATGTAGCCTTAGGAAATAGGTTTTTCTGCTCCATAAAAAATAAATAAAAGTGCTTCTTTAATTATTGACTGACCTTTTACCTCCCAAGTACCTCCTAATTGATGATGCAAAGTACCCAAGAAGTTCAGATCTGAATGGCTCAAAAAATGTAAAATTGAAGTTTTGAGTTGCCTATATTAAGTCCAGATCTAAATAAGACTGAGATTCTGTAGTATGATTTCAAACTGCTTCTTCATGCCAATAAAACTCAGCGAAGTAGAGTTTACCAGTTTAGATCAGTTTAACACACTTACTGGATAGCTTATTTTCCCATCAACAAGTTAAATCAGGATTTGCAAGCTGTGTTTAATGTTTACTGTGATTATCCTTTCCTGATGTCATAATTAGCCTGATAAAAATTACATCCATTGCATAAATAAAAACAAAAGCAGAAGAAAACACTTTTAAAACACTGTAGCTTTAAATATTTCACACTTAGATGGTGTTGCTTCTAGAAGTGGCGTTTATTCTAATAAAAGCGGATTTAGCTGTTTTTTTTAATAGAGGCTTTAAATAGCAAGATAACTGCTCAGTAGCTGTATCTGTCTCTAAGTGCGGATGTGTAAACATTCATGTGTGTTTGTGCCTTTAAGTAAGACGCCCCCGAGGCCTTTTTCACCTGCCAGAGTGATGTAAATTACTTAGCTCTGCTGTTTTAAAACAAATCACAATCAAGTCTCTGAGCAGCAATTCCAGCAGAAATAAAAAGCCTGCCCAGAGCCGAATAAACCTTCATGTGCAGAACATTAGAGATCCTGGCTGCTTCAGCAAGGAGAAAAAGCAGAATTCCCTTCGGCTATGAAAATAAACCTTTAGCTTAAATGTGACTCACGGAGGAATGGCATCATTGAGCCAAGCGAATGAGCAACAGCAGCCACAGGATGTTAGCGTTGCTATTCATAACATATTTTCCTATGACTAAAAACCGTTTTCCTCTCTGGTCTCACCTCTGCAGCACTCTTAGAATGCAATTACCTTGTGGCAAATTTACAGGAAAAAGAAAAACAATGACTTTTGACCAGAGGAGCCATTACATTGAATGTCACAATGATGCCTGCTGAGTTACCAAGCACAGGAAATATACAGAAAGAGAGAGAGAGAGATGAGTCACAATAGTCCTTTGTTTTAACTGGGGATTAATAAAAAAGTGTAGATTCTAGCGCAGAGGATAAACACGTTCCAGCTCTTAACCACTCCTCAGCGGAGCCACAAAATGCTTTTCAAAGGTGTGACTGAGGAGTTCGTTCCAGCAGCATTTGCTGGTGTTCGTAAACAGAAACAGCTCTCTGGAATAATAATAATAAAAAAAATAATTAAGAAAATATGTTGAAACTTCTTTGGGTCCAAATTATCAAAACACTGAAAGATCAAAAACATGTTTTACTTTAATTTATTTGGCAAAAAGGACCAGCAGAAATAATCAAGACAGAAATCACAAAAATGTAAAACCTCCATTACCAAGCTGTTTTCATAACTAAGTGTTTCTAGGCTATTTTCCATTTTACTGTAAAATATGGATGTAGGAAGACAGTTTTTAAACAAATGTTCCACAGAAACAGATTAAACTGCTAAAATAAAACTTTTTTTCCCCACTGCTTACATTTTCCTTAATAAATACTCTTGGTTAGGCTGCAGATATTGAATGTGACAATATGGATGGACGCATTTCAAAGTAGGCAAAGGGGGATTTTTTCCCTTTACCTACCTCTGAACTAGGGCTGGGCGATATAGAAAAAAAGCTTATCGATAAAAAAAAATGCATATTGATCGATATCGATAATTATTGAAAAGATTTGAAACCATATTTTATGTGCAGCTCTGCCTGGACTTTTATAATATTGCTAAATGATTTAATTTTAATAAAAAACACAAACACAGAGTTCGAATTAAATCTTTATTTAACCAACTTTTTTAACCATAACAGAATTGTTTTAAAGAAAAATTACTTAAGAGACCTGAGTTATGTTATTAAATACTGACAAAGAATAAACTAAAGTGACCAGAAAAGAGACCAAAATAAATATAACAAATAAATAAATGCCCCCCCACCGCCGCCCCCGTTTCCTGCTTTAACCTGAGTTATTACTTTGAAGTTTCTGGCCCCTCAGCATTTTTATCTCAATTGTTAGAACTACGTGGGAAACTGCCCAGAACTGAAAATATATATATATTTTCCGAAGATTCCTCGGAGGAGAGCCGCGTCGGGGCCTACACAGCTCGTACTCCTGCGGCTGTGAGCGGCTGAGATGAAAAAAAAAAAAGTTGGTTTCGTTATCAGACTGGTTTCACTGGTTCCCTACACATTTTCCAGATGACTGTGGTTTGTTTTTGGTCCGACTTGCCATGACCGAAATACTGCCGAACTACAAAAACCTTTCTTTGGAACAATTTCCTCCGCCTCTCTTTGCTGCACCTTCATGTGCTCTGTGTTGTGGTTTGAGAGGGCGGCGCTTGGTGACGTCGTGCCTGGGTCCGCGATTGTGATTGGTTGGGAGGAAGCAGCGACTAGCATAAACCTACATGCTAGGCTACAATGAGAAGGAAGGAAAACTACGTTTCTTTTTTATCGAACTTTTATCGACCCTCTTTTTTTCTATTGCGCCACACGTCTATCGATCGATATATATCGTTATTGAATTATCGCCCAGCCCTACTCTGAACCAGAAAACAATTTTATACATATTTATAGTTAAAATCATGGGTTCTAATAGACTGAAAAAAGCCCAGTGAGGAAATGAGAAGAGCAGACATTCAACCTAAGCAAGTCTATTTACATAATGCTTCTGCTTTTCTTTTTTTTTCCTACTTTAATGATGCTCCAAACTCTAAAGAAAGTAAATACAATTTAGATTTTAGGGCTGCATGACTTAAGGGAGGCATAACACTAGTTTTATTTTAAAAACAATATAAAAGACAATATTTTCCTCATCCCTCTCCATCAGCTTAGCGTATCAGCATCAGAAGTGAGCTTTAGGGTGATAAAGAGTTAGCTTGCTTGGCCACAAACACCAGTCAGTCATAAGAATCTGACCAACATGACCTGGCCAGGGTGTCAATAGCATCACCTGCATTGGGTTGCTCATTCTGCTCGTTCTCTCAGAACCATAAACTACTTAGCAATTTGAACTGCAGTGAGTTATCTGTTGGATCAGACCAAATGGGTCAGTTTTCCATGCCCACTTACACCACTGAGCCTCGGTTTAACCACTGCAGCTTACTCTGACCACTTTTGACAGATACGGTACTGGCTGCTGCAAGTGGTGGCTTTACAATCGGCTCACGTGGCCAGCTGTCTGGTAATTTATCTTAGCTACTTGCTTTGTGCAGGATTGCTACGCATTTCATCCTATCCCAGAATCTCATAATTTCCTTCATGTTAAATAATCTGGGGAGACCACTACAGAACAGCGACACCCCAAAACATCCGCAGTCCAAGATATGCTCTGACTTCTTCATTGGTCACAATGTGAACTTCTCAAACTCATAAAAAATCCTCTGATACTTTATAAATTCCCCCACTAACTCTGAGAAAGAAAAAAAAAGCGTACTCATTGCCACGTGTATCTCATTCACTAATGGGTGCCATTATGAAGAGATAATACCTGCTATTCACCTTACCTGTCAACGAGTTATAATGTTATTTTAGATTGGTGTGCATTATTGGCATGCACACTTGACTTTAAGGCTCTACAATAGAGAACCAGTTTGATGGTGTAAAAAAGCAGTTGTGAGCAGGGTGTTATTATCACGCCAACAGCTTCAACAACATCTTAAGTTTTGCTGTTTTATCAGATAAGAAGCTGGATAAGGAAATAAATTTTTCAAGAACTAATTGTTTTATATGGATCTTTTTTCTTAAAACACAGTTGCTTAAAGTTGATTCTTCAATATGGCTTCAATTACTTTAAGGTTTTTGTCAAAACTTTCTATAAAAAAAATCAAAATTTACTCCTTATAGCGGCTTTTTTAGTCTCAAATAGCCTGTCTGAGGAATGAAAAACTTCTATAATGGTCGGATGAGTTCACTTTTTTCCAACTTAACACCCGACTGGTGTATTTGTAAACAACCCTCAGCCACAGTCAGAGAGTGACTCAAACACTGAGAGAATTTAAAGCACTTCCTTTCATAATCGTACCAGAGAGATGAAAAAAATCCCCTGTTCAAAAGCTAAAGATATGTTATTTTTGCTTGTCCTTTTATAGACTGTTTTTATTTGCAAGAAAGGGGTTTTTAATTTTATGATTTTTTTGTTGTTGCCAGGTACCACATACTGAGACAATAGTCTCCCCAAGTGTTTATTTTGTTTTGCTAAAGCAGAATCAGTATGGTTATAGGTAATTACAACTGAAAGTTGGATGCCAAGATCATGTTGAGAATGAGTTTTAGGAGCATTAAAGTGTATTGCTGCAAAAGATCAAGAAGGAAATAATCCTAATGTTTCAGAAATCAAGACAGGCAATGTTTTAAATATAGCTACTTCCATGAATGTCATGCTTCAACGTCTTTGCCAGCTGCCAAACTCACCAAACTCGTCACAGATGCTCTCGTTTTGAAGAAGGGTCGGATGCTCAAAGGTGTCACGGCAGTACAGGATCCTTGTGCTTCCGCCCAGCGCAGCGATGCCGCCCAGAGCCAGCACCGTGTGGTCTATGAGCAGCGAGGACGGCTGCTCTCTGAGCCGAGCCAATACGGATCGGTAGCGACAGTACTGGGGGTAACTGAGGACTAAAACCTTCCGTCCATCCTCTTCTTGGCCTGAATAACACAGAAAAAAACACCAAAAATGATCAAAACGTCTGCAGTGTTCCAAAATATAGTTCACTCTGTCAGTCAGTTTGTATTTGTAGACCAGTACTTATGTCCGATATCAATATCTGATATCGATCCGATATTAGCCAGAAAAACTAAAACTTTCTGTCACCCTTTGGTAATATCTCAAGGGTTACTTGTTCTCATTATTAATCGTTGTTGATTGATCTTCTCTGTTTTAGTAATATCACTTGTTCAAGCCATTTCTAACATTCTAAAGTGCAAATTAAGAAAATTAAAAGCATGTGTAACAGGTGCTAATATCGTATCGGGTCAATTCTCAAGGATGCAATATAGGTATCGTATTAGAAATGAAAGAGCTGTATTGTGAGATCCTTAACACCAAGTGCTCAACAGGGGTTAAAAACAGAGCCACAGTAAAAAAAAACAAAAAAAAAACAAAAAAAAAAAAACACACAGAATAAGTAAAAAGAAAAATTAAAAAGAAAGAAAATGTCAGTAAATTGCAGGAGTTGAAGCCTAGTGGTTAGGACATAAAGCTTGGAATCCTGAGGTTCTGAGTTGGAGTCCAACCCCCACAGACTGCCACTCTGGGTCTCTGAGCAAGACCCTTAAACCAACACTGCTCCCCGGGCACCGCACAATGGCAGCCCACTGCCATAACTTGATTTGTTATTATTCTTAATATTATATTATTCTTATAAATTTTTTTTAAGGTCCATATTTTTGGGTCCATTTTTTATATAATCTTATTGCCGCTGTAAACACCAGAATTTCCCCATTGTGGGACAAAAAAAGAGATTTTCTATTCTATTCTATACTAATTAAATAAACAGAAAAATACAAGAATTTATGTATTCATGGTTAATTTTTAAGTAGTGACCAGGTAAACCTTTGAAAACAGTTAACTTTTGGGGGAGAAACTAAACTTAATAATGAATTAAAAAGTGACTGACAGAGCTTTCAAAAACAAAAAAAACAAAAAATCTTTAAATACCATTAAAGCACCTTAAAGGTTAATATATGCAATGGGAATGTGCAGCAGGGAAACAGGAAACACATAGCTTTAACTGTTCCAGTAAGATTTGTAGAGAACAGCACTTAATTTTACAGGACACATTTATTCCTCCATCTCTCTTTAGCTTTTATGGCTCCAGTCGCCCTTATGGATCAGTAGTTGGCTACTGCTACTTCCCAGCAGATCCACTGCTGTATGGCTGCCAGTCTGACCTCCTATGAACGTAATGATTGGAACTTTTATTCAGGACTCAAACAGATTTATAGCCCAAAACAAAAAACAAAAAAACTTTCAGCAATTTCTGGAAAGTTTGGTCTATTTTCTGTGTGGGCCCATGATGCTCCTATACTTTATTTCTAACAACCTTATCATCTTATTTAACACTCACTACTATTTAGACTCATGTTAAGGAAGTGAGATGCTTTTACGCTGTTTCATTGTGACTTTAAATAACTTTCGAGAGTTTCACTTCCTTTCCTTTTATTCTCAAAGAACACCTCTTTTTTAATGTGTGCCAGCAAACAGCAAGCTGTATTTTATTGTCTAGGTGCGTGTTAGAAACGTTGGATGTCATGCATGGCTTTCTGGGAGGAATGTGAAAACAGCTCAAAGAAGCGTTGCCATTTTGCTCGACCAGTTTTGTAACGAGATGGTGGGAAATCCTTACAGCAGTTTAGATTGGGCAGGTGTGATGGGCATGTGAAAAGGGGGTTGTTTTTGTTGCTAACTGATCGACCGTATTAAAGGCAAACACCGAATGTACATTACTCTTTTATATCTAGCTCTATAATCAACACTCACTGTTTATTTCAGGCTGTTGTGCTTCTGTTAAACTCAGTCAACCTCCAACTCTGTTATTGGTTAGCAATTAAACTAATATCCAGCTGACACGTGTATTTGACTAATAAATAATCAGGTGTAACAACTTACTGGCAAAGCTGTCAATGTTAATTTGACCACCCTCGGGACAGGAAGCACAATCAACGTGATAAACGTTCATAAAAGTTAAGAGAATAATCCGTTGGACAATTAAACGGTTAATGTTATACTAGAGGCACAAATACAAAGTCACAATGACAGATCTAAAATGGAGCGTAGGTGAATCAATCTGGCGGTGTTAGGTTGCTGAAATGTCCTAAAAAGGATTAAATGGCAATAGCAGCTGAGCCTGACGGGGAGAAATGTTACATTTTTAAGGTATTTGGCCATAAACCCGAGCACAGAGACGAAGGGATCACGACAGTTTTCACAGCCCGTCCCCAGGGAGGCATAATTGCGTGTGTAAAATTTGCGAGCAATCCATCAAAATAGCTGTTTAGATATTTCAGTCTGGGCCAAAATGGTGGTCCGTCTGACTGGCTGCCATCGCCTGCCAAATAAAAATACCATGAATTTAAAGACTTGCAACTGGGAGTTTATTATTCAACATTGAAGAGATAAAGGCATGACATAGAGATGTCCCATGTTGCAACAGGAAAGTCGTGATGCATAATACAGAAGAAACATGCAGATAAACTGCTTTGGTTATTCTATTCATATCATAGTGATGAGATTTTCACTCAGAAAATCATAACTTTAATACTTTCATGTAAAACTAAAAGGAAGTTGGATTTTTAAGGTTTAGTTTTTTTTATTAAACAGTAGAAAATGGCACTAAAATTGAATGAACAATAGAAATTAAATGTGACGCAAGATTTTCTGGCATCAACAAATGGTTAAGCAACCCATTTTTTGGCAGGAAATATGACTAAATTCTGTATGAAGAGGGAGTTTTCGCAAAATACATCATTCTGGTCTACAAATGTGATAAGATTTATTAGCTAATAAGCATTCCTGCAAAATTATGAGAGTTTTTATTGGACATTCTGAAATGGAAGGCATATTATTAGAAAAAATAATAAAATAATTAATCATTGGCCTATTAAGTTACATCAAGATTAAAAGAAATATAGTTATTCCTTCAAATCTTTCTATGCTTTAAAGCCCCTCTGATCAGATGACAGAAAATGTTCCAGAGTGACTGAAGCTTTAATTACCTGTAAGTAAATGCTGGTAGAACATTAGAAGGTAGTTTCCTCCAGGAGAAAACTATAAATCTGTTAGTGAGAACTAACGGTGTTATTAGGGACATTGCAGTTCTGCTGTTAAAAAGATAAAGGGTATGCAGCGAAATGTGCTTGCAAATAAAAACCAGGGTGATCAAAGTTTCCAGTCTTTAAAGCTGAGGTGCGTGAATAAATCTACAGCTATGCTGAACTTGAGGAGACCTACATAAATCTCTGATATCCTTTCTGTCTTTTCCATCTCATGCAAAACTCTATGTAATGGGAAGGCAAGGGCCTGGTATCAATAAATACTGAGTAAAGAGCAAAATTATACTCGCATTGCTCCTCCAAGAGCAGAACAGCAAAATATCTTAGCTTGAGAAATAAAAGTTAATTAATCTGTTTTTCTGTTATCTAATGTAATTTCTGTTTTGCTTTTGGAAAGCTATACATTACATGCATTTATGCAGTTTGAGAACATTTGAGATGTGTTGTATTGTGAATGTAATTGCTAGACTTCAGTGATAGATAAAAAATATCAAAATATTCTATTTGTTTAACAATTTATAAAGACTATAGACTTTATTTGTCCAACACCAAGAGTCACAGAAATGTCAGTAGAGCTGCTCATCTAAACACACGTACAGGTCATACAAGATATATTGCTGCTTGATATGTCATAAAAAAGATCCCACTGTGTAACATATGTTAACCAATACCAATATATGTATGGCTGCATTTTATTTCACATCCACACGTGTTGTTAGCTGCAGTCAATCCCTGCAACCTTTCAAACTACTTGGGAAACAAATAGAGAACAGGTGCCCCTGTTGTGAAAATCCACGTCTGCTTCTGAAGTCATTTACATATCAAAGTATTCAGTGCTATAAATGTATCTTTGGACGCATCTCATTTTTTCCCCTCATTGTCAAAGTACAGCAGTAAAGCAACACATCACGACAAGCAAAACTACTGCACAGTGATTTTCTATGAGCCATTCACAGCACAGACTGCTTTCTAGTTGTTTCTATCGCCTAAACTCATATTTTGAATTCCGCTCACTCCAAAAGTCGTAATATTTTGTTGCCGCACAAAGCCGACTGCATGGTTCAACAGTTGATGAAGCAGAGTCAGGCAGTTTGAAGTGCAGTTTTGCATAATTTATTCACAATCCTGTCTGTTTTTACAAAGCTCTAAGACATGACATTCAGGAGTGTTTCTCATGGTAACTTAATTTTTCAGGGGTGGCTAATCAGCAAGTTTCTGCTTTGCTCTTTTAAAGACACGGGGTGTCTTTAAAAGAGCAGATTTGGAAATAGTCTATATTTTGCCCCTGTTGGGGCTTTTTTATTTTTGAGGCTCATAAAAATCCCTGCAATGTGCAGCAGGAAAAGGACAGAAGGGACACTGTTCAGGATATTTACAGCAGCTGCATTCCCAACAATTATTGTAATTAGTTCCTCTGTGCTCCAGTATGAAGAACACTTCAACAGAATGAATAAAACCATTCAACCATCATACAGAAACACATATATGTAGATATCTTAAGCCACAGAGCTGCCACAAAGTCCACAGAACCATCAGCAAACACATTCTTGCTCAGAAACACGTACACCTTGCACTGCAGAGACACATTTATCCGAGATTGCGGCATTTGTCAAACGCAATTACAGCTCAGAGGTATAGAGCGGGCTTTGTTTCCAAATGTCACAGATTTTATTGTAAGCGGTCACCATCAGACCTGCTCTCTCTCCCGAGGACCCTCACAGCATTTCACTTGATTAGATTCAATTTGGAGAGCGTGCCGCAGGGCATTAATAACTGTACAAAGGCGTTGGTAAAGTATGCATCTCAGCATGTGGGTGTCTGTGCGTGTAATGCACGTTGAGTGTGGGTACCATTTGCAATGTCCTTTTGTTCTTGCAGCATGACGTTTCAAAATAAAAGACAATCTTAACTGTGAGGAGCTTTTTGATTATTTTGGGGAAGGCTGTCTTACTGCAGAGCCTTATGACATCTGTTTCCTCTGCCTGGATCTTGTTTCTCTTCACACCTGTCTACCTGTGATGTGTTAAAGGTATATGGCAGATTATTTTTGTTTTAGAACATGCTGTAAAGCCCCTGACCTCATAAACTACAACATGGGTCAGGGTCATTACATGGTTTACAGGAAAGCTGACGTTAGGACCTTTTTGCCCCTACAAACACTCAATAAATGCTAACACCTATCAAACACGAATCAACAAAATAACATCAATGCACAGCCGGCAGCAGATATTTACCAACATGATAAAAAAAAAACAACAACACATAATTCTTGTTTTCTTACAGTCCTACATAAAATTGCTTCATTATATATGATTATCAATGTTATGAGGAAGATAAGATTTTATTAAATTCAGCTTAATAGTTGATAGTAATAGCTTGAATTCCAGCTCTTCTATAGAACTGAGATCAGGCTTTGTGATGGCCAGTCCAAAACAATAAATCTTTGTCCTTCAGCCAGTTAAAATAGTTTTTTGTCCATTTGAAGACCAGGTTTTGTCAAAACTTATGCTTGACATCTCAAAATGCTCTAGCAATTTAACCACCTAATGTTATTTTCTAACGATTTCATTGATTTTGTAAAGTGTACCAGTCCCTCTCGGGTAGGAAATACACACATCATGAAGTTAACCCCCCTGTTATTTCCAGAGGGCCTTGCATGCTCAAGCTTCTTCAATCTGCTGAATTGTTATGGTTAATGGTTATTATGGCTTAATATTTTAATACAATTTTATTAGACGAAGCATGTCCTACAAAATAAGTGCTTTGTCTCAGAGTAAATTTTCTAACTGTAATCTGGGTTTTTGGTTCTGATGGAGTAATGGCTTCTTCCTGTGAGTGGCATTTTAAAAGTACTGCTATTTACTTTAAAACCTTTGGAGGTTTCGTTTTTTTCCTTATTTAATCATGTTTCCTTCATTCCTCTCCTTCGCTCTTCGATTCAAATCTTTACCTTCAGCTGTTTGATAGTACGAGACAACCCTGTTTTGATAAAGATAACTGCTATGATTGACCCTTTCACTGAAAGGTTTTCATTTCATGTCATTATGTGCAGAAAACCTTGATTTTTACTCCCAAATCCCTGTTAACATTTTTTCTTCTACTCGCCGTTAAATAAAGACATTCAGCATTAAATACAATAGTGAGCTTTTCAGTTTAATGTCTAAAGACTGACCTGAACCATTAAACCAATTTCTGAACCAATTAAAAACATTTCCACACTCTTCCTGACCCCTGATAAAGATGAATAAAATTATTTTATTGCAGCAGCAAAGTCCCACCTTGAAAAGTGAATAAAAATCAATCATCTTTCTTCTGGAGTTTTCTTATTCAGAGTGAGAAAAAAAGTTCTATGCTAAGAA
This sequence comes from Cyprinodon tularosa, assembly GCF_016077235.1. Taxonomy (NCBI): domain Eukaryota; kingdom Metazoa; phylum Chordata; class Actinopteri; order Cyprinodontiformes; family Cyprinodontidae; genus Cyprinodon; species Cyprinodon tularosa. The sequence goes on from NW_024039165.1 coordinate 951,873, forward strand.
ATAACTGCTTCTTATAAGATCACATGTAAAATATTTATTAACACCTTTACTTTAAAGACTTTGCACTTAGTTATTTAGCTAAAGGTAGAGCTTGTACAAGTTCTTTCTTAAATTACAACATGGTTTGAAGAGGTGTCAAGTAACAAAGTACAAATACTTTCTACTCTTACTTAAGTAGAAATTTAAGGCTGATGAAGGTTCTCAGTCATCCAGGTCATAGTCAATTTAAGGCTATATATACTTTATGAGTAATTATTTTTTACCTTTACTCCTTACATTTAAATGCAATTATTTCCACTTTCTACACTTTAGAGTACAGGGTGGACTCATTAGCTTTGTTTCATTTTATCTAATTCTTGTTATGGACTGTTGGTATTTAAAAAGAATAAAAACGATCTCAATTTAATGGTTAAAACATAAGTTGTTTCTTCCAGACAATTAATTCCTTTGTGGTTGGACTCGTTGCCCCAACTTATTTTTCACCACATACCAAAATAAACAGTAAAATTTGACACTGTTGCCAATAGTTAGAAAACTATGAAACTTAAGTGTAAGAAAATTATCATTTAGAATTATAGAAAATGTTCATTTAACAGAGTACAGTGAAGCATCTGTCCTTAATATTGTTTTTATGCATTACTTTTATCCTTTATGTAGTTTTAAAAATGGTGCTTTTACACTTTTACTTGAGTAAAAAACTTAAGCTGATAAACTACCTGAAAACAAAAGTTTTTTTTTTTTTTTTTTTAAATAGTAGGATTTCTACTTCCACTTGAGTAATAAATGTTAATAGTTTTGACACCTCTGATGGTTTGGTGCATAAAGAGGGAGAACTGTCAGGCTTTCCACTGGTTTTGGATCTGGGGACTGAGACGGCTGCTAAAAAGGGCTTAAACACCTGAGGTAATTTAGCAAACTGCCTTGCATCATGATGAAAAACCCAATGAAAACCTATTTCAGAGGGTTGTTTATAATGCCATGCACACAATGGTTAACCAGGACCTTTGTGGGCCTTTGGAGGAAACAGAGGCCCACAGCATAACAGAACCTACAACATACCTTAACGTGGCTTTTCAAATAAATCCTTCACTTGTTGAAACTAAAATCAACTGTGGAGTTTTTTTTCTCCAAAAAGCTCAACATTTCTCCTACTTGAGAAAAGCACAGTTCCATTTAAACTTCCAGTAATGATCTACTCTGCTATTTTTACGTTTGTGATGGTGGGACCACTGGCAAACAACCAGTTGGATTGTAGACAGGATCTAATGGTTGTTATAGTGGAAGCAAAATAAATATGGGGACTTTTCCAGTGTGGTTGCCAGTTGTTTGCAGCAATAAGCCTCATAAAATCACTTTGTCATTTTAAGACCCAGGGAAAACAGCATGTTAAAGAATACAACTTATAAAATAAATAAAACATGCTTCGGTGGTATCTGCTGTGTGGGAATCATTCGTCACATACAGTTGCTGAAAATAGTGTTCTGTTAACAGTGTTTATTTACTGCCTCTTTGTCTCTGAGCAGAATGTTGTTTAGGTGCAGACAATTCAATCCTGTGTTACCAAAGTTAAAAGTGAATTATATTAATGCAATCAGGATGTGAGAAAGCCACAGATGAGTCCCGCTGCGTTCTGAGTTGACAAGATGGGGATGATCTTACTAATGCTCCACAGATGAGCTGAGCGTCACTGAAACATGTTTTGTTGTCTGCACACTCACACGTTAAAACAAACTCTAATTTCTTTGGTTCAAACACCGATTAAACATGGTTACAGCTATTATTTCATAGCTTATGCAACAGGGGTCAGACTTGTGATCTAATTTCAATGTACCATTCAAGTTGGTGAACCTCTGATGACAGGAAAGCAGCTCTGAGGTGGTCGGCATGCAAAACTTTCAGCTTGGAGCTAAATTACCTCCCACACTAACCATGAGCAATAGCCCAAGCCAGAATTACTATCAATTAAAAGAGAAAAAAGGGAACAAAATGAGAGCATGTAGCATTCCTACCTAAGCACATTTAAACTGCATGCATGAAATAAATTATATAATGATGTATTTCACCTGCCATGTTTAATATAGCTGGAGTATCACTCATTGTTAGGTCAACATGGTATTCAAACTGCTCTTTCTAGTGTAAATAAATAATATTTCAGCTAGTTTATTTATTTTTCTTTAAGGTTGATTCTAAGTTCTTCACCCCACCCCCTCCGGTTGAGGCTTATTTATTTAAACAAAGTGCTGAGTCTGAACGGGTTAAAGCAACATATTGCTCCATTTGATTGCAGAGAACCTCCAGGCGCTCTTTGATCTCGCTGCAAAAGTATAAAAATCGACTGTGAGAGACTTTAAAGTTGCTAATAATACACTTGGAAATCCATCACAGGAGGGGAAATGCAAAACAAATGCAAGCTTTAATGTGAAACATGATGAAATGTACATCTTTCTTTCTGCAACATCGATCTCTCCCTCTTGTTTGTCTTCAAAGATGTGATTTCGCCACAAAGTTGTTTTGGCAGTTGAACTCTCTGACCTCGACATTCATATTTCATTACTCGGCTAAAAATCTAACCCCCCCCCCTCCCAATCACACAGAACAAAGTCTTTCCCAACCTGAAAGGTTCCTCCTCTGCAATCTATTTCTGATCAATCACCTTTATGGGGTCTAAGGAGACAAAATATATGCAAAGAAAAGAGTTTCCATGAGACATACACTGTGTTTTGTCGAATCTTATATTCATTTAAAGGAACTGCTGAAAAGAAAAAGGTAATTTTCTCCCTCCACAACCAAAATAGGTGGAAATGAGTCATTCCATCAGCTAGTTGGAATAAAAATGAACATCACATATTATGGCAATCATCAAATTAGAGAATGAGCAAACTAATTAAAAGTCAAAATTATTCATACATATACCTGTATAAAAAGCTGAGGATGTGTAGCTTTTCTTAGCATAAACTACTGAAAGGCACGAGCATGCCCCATCTAAAAAAAGATTAGATAAAATCTCAAGGGAGTGATGGCCTGGTGGTTAGCGCAGTGTGCTTGTGCTCTGAGAAGGTTGCAAGTACCCGGGTTCAATCCCCACAGCCTCCACTCTGGCTTCCTGAGCAAAACCCTTAACCTCTGATTGCTCCCTGTGCGCTACAAAATGGCAGCCCACTGCTCCCCAAGGGGATGGGTTAAAATGCAGAGAACAAATTTCCCCATTGTGGGACAAAATAGGAATTTACATTTAAATTAAAATGCAAATCTGTCATTTAGAGGGAATCATATTTTAGCAGGTTCATGGTCCTTCATTGCAGAAAGATGTTGTACTTATATGTTAGCGGGATCATAACTTACATATCCTTACAAAGACACATTGAGATGAAAATATTTCCATCTGTGTAAACGACAGGGCAGCAGTCCACCTCAGCCTGGTAAACTCATTAGCTATGCCTGATGTCAAGAGATGCTCTAAAAATAAAGATCTCAACCTAACATAGTGAAAACTGCTGGCTGTAATATGTTTACCCAATTCTGGATCATAAACTAACAAAACAAGATATCTAAGCACACAAGATGGATCCAGCACTGGATCTGCTGGAAATATTCAAGCAGGCCACTTCCATCTGTGATTGAGTGACTGTGGTCATAGTGAGTGGAAATAATTAGAACATGCTTCGATGCTACATGAAGCTGGAGATAATAAAATATTTTTTTATCTCCGGGGGGGTTGGGGTCTTATTACACCAAAGGAAGAATTTCTCTTTCATAACAAGCATGACGGATTACTCATCATAATCAAAATCTCAGAAATGCGACATGAAAGCCATTAGCTGGGGTTAAAACAGCAGCTCTGCTCAATGAAAAGCTACATCCGATGATTAGATAAAGCATCAGCGATATCATAAAATTTCAACAGCAGGCTATTTTAGCAGAGCTTATCTGCGACTGAATATCTGAGATCATCAGCTTTAAAAGTTCTGCAACATTTGAAACATGGGAAAAAAAAAAATGGTAATGAAGAGAGCTGCTGACATTTAAAAGAGAATCCATGCCGGCTAATTAAGAAGAATCCAAAGTGATTCATTGTAAACTGAGGCACTTCAAGTTTAAAAATATTCCCACATGCCCACGAGGCCCGACAAGATCCCCGCAGCACAGAAGAGCAGGAGAAAGCTGAAAACCATTTCTCATGCTCTCTGTCACCCACTGCAGTCCTTAAATTCACTCATTCGCCTCAATTTTGCTGTTGTCAACATTTCCACATTATCTGCTCGGCCAAGGAATTTACTGGATTCCCCCCGCTGCTTTAGTGGGGCTGGAGAGAAATAGCAGGGCCATGTAAAACTAGCGGCCAATAATGTCACTTCCATATTTGAACCTTACACGCCTGTAAAAAATAAATATTTATAGCTTTAAGATTTTAGCTTTGTTTTATGAAACCTAAATATTTCAGATCATTAGACAAAATGTAATACCAGACATGATAACCTTTTTTATTTTAACAAGCAACCTAAACCAACCAATATGAGACAGTAATTGTCCCCTAAACGTACAAACGGTGTCATTCTTGGCAGAGGAAAATTGGCATGCTGAGTTTAACTTCGCTGTGGAGGAAATCTGACCCCCTCTCCTTAGCAGGATTGTTTTTGTTTTGTTTTCTAGCCACAGAAGGCCTGTTTTGAGCTCATACAACCCCATCCCAGTAACATTTAAGATGCGGACTTTGACTAGACCACAAATCATTTCATTTTGTTGTGCTTTGGATCATTCTTCTGCTGCACTACCCAAATAAATCTAAACTTGAAGTAGGAATCTCATCATTCTATAAGTTACAACAACTCCAAACCAGATTAAAGACATCACTCCATAATTATGTGCATTTTTCTTCCTATATATATCAAATCTTTAATACTGAGCTAAACAGAGAATCTGGAGGCCTGGTTCTGCTGGAGGTTTTTCCTCTCCACTGTCGCTACAAGCATGCTTGGTGAGGGATTGCCTTCCAGTCAATGAGTTGATGCAATTAACTGGTTTTCCTTTGATAGAAAACTTTGATTCAGTTTGACTGTATGATCTGGTTGAATTGTATCTGTAAAGTGCCTTGAGATTCAGTAAAAAAAAAAAATAATAATAAAAAAAATAAATAAATATATATATATATATATATATATATATATATATATATATATATATATATATATATATATATATATATATATATATATATATATATATATATATATATATATATCTCCTAATGAGAAGGGTATTAAATTTGACCTACAAGATCAACTGTAAATTTAAATCCCTTTATTGTCCCACAATAGGAAAATTCACTCTCTTCAATTAACTCATCCGCTTGGGGAGCAGTGGGCCGCCACTGTGCGGCACCTGGGGAGCAGTGTGGTGGTTAAGGGTCTTTGCTCAGGGGCCCAGAGTGGCAGTTTGTGGGAGTGAGTGGGACTTGGACTCAGAACCTCCGGGACCCAAGCGCAATGCTCTAACCACTAGGACACCACTCCCCAATAAAAAGCTTTTCTTTTTATTTATATAAATTCATTATTTAAAAACTACTCATGTATTTGCTCAGGTTATCTTACTTAATTTTAAAATTTAAAGTGGTAAACAAAAGCAAAAAACAGAATAAAGCTGTAAGGAGTTATGCACTTCATAGATTTTATGTATAGGTTTTACTTCAGTGATAACAAAAATGAAGCTTTTAAGACAGCTTTTCATTCAGGGGGGAAAAAGAGAAATTGAAGTAAAAAGGGGTCAGATCTTGATTGGTATTCTTCTTCTGTCCTCCTGGCTTTCTTCTTCATGCTCTTTATTGATCTCTGAGGTTGCCCTGTTTCCATTTAGTCTCTTCTCATAATATATAACACACCTCCGATTCACCCTATTCCTCTTTTTCTCACTTTTCAATGACAGAGTGAGGCAGGAGGTATAGCAGCTCCAGTCCAGCTATTGGCTTCATGTTAATAAAACCTGACCAAATGAAAAAAAATAAAAAGGTGGCATCTGCCAGTGACACAAAAGACAAAAGATCTGTGGGCAACTGAGGGAGAATTACACAAAACAATATATGTTCCTGAAATGTTCATGATTCACGGCTCATCCAATCTGTGAATGACTACACCATCTCGGATGAAACAGAATGTCCTGGAACATTTTGCTAATTGCAACATAGCCGGCACAGTAAACAAAAAAGCATTAATCACTGCGACGGGCGCAGCGTCGATAAATCAGCCGCACGCTGTAGTGAGACGAAACGGTGTGATTACACAATCGCTGCAGTTTATTCTGTTCAGACTGAGTAAAACTGGAATAATATTCCAGATTTGTTTAAGGGATTTGCATAAAATAGCATATAGTTTTTGCAAATGACTCAGTGGGCCATCAGTCATCGACGTGGCATCAGTCATACAGGCTGCCTCGCCGTTCCTCTGCTCATTATACACTATATTGCCAAAAGTATTTGCTCACCTGCCTTGACTCACATATGAGCTTAAGTGACATCCCGTTCCTAATCCATAGGGTTCAATATGACGTCGGTCCACCCTTTGCAGCTAGAACAGCTTCAACTCTTCTGGGAAGGCTGTCCACAAGGTTTAGGAGTGTGTTTATGGGAATTTTGGACCATTCTTCCAGAAGCGCATTTGTGAGGTCGCACACTGATGTTGGACGAGAAGGCCTGGCTCTCAGTCTCCGCTCTAATTCATCCCAAAGGTGTTCTATCGGGTTGAGGTCAGGACTCTGTGCAGGCCAGTCAAGTTCATCCACACCAGACTCTGTCATCCATGTCTTTATGGACCTTGCTTTGTGCACTGGTGCACAGTCATGTTGGAAGAGGAAGGGGCCAGCTCCAAACTGTTCCCACAAAGTTGGGAGCATGGAATTGTCCAAAATGTCTTGGTATGCTGAAGCATTCAGAGTTCCTTTCACTGGAACTAAGGGGCCAAGCCCAGCTCCTGAAAAACAACCCCACACCATAATCCCCCCTCCACCAAACTTTACACTTGGCACAATGCAGTCAGACAAGTACCGTTCTCCTGGCAACCGCCAAACCCAGACCCGTCCATCAGATTGCCAGATGGAGAAGCGCGATTCGTCACTCCAGAGAACGCGTCTCCACTGCTCTAGAGTCCAGTGGCGGCGTGCTTTACACCACCGCATCCGACGCTTTGCATTGCACTTGGTGATGTATGGCTTGGATGCAGCTGCTCGACCATGGAAACCCATTCCATGAAGCTCTCTGCGCACTGTTCTTGAGCTAATCTGAAGGCCACATGAAGTTTGGAGGTCTGTAGTGATTGACTCTGCAGAAAGTTGGCGACCTCTTCGCACTATGCGCTTCAGCATCCGCTGACCCCGCTCCGTCAGTTTACGTGGCCTACCACTTCGTGGCTGAGTTGCTGTCGTTCCCAAACACTTCCATTTTCTTATAATACAGCTGACAGTTGACTGTGGAATATTTAGGAGCGAGGAAATTTCACGACTGGATTTGTTGCACAGGTGGCATCCTATCACAGTTCCACGCTGGAATTCACTGAGCTCCTGAGAGCGACCCATTCTTTCACAAATGTTTGTAAAAACAGTCTGCATGCCTAGGTGCTTGAATTTATACACCTGTGGCCATGGAAGTGATTGGAACACCTGATTCCAATAATTTGGATGGGTGAGCAAATACTTTTGGCAATATAGTGTATCAGAGACAAGCTGTGCTCTCAATAACACACACCCTGCCCTTCAGAGACCATCCAAAAGCTACACATCTAATTAAAATCAGCAACTATAAATAAATATCTGTTTCATTTTCTCTATACGTCCCTGGACAAAAAAAATGAACATCTAAACAACATGTACTACTATTGAAAAAAATGGTGATAGTGTATGTTAATACTAAATGTGTCATCAGTACAGGAGTCTCTGTCGAGTCCTAGTTTGTCATTTGTTCTTTTGAAAGAGACAAATTGCATTGTGGTCTTTTAAAGTAGTCCTTCTGATCAGCGGTTTTCCAGGTGTTTGTTGGTGATTTAATCTTTCTCTTTGGGTTTCGGACATCTTTTCACTCATTGTCCTTCTCTACACTAATATGTCTGATACTGGAATAGAAGGGGCTCCTTAACTTAAAGGTTAAACCAGAAATAACAAAAAACAAAGAAAGTTTGTTTGTCTTATGAATACAAAAACATGTATTAATCAGAGAACGAATTCATCTAATTAACCATTGATTGACTCTGAATATTGAATAATAAGTACATAACCTTTCATTAAATGCATCCCAACCTAAGAACTCTCATCATTTATGGACGTTATATTCATCAACTACCAGCAGGTACGTTGATGCACTTTAGTTTAATTCAAATCAAGTGCTCTTTGATGCTTAACCTTGTAATTCTTTCTCTACATCTATAAAGGCATGTGCAGATGATTTCTTACACTTGTACACATTTTAGTCTTTTAAAAGATCAGCATATTAAGGTTTCCTCAAAGAAAACTTAAGGGTGATATCAGCCAGAAAGAGCCTGATTAGTGCATCTCTAAGAAAGATGCAACCTGGTTTCATTTAAATGCTACTTTAGCACCAACAAGGGGATTTCCTAGGAGCTATAAACTAGCAAATTTGGCATATAGGAGAAATGAAACTGAATGGCAATGCATCATTTATTACCTTTTCTGTTTCTTAAAGATTTGACAGTCAGATATTTTCTTTTATCAGAGCCCTAATTTTACAGCACCTCTCCCAAATATGGTCCATTGCAAGAACTGGACAAAGGAAAGAATCTTTACTTTTTAGGTTCTTTCCATGCATAGTTTTGGTTTGATGTTTTTTTTGGGTTTAATGAGTTTTTGGTTTCATTTTCACTTTCTTCATCTTATAAAAGAGCCAGTATAGGGGAAACCACATGGGTGAAAGCAAACTTTTTTGTAAACTGTTGGGTATTTTTTAGAGCAAAAATGACACCAGGATGTGGGTACTGTAGTTTACCTGTTAGGGTCTTTGTGGTGTTTCTGTTTTTTCTGGTGTGGGTGAGCTTCCTGTCACAGAAAGGATCTTTGCTAGTGACTAGGCCGACCCATTATCACTACATTATCACTACTACTACATATTCATCCAGGTTGCCACAAATAATGTAATCATGAAACTAAATGTACTTATTTCTATCCTTAAATCACTAAAGGATGAAAATACTAATCTATAAAACTATTTTTATGACTTTTCTGAGACAATTTGATGCTTTGTACAATTTTTCTGTTAAACTGATTGTCGGACATGATCATTGGACATGCTCAGAGTAGTCCAGCAAAATATGATTAAACCATGTTTATCTGCAATTTAGTTGTTTCTTTCTTTAGATCATACACTATATACCGTAAGGTGAACACAAAAGAAAAAAATAAACTCAAAAAGACTAGATTTATGCTTAAATACAAAATTGAAAAAGTCAGCTCCAGAAAGTAGCATAGGATCCCATTTCTGGTGCAGATTGGCTACAGACAAGTGATAAAAAAAGGATTTTTATGCATTTATTTTATCAGGATATACATTATTAAACTTAAACACGTTATAATTTGTTAAGCTTACTATTCTAAGGAGGGAAAAGCATAATTTAGGGTTTTTTTTACAAATTAAAATTGAGGGTGACGCGGATGTATATCTGGTTGTGCGTGCGCAAATGAGCTGAGGGTACAGCTCGGGTAGTGACACCCGTGTTCCTGCACACCTGATAACATTTTTCAATCAAAGCCAGCTGAATCAAACCCTACATATCCATTCTACCTCCCCTCCATCCCTCAAATAAGCAAATCAGTCATCAGTCATCATCAACCATCTTCTTCCTGATAGGTCTGCTTTCTCCCCTCAGACCAACCAGAAAGTTTAACTGACTTCCTGCAGTTCTCTGCTTCCAGATTATTGTTGCTTTGTAAATAAAAAGCTAAAACGTACTAGTTGTCTGTGTGATTCTGCATGTGGGTCAAAAAACTACAATCCTTCATGACTAAATGAGCATTTAGGGAAAACAAGTACTGAATCCCTGTGAAGTAAACTGTTTGCTAAGGAGACTTGGTAACTCCTGAGAAAAAAGGCTAATTTTAAACCCAATCTTTAATATTTCAAAAGTTTTGCTCTGATTTCCAGTGTGTTCAAGTTAAATTGAGTAAGTTTAGTTATTATCAATCATGTTCTATTGTCTTTCTAAGTTTAAAAAGTGTCTAAAAAGAATGGCACTCAGTGTCACATTCTATTTATACTACAGGAAAACAGGATGTCATGGATTACTAATTATGATTAATAATTATAAGCATGGATTACAAATTTTTCGCTTTAGAAAGTAAAAAATTACATTGGGAAAAACATGTGTCAGTTATATTCTTCCTTTAGAGGTGTCAATAATTGTGGCAACTGGGGATTTCCCTTCCAACTCACAAAAATAATTTTAGAATGAATTGAGTCTTCTTAAAGGAAAAGTCCGGTCAGCAAAGAATAACCAGTGGCTCATTATTTTTACCTAAAACCAATATGTTTTTGGTGATTTAATGAATTTAGCATTAATCAGTAACATAATCATTTTCGTCTTGATCAGTGAGTCCGGGACCGGCCATTTTTGCCCAAAAATAGTCGCACTATAGTATCACTCCTGAAACCTTCCGGCAGTGACGTCACGGTGCAGTAAGCCTAGCGCCATTCTCCACGCTATACAGGCAAAATCAATGGGAAATACTAGACACATATGCAATCAACAACAGTTATTTAAGATTTCGAGAGGACTTCACCATTGAAACTCGCGAGAACTATAATTAAACGGAAAATGCATACGTGCATGGCAGCTGGATGTTGCAATACATCGGGTAAAAGTGAAAAAAAATTAGTTATTTCACCTTTCCAATTCATGATGATTCATCGTTGGATTACCAACTTGAAGAGGGAGGATTTGCCATTGAACTTGTGGCCAGAGAAAAAACACGTCATATGTAGCCAACATTTGGAAGAAGAATGTTTTCAAGATGACTTGGATAATGGCGCGTTTTGACAAACAGCAGATACAGCAGTGGGACTTGATCAACAGCCGATACCGCACCGTGACGTCACAAACCAGTGGGTGGCAGTAGTGTTCTTTGACAAACATGAATGTTTCAGGTAAAGCACATTTAAATGAAAATTACTCTTAATTAAAAACACTTATCTTTTAATGAACAGTATGTAATAATTTCATATTTAAAGTACTTTAAAAAGTTTGAATTCTGAATATGGCCTGACTTTTCCTTTAAACACCTCAGTAAGTGAAGAGTGCTGTAAAATTATGCTTTTTTTTTTTTTTTTTACGTATCTTTCCAAGGTGTAATTAATGGCTGATGCTATAAAACACTGCAAATAATTCAAGAAGTAAAATAAAGAACAAAGGAATTATTCTTTTTTTTATACACTCCAAACAAACAAAAAAACATGAGAAAAATAAGAAGTTGGATTACTGCCCTAACTGCAAATATCCAAAGGTTAGACAAATATCCATTTTCCTTTCAAAGGGCTTTCCTGACTGACAAACATCATCCTCTCTAGGATGGTATGTTTGACCGTCTTCCCTATTTTGAAGAGTCACTATTTGAAACTAGCCTTAATATGACATTACAGCCTTGAGGAGATCAAATTCATTTTTAAAGTAACTGTTAGGGGTGGTGCTGTGTGCAGTTTGTGCTGTTAGCCTGTCAAAACAATGTCCAACATTTCAATCGCTGCCATGGTTCTTTCTGCATGAGGTTTGCAGGTTCTCCCCACCCCTGCATATGTTCGTGTCTTTTATTTCTTCCTCTTTAAATAAATGCACCCATTTTTTCTAAATGGTTCAGTGTGAGACAATATGCTCTAATATAAAAATAACTCACATGTAAGATTATTTTTTTACTTTTTTTCTCTTTAAGGGTGTCAATGACGGACCACTAATGACAAAACATGCTTGTGGAAGCATGCTCACCACAGTACTCTCATAATGTTTTAGTTACTGTGTCCTTTCATTATTCACTGAACACAGAGCAACCTAAAACAAAAACAAAAGAAACCCCAAACATTTTTCCACACTACCAAAATGGCTGCAAGTCACTTCAGTTGTACAAGTCTTTTTTCCCATGAACTCCTCAGCAGCATGTTCCACATAAACCCACAGAATTGCAAACATGTATAATTTCTCCACCAAGCTTAAAATTTTAACCATTTTGTTTAGAGTTTCTGTCCAGAGAGATCTTTGATGTTTTGTCTACTGGTAAAAACAACAACAAAAAAATATATATCTATTTAAGAACCTAGTTGAGGAGTCCTTAACAAACAACCTGGAGGCAGGTTTGTCAGAAGGTGGAACCTGAGGCAGCAGCAGTGACATGTTTTGGTTTTAAATGTGGCTGAATGCTCGGAGGGTACAGATGGTCAGCTGAGAGCTGCTGCGTGCGTTACGGCGTTGCATCCACTCATACTGAATTCAAACCAATCTCATCTCTGAGAGAAAAGGGCTTTTTACATTCATGTGCCTAATCATTCTATGAGAGACACATTATCACAAAATGAACACTGACACCCAGAGGAGAACATTGCAGTGAAACGGTAAAAGCAAACAGAGAGAAAAAAGTGAGAAACACTCCTCCATGCATGCTGGCTCCTGTTCTTAATTATAGTAAAGCACAAAAGTGTCTCATTCATTTCAGTTGGGTGGGGCAAAAGGAAAAACAGGGAACAGTTTATATAATTTTCACCTCGATTAATTCAACTCTGAAGCACAAGGACTAAGGACCCTAACATGAAGCTGTACTCATGCTCATTAAATACTAGAGAACGATTTCAATTCCCACATTTCAGCTTCAAACCAGATGTTTTTAATGTTGACTGTGTTAGCCTGAGGGTGTAAGGGGGGGGAGCAACCCAACATTTTCAAAAACACACCCACCCTTATAATAAATGTCAGATAAACAAAAGAAAAGAAGAGACAAAAACAACACAAGTGCTCTCCTCCGGTTGATTTATGTGATTCTATTACATTAAACATTCTTTCCCCTGAGCAGGCTCCGCTCCCAAGCAACCATTGCTTGCAGCTCTAATGTGCCCGGCGGCGCGCCAGGAAAAGCTGCCTGCCTTATTGATTGCCAGATTGAAAAGTTTGCATTTAATAGGCCCTGTAATACATGAAGGAATTATTCAGAGGACTTCCTTGTCAAAAACCCAAATTGGTCCTTTTGAGTGTAGAAAAAAGGGAAGAAAAAACAGGAGCTTTGTGACAAATGAGCTCTAGAGTGTCTCTTTTAGTGCCAGAGACAAAACTATTTTTGCTGCTTCTCAGAACGATCAGCTAAGAAGAAGTTAACTTAAAGGGATAGTTCATGATTTTTTTTCTTAAAATCAAATTAAGGATTTTTTCAAAGGTTACAAGTAGGTAATATTATATGAAATAACTGATGGCATCATTCGTTAAAATAAATACAGAATGGCTGGTTGTGAAGCATAGAAGAAAGTCCAAGAGGAGCCATGAGCGGAATGGATTTCTACTGTCTGTAAACAGTCTCAAAAAGAAAGCAGCTGCTGTAAACAATGATCATTTGTACCGTGAATGTGGTTGGAGGAGGTGCGCCAGCAATTATCTTCCTGTTTGAAACATGTGCTGAGAATGAACAAAAAAAATTGCTAAGAATTTATGGGAAATTTAGTGGGAAAAGTAAAAATGCAACAGTTTAGCATGTGATAAACTTGATTAAAAACATGAAAATACATCATCTGAATTAGAAATGTCAAAGTAACAATTTGAAAAGAAAAGCATTCCAAGAATCATTCCTGCAATGCTTCCAGAAAGCTTTCCATTATAGCCAGAGTAAACTTACATACTGATTACTACAGCTGTAATAATATTATTACAAAATGCAAAAATTTCAAGTAACTGTGAATTCGGCTTTTTCTTACTTTTTGCTTGACTTTCAAATAAACTAAGTATCTTTCTTGTAAACAAAGGAAATGTTTATTGCCTCTCTCTTTAGCCAGCTGACAGGCAGTGCAAAGTACCAGACAGCATGTATTACTACAAGATCCCAGAGCTGACAGACATTCATATAATTGCACTATGTGATCAAATTATATGTAATTCTATAAATTCTTGCCCTGTCATTTATCTGTTAATAAACTACATCCTCAATAGGCTTTCTGAATGACTTTATTTTGTTTTTGTACATTGTTTACCAAGGAAATAAACAAAACATGTTTTTCCTCGACCAAGTTAACACTGATTCAAACCAAAGGAATGTTGTGATGGAAAAATTGGGCAGTTTTGAAACCCGAATTTTTAAAACATTGTTAGGCCTGCAGCCAGTCAGTGCCTAAATCTGTGTAGCGGCTGTCTGCATGATTTCTGGAAATATTCTGACTACAATGCAATCACCGAAAATAAATAGTGATACGATGGATCTTCAATTTTAAGAAACCCTTCTTTCTACACAATATACATCCTACTCTTTTTAAGTTAAAGCATCAAGCACTCTATACTCCTGGGGTTGTTTCTTAAAAATACGTCAGATCTGGAGACAGTACATGCTGAAAATATATCCAACTAAAGATTGCATCCAAGCAGACTCATGCAATTGTGATATTGAACTTACCGATGCGCATCGAGATTTGAAATGTTGTGCAGATCTAATTAACATATTTTTGCAAACCACCATGTCCGTTTCAGGATTGTAATTCTAAAAGTCTGCTTAGACTTTTAGAGAGGCAGGAAAGTTTTAGCATCCAGCAGCGACTAATCTGAATTTACTCCAAATAAAGACACCAATAGAGGTATCTAATACATATAAGCCATTACTGCTTGTAACCTTCTAACCAAACCTTGTTCCAAAAATCCAGCATTTTGTCTGTAACGGTGTAGCTACTATATTAGATTAGGACACATTTACGCCTTGATGATCTACTTTTGTGAATTGATGGATTGGCTCTAAACGCTGTCTGCTGTCTGGTCTCAAGCTACATCCTCACTAATAAAAAGGCTTCTGCTGGGTTTTTGGGGGGTCAATCCACTTATAGCTCAGTCAATTCTGAGAGCCAGAAGAAAAAAAAATGAACAGAATGTGCAAATACCACAGAGAGTAAATTTAATCAACTGTCTTTGGCTGCAAAGGTACAGCTGCCTTTAGACTAAACAAATAACCTATAAGCTCCTCTATGTTGGATCCCTCCTCTGCTTAAACAGGTTTAAAAGGCTGCTACACACAGGTGATGATACTCTATCGGCTATGATGGCCACTCTCATTTGTCCAACTCAATTGACCAGCAGTGATCTGAGATCTGAGATGCTGGCAGTGACAGAGAGAGAAGGAGGAGTACGCCGCGCTGTACCAGACAGTGTTTTCAATTCAAGATGTCCTTCTCCTGCAGAGTGAAATGGATTAAATGTTAGTCTTTAAATGTATCTTTAATGGGACAAGTTTCCATTTAAGTGAGTTCTGCAGGAAAGGTTGCAGCAAAGGAGGGAGAGGGAAAAAAAACATCATATCAGGAGATTGGGAATTGGGTCAGGCAAGGAATTACAGTGCATGCCATTCTAGATCAAAGTTGCTGTTTGTATTTCTTTAAAGAAGGGTCCCTCATTATCAACTCAGACGTATTTCTCAGGGCGTATTCGGTGTAATAGGAAACATGATTTAATGTGTTTTCAAAAGAATGAGGGATAGAGAAAAGAGAAGTAGGAGGAGGTAGGAAAGAATCATTTCTACAGGCTATTTGGCACAGATATGTTTCCCCGATGGTGAAACAGTAATAGAAAAGAAAAGGACATGTTTTCTTTCTGAAAAACTTTGAATTGAAAAGTGTAACATGTTTTCTTTGGTCAAACTTATACAAAACAGACACGACATACAACATAGATTTTTTTGTTTTTTTATCCCTTTGTTATGGAAACTGGATCTAACACAATCTGATTTGCATAAAGTATTATACTAGCACCACGGGGAAACTCCCAAAGAGCCAAGAGCTGCAAACATACGGAAGATCAACTGAACAATGATGCATCTCAGATCCTAAGGATGTTTCTTTTATGATTTGTATTAGGGTGCACCGACTGAACTGCCGGGCGATTTATCAGCCTCGATTTCCTTAATTTTGGGAGATAGCTGATCGGCGAATGGTTAGTTATGAAACCGATCTTTTCCATAGATCTTATCTACCTCTGCAAAGGTCTAAAAAAATCAATGCTCTAAACTTTGATTTATATTTGAGAACAGTAATTTCAGGAGTTTTTAATCGTTACACAGGTACTAATTAATGCCTTCCAGGAAGATCAGATTGAAATATTGAAGGTGTCTTGTGATCTTCTAACAATTAAGATCGGGAATAAATGATCGGCCAGAAACCTGCAAACGGTTAACCCCTAACTTTTATACCCACTTTCTTTAAAAAGATGCATTCAATCATTATTAATCTACTTTAGATATTTGATTTAGGACTGACACTTTTGCTATTTACTTTCAAATTCTGCAACCAGTAATCGATGACTAACAGTAGAAGCTAATCAGTGCTTTCTAAAGTGAGATCTTCAAAACCATCCTTCATGTAGGAAGATAAACTCTGTATCTATGCTCCATACAGCCTGTTTATTAATTACATTCAGCACAGTGCTGGAACTAACATAGCATTTATTTGACTGGAGGATGTGACAGTGTGGCTGACATTAGCAAGCAGACAATAACAACTTGAGCGGTTGACTCCCCAAGGGGAGACATTTCAGTCGAAGACTTCAAGGCAGACTTTACAGATAGCAATATGTCATTAAAAAAACACCACCATCTGTTCACATTTTTTGTTTATGTGTTCAGGACACAAATCCCCCTGAAATGCAATCTGTCAAATTATTTTATTTTTCCCCCCTCTTATAATTAGTTGTGATTATACATTCTAACAGCACCACAAAAGTAAAAAAGGAAACCGTTCTCCGTCCACCATGGGTAATGATCTCTGTTTGAATTCGGGTCCAGCACAAGCACTTTCAACAAGGCTGCCGTATATTTTTCAGGCGACACATTAAAAAACAAGCAGGTAATTTCTGACAAACTGCAGTCGACTTGGCTCAAAAACGAATTTGTTCCTGATTACAATATATGACCTCTGATGTGGTGAACTCCGCACGCCGCTGTGCTAACAAAGCTGTAATCACTGCAAACACACACACACAAACGCACACACACAGAGGCTGTAGCTGCTTGTCTCTCTTTGCATGGGAAAGATAAGGAGTTCAGCAGAGAATAACTCCCAGCTGAGATAACATGTTTATATGCACAAGTTATTCATGCAAAAAAAACCTCTTGCTCTAATTTATTGTTAAAGCTAGCAGCAAAACCAATTCAATATGTCAAAGATGAGAAAATATACTTTATTAAGGAGTTTTCTATTAGCGAAGTTCCAATGGCTTGTAAACATATTTATAACCTTGTTTTATTCAGTCATTTTAAACCACATTATAATTGTTTACTACAATTTTATACAATAGATCAATAAAAAAAATACAGCTGCAACAAGACTAATATGTCAACTCTTATGATTCCTTGGGCTAATCACACAGTTTTGACTGAATCTTATAAAATATTGTACAATTTTTAAATGAGAGCAATTTATTCACCTGATTTGGTTTTGCTGTCAGCAAAATCTGGAACATGAGTGGAATCAACAAAAATACCTAGTAAAACAGACACTTAAAAAAACTTCAGAAGACAAAATATTAATAAATAAATCCATCTGCATGTTAGCTATTCTTAGTACAAGCTTTAAAGTATAAAACGTATCTGTATATGTGGCTTAAAACTGGGGAAAGAGGAAAAAATTCAAGGTTTTTCCAAATGGGTTATTTAATTTATAGGACTGCTGCATTTTAGTTTATGACCAAGATGCTGCTAATGAATTAACATTCTCACATTTATTTATTCAATGAATTATTTCAAGCTAAAAATAAGACACATTTTTACCTGTAGCCAAACAAAATGATTCTGTGGTTGAGCTTTTGTTAAGTTCAAGTAATCCTCTCTGACAAACTGAGAGAAATAACTGCTTTCACTGAGTTATGGCTGACAGGAAAATCAGAGAGAGACAGAAATCAGACTGGCTGAATGCTTCTCATTTTACCAAGTGCTCCTCGGGCCACCACATAACAAGGAAACAGACTGACAGGTTGAGAAGGAGAAAGAGAGAGACCACGGAGAAGCATCAATGATCTATTGTTCGCAGCGAGGGCTCTCTGTCCAACTCCTCTGGCAGTCAATAGATCAAAGAAGACCTAAATGCATTAAAGCAACTGCAGCAAGATGTCTTCTAAATACAAATCACGTCATTTGTACATTGGCTTCATCAAACACATTAAGAGCAGTTATGCATCCAAGGAAGTGTGTGTGAGCATGCAAATAAAACACAAAGAAAGGGAAAAAAAGCCCACTAAAGGTCTGGAATCTATCAAAGCCTCCAATGCAATTACTTCTCATTGTGGGAAAAATGCAGTACCTCTGAGCTGGGAAACAAACCCTGCCATTCCTACCAGGCTAAAAGTCCTCAGTTTATATTGTTTACTATGGGTGATATGCTGCCGCCTGCCTCTGTGCCTGCATTCTGTTATTGTTTACTGATTAGGACAAATATGAAATGAATGCTGAAAAGATCCATGTATTTATTTTGACACAAAGCTGAATAGATGTGATGATTTCAGAGGAAAAATAATGGGATTTAATTCTAATTTTCTGATTGTAAACATGGACGGTTGAGTTTTTTTGAATGAAGCCTAATTTAGACATACTAACCCTTTACTAATAACTTTAACCCTTTTTTTAAACAACATATCTTTATATTTGGATTTAATGAAAAGACAAGAGCAAAAGAATACCTTTCTACCATTGACATGTTCATGTAATTCTATTTCACTGGACTATTTGAGATAAAACACAACAAAGTAAATCACGTTTATTTAATTTAACCAGAAAAAGGTGTAACGCTGCTCAGTGTCAAGTTGTCCAATTTAGGTACATAAAAGCAACAAAAAAGGCTTTCACTGTAAGCAGAACTACAAATAATTAAAGCTGGAGACATATCTGGTGTTCACGGCTATTTGATTAGACTTAATATTTCCTTTTATAGTTGCTTTAGAAATGATTTTCAAATTAGTTGTGCTGATGAAGAGGAATCAATTAACATGTTTATTTTCATTGTATGTTTTTTCCACCTTCCAGCTCATTAATAATTTGTATCGGCAACAGGGGTTATCTCATGTCTTTTGTTGAAGAGATGCTCTAATAATGTTTTAGAATTACTCTAAAACAAAGAGAAACTGATTTTTAAAGCTTTTCCGAGCATCCTAGTTTAATGATTAGCACAGTTAGCATGTATTCTCTGGCTCGTTTACTCTGATTTCCAAAAGTTGACAGCATTTTCCAGGACAGAAAGAAAAGTAAAAAATAAGAATTACAGAAGAAAGCAATTTGGCTTTTTCAACCCTTCCTGGTTTCTTCTCAGAATGTTGTTCTTTCTTTCTCTCTCAGAGTCTAAGTGAAAAACACATTTCAATCCCTTTAGTCTCTCTTACAAAGTTTAGTTATAACAATAAAAATGAAATAGCAGCAGACACCACGAGAAACCACAACCACTTAGGCTGTTCCCCTGGGCTGTTCAAAAATGAAATTCTGACTAAACAGATGTGGTATCAGGAGCTACGCGTACGTCCTCCTGCTCTGCCATGTTTGTTTTAGTTCAGCTGTGGACTCTGCAGATATTACTTTAGTCACAGCTTTATGTTCCGCCTTAAACCATAATACTGCAAAAATGTTCATTTTCCTCATAGATTTAGGTTTCATTTAGGTGAGTAAATGTTTTTATTCGACCAATATGTTTCTTTTAACTGACGCTGCTTTGAAGTAAAACCACTCAGATGTCCTCTTTTCAACATTTATAGGGGAATACATTATGAAGTGGGACATAAGGGCATCAATTTCTATCAGAAACTCCCTTGTTGGTCAAATTGAAATGATTTAATTTACTACGAGGAAAAGCATGAAAGCTAACACATAATGCAGCAGTATAAAACAAATATGCTTGCATGCCTTTTGGGTTAGGGTTATAATCCAAAGTTATAAGGCGAGTAAATTATTTACAATGATGTACTTAAAAGGATTCCAATAAGTTTCTGTAACAAAAAATTTTACTAAGTGAATCTATTTCTGCAATACATGAATGCATAAGATATAGAGATCTGTTTATTTAAGCTAACCACATTGCTCAGCAATTCCACTGTTCTTCTACAGTTGCAGAATAGTGGATCTAATGTCGTTCCCACAGTCTTCCAAGATATCATTACATTTTAAAATACATCTTTTATAAGCATCATATTAATAACTAGCAGAATCTCGTATTTGGAATCACCTGCCTTGCATTTCCACCCTCTGCCCTCCAAGTTATCTGGTCAGAGGTTTGCTACAACCAGTTCTAAAAGAAGGGAACAAAAAAGCAGCTTAATAGCACAATTAAAATGGATTCATGAAGCAGATGGATGGGCAATCTCATAAAGTATGCAGAGTTATTAACTGTACAATCTGTGATGTCTTGAGTGCTGACTGACTAAGACAGAATCATTCATATCTATATCTGTGTGGAGCAGGAAGAAACATGTCAGGGGAGATGTACAAAACAGTCTGCAATGAAAAAAACTTCCAAAAATAGACAGAAATAGAAATCATTTTTTCAAAAAACCTCCTGGTTTGGTTAGAGTAAGTATAACCCAGCCAAATTGCTCAAGGAAAAGATGCAAATGCTAAATGAACTACATTATCAGTGTTTTAAAGCTTTTCTAATCAACAGAGGGTTAAGAATATTAATTAGTTAACTTAAAAAGATGATTTAGTCTTCTAGAAGCACTTCACTGCGGTCTGTGTATTTAGGATGCCCGGCAGAGGTCACATCAATAGCATCTCTGTTGCTTCAGACTGAACTAATGAAGAGAAGAGAGACACAACTGTTGTTTCAGCCCTCCCTAATGGAGAGACAGAGCTTTTTATTTCCTCTGAGGCATTTCTTATTGTTTAACAATCCACCAGCCTCTCCCCCGCCTCTCCCTGTAGCACTGAAAGAAAAAAATCAACCAAAAAAAAAACGTTATGTGACTTTCAAGAAATAAAATAACACAAATAATTGATGAATACAACAATCTGAAATTTGATTACAGCATTCACCGAAACAGGATACGGGGCGGTCTCTCTCTCACAGAGTGCCTTTCTCTCTCTTTCTTCTATTCAAATTCGAGGCATGCTCAAACATCTAATAGATTTTTCCACCCCAGCACACAATTTACTGCTTACAGATTTAGAATTCGCTGGCTTCCGGCCAGGCCACAGTCAGAGGGGAATTAATGATATGAGCGCATCAGTGAGGAAAAACAGCCTGTGATTCTCTCTCCTACAGGTCTCAGCATAATGAAGAAGCCATAAACTCAAAAACTGGGATAGATAAAAAAAAGAAAACATGCTAGAGAAGAGGGGTGGGGTGGGAGAGGCACATAATCAATACAAACACTCCATTAAATTACTTCAAAGGAGATTTTGGACAGTTTCTTGAATTAGTTCTGCAGGGATGGGGCGGGGGAAAGCAGAGAGAGAAGCAAATATGTCTGAGGGGCAGAAAGCAAACAAGTGCAAATGATACAATCTGCTCCATATTTTTGTATGGAGGAGTAAAAGGGGAAGTGGATTTGCAAAAATGTGGTTTTCTTTGTCAGAGTCACAACAAGGCTTTCTGAACAACACAGCGTGTTATCTTTACCTGTTCCAAGAAAGCACTCAGTTCCTCCTCATACTGCTGTCCAAACAAACAACGTGACAACTTCACGCTGAGATAGTGGTGTTAAAAGTCCTAAATATTGTTCTGTATTATCACCAGAACAAACCAACCAGCAAAAGGTGACATCGGTCTGTTTTTCTTATCACAACTTCCTGCCCATGTAAGTGTTTGGGTTGTTTGGAACAGCCTCTGAGGAGGGACATGATCTACCTGCCACATCAAATTGAAATGTTCCGACTGAAATTTTGTCGGGATATCAACTCGGGGCCAGTCTGGCATACAGATCAGATGTTGCATCAGAGAGTAAAATACTGTGGTTTTCTGCCAAAGTGAGCAGGGCTGCGAGGAATGTTGAGAAGCAGCTTTTTTGCCTCAATGGTCTGTTGTGGCTTCAAGCTCGTTTAATGCAATCAATAAACTGAGACAAGATGGAGTATACTGGACAAATGCCTGAATTTAACTTTTAAATGACTGTGGAAGTAAAAGACTGACTCACTGAAGTACAAAGATACAAACAAGTGATTAGTTCCACGGCTATATTTACACCACCAAACTGAAATCTACCCAAAAATGATAGTGAGGATCCAAATACAGCTTTTCCTTTTAAATGCTGTAATATATTCATAGTTTATATGAAAAAGCAGATCCTGATAAAGTAGATTAACATGAAATTAGGGCTGCAACTAATGATTATTTTGCAAATCAAATATTCTATCGATTATTTTTTCAATTAATCAATTAGTAATCGGATAGCCAAAGGTTCTTTGAAGAAAATGTTTGCAAAATTAAACCTGATGAAACTAAAACTTTTCTACCTCAGGAGTTCTAATTAGAGCATCTAAACAGAGAACAATCATTATATCTTAAAAACAAGATGTTTTACATTTTTATTTGCCAAACCCAAAATTTTGCCCCTCAAAAACTAATAATGTGATGTCAAGTCAAATGAAAAGGTTTTTGTACTAATATATCATGATTATGTTGGGCATAACATGATAATGATATAAGAAAAAAAATAGTGGATTGTACGGGTGTCAACCAGACAATTACTGAAACACTTCAAAGAGAGGATGAGACAAAAAGAGTGAACAGGCCAAAGTTTTGTGAGTTTTACTGAAGTATTTTAATGGGAAATTGAATGGAAGGTAAATCTGAGATAGAAAATGGTCTACAATAGATGCATCTGCATGCTTGTAGAGGATTATGAAGCAAAGATATTTCAATACTTTAATATTTGTTTGCCATAACTCATAGCATAAATATAATACAAGAGTTTTCCTCTTTTGGATTAACACCAAAATATATCAGCTTTTCATTGACCTAAATACACCTGGATGAGTCTACTAATGGTCTCTATGGGGAAATACATAAAATATTACATTACAAGCTTTCCGATATGTTTTCATTCATGTCATTTAATACAAAGAACAAGTATAAGTGCAAACCTCTCATTGCTATCAATTAGTACTATCAACAATGTGTTCTTACTGTTAATAGTAACAGGATGTACTAAAACATAAAAACAGAACATAGGAAGGTCTTTCTGCTTCTGAGATACTTTCAAGGAGAAACAGATAAACTTATTCGGCACTGATGAAGTGGGACATTTTAGCTGAAGTTTGAATGTTTTCTCCATGTTTTCTCTAGTTTTCTTCCACAGAGCAAAATGTGGATACTTTATGAACCAAAGGCTCATAATTGTACTTTGACACTATAGCAGTATGTTACTGGTTTGCTCTGCATTGCCCTGTAGTGCGTCAGTGACCTGTTAGTGGTGTAAGCCACCTCCCAGCCACTGACTGCTGGTGAGGAGCCCCACCGCTCTATTAAAACATGCAAAAGATTAAGCAGCTATTGATACAACATGACTGAGTCTAATGTACTTTGATAAATAATGAAATAAGTTGATTTTTTTTTTATAAAATGCCTAAATCATGAAAATAAATCAAACTATTTATAATACAATGCTAGAATTCACTGTTCCAGCCTTGAACACCAGATAACTTTGCTGTTTTTATTGCCTTTTTTACAAGAGGAATGTGTTTTGCAAACTTGCTGATTTTATTTTCCTTTTTTTCTCTCCTGTTCTCCTCGCTGTCATTTCCTACGGTGTTGGTATTTTCTCAGAATCCACCGATCCTTGCAGCACTGAGCAAATGAAACCTCAGGTGAGTGTAGAGGTCAACAACCATCTAAGTTGCTGAACACAGGAGTCAAAAGCTACAACCTTTTAAGGTCCTCAACATCAGATCACACTCACCATCCATTCATCCGTCTTTACAAGGAAGCCTTGAACTGATGAAACAAAAGACGAGGAAATAAATTTAACAAATCAGAAGGATCAAGCGTCCTTCTTAGTCTCTATTTATCTATTTTTTCATCAGCTCTATTTCTCCCAACACACACCAACAAACTATATCATAAGATCAGGCTCTCATCTGCTCAGCCACACAGTATACAACCAGAAACCAATTTCAGCAGGCAGCATTGGAAAAAAAAAAAAAAAAAGAGAGAAGAAAAAGAAAAAAGAATCAGGCCAGTCCTCTGGGGAGAGATAGAAGGGCAGAATGTAAACTTCCCTGGCAAACTATCCCGGGTGGATTGAGCTGTAAAAAGGAGCTCACTACAGGACAAGATAAACTGAGAGGACAGTTTGCATTACCTGATTAAGTGAATTACATTACAGATTACGCAAGGAATGCAAAATACAATACAGCACACTCAGTGCTCTTATGGAACAAAGTTATCTTTGAGTTCTTGGACTGGAATTTGCTGGCTGCTTATAAAGGTTATTGAATTAGAATATAATGAAATGAAGTGTACTTTATTTTATCTGATTATCTACCAGTACATAATCTGGACGGAAGTGGTACTTTTTCCAGCTTTACAGATATTCTCAAGTTAGATTCTCATTTATCACATTTTAATCAAAGATTTAAATGGAAATGTAATTTCTTTCCTTCCACGAAGTTCACTTTGAGTGATATTTCTGCTTTAAACTGGATTTGGCTTGTAATTCCACCCCACATAAAACATATTGCTTGCATTTAGCTATCCTTAAGATGGCAGTTTATAAATACATTTAAAGTTTCAAACTCCAACCAATTGCTTAGATTTTATTTCACTGAAAAATTACATTTTTTTTTATTATTAATTAATAGATAAAAATCTTTTCCTGGAAAAGATAATGTACAGCATAATTGATATCAGCAGCATAACTAAACAAAAATATGTCAGTAGACGACAAATAAATTACTACTGGCAGCCCAAACTATGCGTAAAAGTTAAGGTAAAGATAAAAGTATTGATGTCTCTTCAAACCATACACATTCAAAAAGACAAGGTTCCTGGAAAGGATCGGTCTGCTACTTGAATGAGCAATTAGCAGCACCATGATTTCACACCCTGAAAATGAAAAAAAGCTACTTTAACATTTATAAACCTTATCCCCAGAGAAAAATCCAAAAAAATGTAAAAATATTGTTTTGTTTTTTTTCCTATAAACTAAACTCCCACAACCCTATAAGAACACAGATGGTGCAAAACCCCCAAAATTTCTCTAGTTGTTTGTTTTTTCTTTTTTTTTTTGTGGGTTGGAAGCTAAGAAGTGGTAGATGGCCCAGATTTCTTCCTCCGAGCTCTTGCCACAGGTTTCTGTTCTGGGTCATTATTATTCTACTCAAAAAAAGTCTTAAAGCCATAAACTTAAAAACAAGGTAACAAGGGCCTTTGAAAGAGAGCCACAAGCCCACAGCATGACAGATCCATCACCGTACTTATCAAAAGACATTGCTCCACTTTAATTCCATCAAGATTTTGGTTAATTTAGCATTCAGGTTTGTGATGGTGGCACTCACTTCATAACCGAGTATGTAGTCTAATTCCTAAATACTATGCTCAACATCAAAAAGTAAAGGATAAATAAAACTGGAAAGATTTAAATAAAACCACTACTGTTTACTTTAACACAGAATAAAAACGAATAAATGTGGGATTTTTATTTAAAAATGTCAGTGTGAGACAATGCTACCACAGTAAAGAAAGGAATCTACTATAAGCCTTTAAACAGTTGCCAATGAATTTGTCACTGTATGTATTTTAAGAAACAAGATTACCTCAGGTACACCACTGAAACCATTCACACACCCAGAGCTGCAATTTGAGTTATGACACCAACTATTTCCACACCTCAGAGGCTTTGGGGAGCTGTGAATAGAGCAAGACTGCAGTGAAGGTCACTCTAATTAAATATTTGAAAAAGCCATTCTTTTCTGAAGACAACACACAGCAGAGCTTTGTTTATTTAACAAACCATCATTCCTTCATGTGCTGAGAGAAAAAAAAATAAACAGCTTTTATGTTATATATTAAAAAGAATGTAAAATAAGGTATTTCAATCACAATGGCAAAAAGCCAGGAAACGTATAACACATTGGGAAAAGAAAATAACAAAACACTATTTCCCTCAATAACAATGGCACACTTTATTGCTGTTTAGCACACAATGGCTTTCTGTGCAGTTTGTGGTTTTGCTGCAGTATCCTGTTATGGGGAACAATCCAATTCTTCTTACGTAGCTACACATCAGCCCAAGAATAACAATCAGCAAATGCATCACTCAAGAAATACAGCCACTTCAGGCTAAAGCAAGAAGAAAAAGAAAGAGAGAGAGAAAGGAGCCATCATAAAAATCAGTTTATAGAATGAGCCAAAGTATTACACAGAATTAGACATTCAGCAACAAGATGCTTTAAGGCTATGTTTCTATCTGATCTGCTCCTGCTGCAGCATGAATATTTCATCTCTGAAATCAGCAGCATTGCAGTGGCATATTTCATATTTCTATGCAAAACACAGCGCGTAGAATAATGCTCGTTTGCTTTGATGAATAAGTGATCCGCTTCCCCAAAACTCTCCAGCACTCCACTCGTATTGTTACACTGTCAACAAACGGCGCGCGCCGAAGATGCAGCAAGCAAACAAACAAATGAGTGCACACAATCCATTGTCTGTGCATCGCACGTGTACATCTGCTGCTATCAAACGGTGTGTAAGTGTGTATGTCTCAAGTGCCCCTGCCAGAATCTATGGCCCGTTCTGCTGAGTGGGCAGAATCTCTGGCGGAGTGTCCCATCGGAGTGACAAGTGCATTTAGAAACAGCCTGATGGAGTCATTAGTGGCAGTGCTGCTCATTAGCAACATAGGCGCACATGCACAAACACCGCATACTCACACACACAAAGCAACCATAGTGTTATCATCAAGTTATTGCACCCACAATGGTTTAATCTATATAATCTAGCCGCACATTTATAGAGAGCCAAGATATGGAACATAATACCGCTTAAAAAGCAAGCTGACAAATCTACTTATGAAAGCAAGCAATCATAAACACACACAGAGACACACACAGACGAGCAGATTCACGTTGTATTGATTCCTAGAATAACAACAAAGCATTCATTATTGATTGTCTTGTCGTTTATGCGTATGAGATTCATGCAGGGTTCAGTAATCAAGGGCATTACAGCATCACCCAGAAGCACATAATGGCTTTTCTTTGTGGAGCAGAAAACGTTAGACAAGTCATCAATAAATCAACATTTGCTACAGAATACCTCAAACATTTTAAACATTTAAGAATAGTATGTTCGAGAAAAACAATGAACTAAAATAAAAATATGAGACAAACTCTCTGTGGCTTCACAATAAATAGTGATCAAGATAGAATTAACTTGTTTGATAAATTATGTTACAACATCTTGGTTAACATAAGGCATTACATCACAGCCACATGAGAGAGAGAGAGAGAGGCCAAGAGCTTCAAAGAGAACATAATGTTCCTTCTGATTATTAAACTCAAATGCCAGAGTTTCCTATTTGCATTGGATGAGTCATTTTCAGCTTTATGGTGCGACTGATTCATAGCTTAAACTACACTGAGAGCCCAAGAGTCAAGAATCAAGCGTTAACAAGTACTTAATGGCACAGTGTATGTGATGAATACACCAAGCAACCATTCAGATGCACACAGCAGTGATCCTCTAATCTGCTTTGCTGCACAGATGATTATCACACCTGGACTGATGGTATCACAGGAGCTTTAAACTACAGTTTGATGCAGCTATTTTAATAAATATGGTTGCTATGTTTTTTCCAGTAGGGAAACCAAAGTTGTTTGACTGTATGCAATAATAATATGTTGGTAAACAGCCTGCTGCTATTAGTGTAATTCACAGCTCATTATAACAGAAGCTTCAGCTACAAACTGATGAATTACTGCATTCAAGACGGCACTTGTTAAACCAAGCAAAGAGCAATAAACAAGATGTGATTTATGGAGAGAAAAGGAAACAAACACGTAAACAATATAACAGCACAGGGATGAAGGGAATGATGCAGCATGCTTCTGGGAATGACTGGAAGCTGCTGGTGCTTACCTAGATTTGCTCGCTCCCTCTGGACGTCTTTGAAGTTGAGGCCGCTGGTCAGGGTGCTCTCCCTGTAGCGGTGGAGGGCCTCGCGTCTTCCGTTGGTCCCCAGCTCGCGAAGCACTGAGGGCTTCAGAGGCTCCACCTTCAGACCGTTGGCCCATCCCGAGAAATCCGGTACCGTCCACTTCACCAGGTCCTGAAGCCGCACAATTACCTTCTCAGACACAGCGATCACCTCGTGCTGAAAGAGTTAGAGGTAGAGCTGTTAGTTCAGAAGGCATACATGTATGTTTTCACATTTCTACATTAAGATGTCTTCTGTCTAAATGTAATACGGAAAGTTAGCAAATCTGAGATTAAACCTTAATTTATAGCACCCTGGTAAAGATGTGGGGAAAAAAAGTTTAAAAGAAAGCCATCTTTTGTTGCACTAGGATACTCTGCTACTAAAATATCTAACCTAATAAAAAGCTATTTAACAAACTGTTTGTCCACCAACATAATTATTGGTATCTCCAACAATAAATAAAAAATATATATATATATATATATATATATATATATATATATATATATATATATATATATATATATATATATATATATATATATATATATATATATATATATAATAACAGAACGACATGAATTAAAAATAAATATGCAAAAAGAATAAACAAAAGTGATATTTTATTAGTAATCCATGGCCTCCTTTTTTCTATATGACACATCAAAGAAATTATTTCTTTTAATGTTTCTTCGGAATGCAGAAAGCATAAAAATGCTCAACTATGTACGTTGATCCTCAGTTGTTACAAAATAATACTAGTTTCTCATCTAAATCTGCCTTCATATACAATTAGAGCTTTGATCAAACAGCTTTAGATCTTGAAAACTTTGTAAACCTAGGCAGGGTGTTCAGTCAGGCAAAGGATAGGCCAGTGCAATTAATCCCTAAATCTCACTTTGACTGATTGCTCAGGATGAAAGTCTCCATTATGTCCATTTGAGGCTATCTACGTGTCAAACATCTATTTGGAAGAAAAGCAAGAAGTCTTTTCTTTTCCATGATCACAAATGTTTCTTTGCAGGTCTGAGAAATAGAACCAGGACATTAGCTGGTCCCATTTGGTTTGGAAGTAACACCATGCTTGAAATGAAGGATGATTATGCAGCAAAGTTCTTAATGCTGCTTAAATGCTAAGTACGGTAAAGGGAGTGTGATGCTGTGGGATTTTTGCCCACATTGTTTCACAGTATGCATATCACGGAGGCATGGCTAACAAACTCCAAACATACTGTACATCCATAATCACTAACATTTCATAGCATGAAAATATTTCCCTTATTAAGGTAGTCAAATTCAATTACTCCTTTTCCCAGCTGATGAAGCTATTAACTACGTTTTTTATAGTGATGCATTTTAAAGTGTAAGTACTCATCCGTAATGTGATTCGGATGTCTTAATGCTGCATCATATGATATTCACTTGATTAAGCTTCGGGCTTTAAGGTAGTAATAATTAGGGTCAAGAGTTGGGTAAAACTGGATATGGAATCAGGACATCATCACTGAATAAAAGACGACAAACGGACCGTCGTTATTTATCAACTAAATTAGCATGAGCAACGAGCAGCAGCGTGGCGGGCTGTGGATGCACATTAGCGTAAGTAAATTACAGCGGCATGAATATGGATGATGCGGATGATTGCTGAATTGGATTGACGTCGGGGAGTTAAATCAATGTCAATGAGGACGTCGCTGTGTTGAGACTTTCTGATTAACATTTAGAAAAGTTGGACTGCTGATCTCGAGACATAGCATGTTTTTTTTTTTTTTTTTTTTTTTACTCAGGATTAATACGCCCCCAGAGTTTAGAGGGAAATTATTAGAGAAGAAATATTATGAATAGAAAGCAATATTAAGTCCAAATAGAGTCTCTAATACAGGGTAGAACTTGGAAAATAGGTAGAAATGTGTCTAGCAGGCACTGAGAAATGACTTAAAGCTTAGTGCTTTAGTCAGTTTAGTTGGCTTACTAAATAGGATTTGCTCTCTCTTCACTGTGTGGGTTTAACTTCCTTTTTTTTCCTGAGGTTGATTCAGCTCCTTTTAATAACTCTCCAACTTGAACAACTTCAAGACCAGCGGAGTGGGGAGGCAGCAAAGACTCCTAAATGTGTTTCCATTTGAAGGGGCTAATGGCTAAAGTGCTTGTTACCAACAGAATGGAGTGGTTTTGCTCTAAGACGGCTATTACAGAAACAGGGAAATCTGGAGGACAGATGTCTGAAAAAGGCCGAAACACACGGAGCTAGGTCTCTGATGTTTACCTTGGTTATCTCCAATTTACCAGGCATCTGTCTGGCTTTGTGCATTTCCCCTCAAAGAGCTTGTGTACAGCTGACATTAAAATAACACTCATTATGTTATATTTATGTGTGTAAGTAGAGGGTGTGCACTCAATAAAGCTGCAATTAAGCAGTCTTCTGTAATCAAAAAGAACAACTCTGCTGTAAATTCTACATCCTTTAACTCCTCAGATGTTTGGATCTATTTTTTTTCTGCTTCGGTTCCTTGTTTTGATTAAAACATTTCTGTTTTGTGTTTTTTTTTCTTCCCTCCTCAACAATATTCTAAAAACAAACACATGTCTTCTCAGCGTTTCATATTCTCTCTGAGTGCTCTGTCTATACAATTACCCATATTCAGTTCTCACATCAACTCCAACTACAGGCATATCAAATCCCAACCAGTTGGAGACAGTATTTCCTTATAAAGCAAAAGCCTGCAAGGGATAGCTTGATATAGCTGTGCCTCCCTCACTAAGTAAAAACATCAAACATGGGTTTTTGGTCGTCTTATAATGAGCTGTCTTCAGCTGTCAAGCGGTGGCGGGTGGTTGTAACCGGCTTTCCGTGCAGTAAAAAAACTGACTGTCGAAAAAAGCAGGCCGTTTAAATAATGCAGAACAACAGTAAATAGCATTCAGCCTGCAGCCAAAAGAGCCACATTGCTCTGTTTCTCCACAGAATTTATCCACTGTAGTTTGATGCAATCTGTTGAAGGCGCATAAAGAAAGCAAATGTTTCAGCCGAGTCTATTTAAAGCAGAGATAATAGAGCGAGTGAGCTGTAACATAAAACCCTGACAAGGAAGGGGAAAAAAATAGGTGATTGCTTTTATATTAATCCGCTGAAAGATGCGGTGATTTGCTAGCGTGTCAACAGATCCTGTTTGGGGACTTGTTTGGCTTAAGAGCAAAAAAACACAACAGGTGAGTACAATCCAGCAGCTGTCAACACAGTCCCCAATATATTCAGTTATATGAAGTAAGCTGCTGCATTGAAAAAAGCAGCCCCCATATAACAATTCCTTCCTTTTTTTGTTTTCTACTTTACCAGCCAAACTCAAACTAGTTACAGCCTGGGAGCTGGGAATAGGAAGATGATGAATGATTTGTGGCTTGGATAAGACATGAGATGTGGTTGAGAAATATGTAAATAGTGGAGAATTAAGAAATTTCTCTGCGCAGTTTCTGAGAACAAGTCCAAGTTGATTATTGAGAAAGAATTGCAATAACATCATTGCACCAACCTGCAATGCCACTGCATGAACAAAACAAAACACTGTTCTGGTTCTCCAACTAGATGATTTGTATTATATAATCACCACCATTTTATTTTGGTTGGAAGTGCAAGAGATGACTAAACAACTTGTCAAAGTCAATATGCTTTAGTGAAGAGTGAAGCTAAGAGATGAGATATATAAATACTTATATTTCAAAGAATTTCATTAGTGTCTTTTCAGATCTTTACATTTATTGTCTCACATCAACCTAACAAAAAGTACACTAAAAAAAAAATCCCGGCAGGTTAAAATTAGCAGAGTTTGGGTTATTTTCTTAACAGTCCTGGAACAGACCTGAACTGCTCTAGGCTTCAGCTGATTACACATGTTTGGGTAATGAGTTTGACTCAGGATACAGGGTTATATTACTAACCCAGAAACAGCTGTCCTTCTGAGGTGGGAGCTATAGCTTTAAATTTACTGCTGCCCATCCAACATAACTAGCAGTCCTGTAAACACAATTCTGCATTTAAAGGATCATAAAATAACATAAATATCACCTCCTAATCCATTAAAAAATATATAAAAATGTCCAAATTTAGTATAAAAACCATAGCTTTGGTATACTGATTTAAGTTATGGTGAAAGTGAGGGAATGCTAAACCAAGCTCGCACTAAACATTAGCAAATAATAGGCTAATGTCTTAAGAAGGGTATTTGGTTCTAATGTAAAAATCTACTCACATCATTATGAGGCATTACTGTATTATTTTGAATGAATCTAAAATGCTCAATCAGTTTACATTTAGATCTAAAGTAAAAGTAGAAGTTTTTTTTTTTGAGTTTTCACAGCACTAGTGGCTCGTTTTTGTTAGTTTTTTTTTGACAGTAGACAGTAGTAGTTTATTTTTTTGACTAAGGCCTCCATACATGGGTCATGCGGGCTAACCACTGCATCAACAAAGCACGCACTAAAGTTAAAATTTGTGAAGAGTGACAAAGATCCTTACGTCTCCTCCTTTTTAACACATTCTTTATTTCACCCCAGACAAAGACATCTTTCTCTATTGTAGTTATGTGGCTATTATGAGGTGAAATGAGGAATGCTGAATACCTACTTACAAAGTTGCAATATTATAAAAGGTTGAAAATAAATAAAGCATGCAACTTAAAAACATACATTAAAATGTTAATATGAGGTGTAAGGTTGAGCCTGAGCCCCCCTGTGTATAATTTGTACACTTGCAAAAAATGAAAAATTGTGAATGAACCCTAATAAGATAAACTGGATCATCGTTCTTGACCCAATGTTTGAAATTTCTCATTTCTGTCCCAGCAGCGTACACCCTGCTCTGGGTTAAGGAAATAATAGAGACTTAAATAGGTTGAAGAATAATCATCAACAACTTCAGGATAATGACACCAATTCCTCTAAATTTAGCAGCTGACTAAATATCTCAGCTTTTGATGTCCTGTAATGTGTCCAAGATGAATCATTCCAGCAGTATTTCAGCAAACACTTTAGGGGTCTGCGTCTCACTACTTGGATACCAGGCTTCAAAAAGGCGGTTTACAAACTACCGGCCATGCCCCCTATGTAAATGCCGCTGTCCGCACTGTGCTGTCATTTCGAGTTAGGCAGCTAGTAGTTAAGCAAAGTGGCGTCCGTTTACACAGCCAGCGGGGCTATTTGATAATATAGGTCAGAGGCCTGCAACCTAACATTCAAGAGGTGACACTACACATCAGCAACGCAACAAACACATGGGTGTCAATTCACACATCAACAGGATTCCTACACTAACAGAGTCTAAATATATGACTGTTTTCCAGTAACTTTGCCTCCAGTGCCAAGATAAACAGATACACTGATTTAAAGCTGCCTAGAGTTTATTGTTGTATTAAAATACAACCAGCTGAATGTAACATCATGTATGCAGACTATCAATACCTCAACCTTACTGGAGCTGCATGATATGCATTAGGAATGATGGTACATAGACTTAAGACAATAAGGTCCTAAACAAAGCAACATCATCTAAATACAACTAGATAAATCCTTTTTCCTTTTTTTAAGCAGAGCTGTGCACCAATTAGCATGACCAAAAGAAGCCATATCTTCTCAGTAGAACTTTTATCTTGATCATTCTCTTTTTCACACCCTAAACATGCAGTGGGACAGATTTTTTTTTAAGTCTATATATATATATATATTGTTTTTATTTTAAGGAATCAGTTTTATTTAGATTAATCAAGATAACCCTTAAGCAGTTCAGATAAATTATATTTTTAATAGGGCTGAAACAATTAATTGGATTAATCTGATTAATCGATTAAATTGTGAACTAATTTAGTAATCGATTAATAATTAATAGTCAACTGGAATATAGAGATTCTAAAACATGCCTTTAGCTGACATTTAGAGCAGCAAATATACTAAGATTGTAAAAAAAATATATAAAAGTGTTTTGCATTTAAGATAAAAATAAAAAAAATAACTCATAAAAATTGCATCTGTCAATATGCTCTATCCAGAAGTAAACAAGTGGAAAAGGTGGTTTAATTTCATAAAAAAGTCTTCTTTAAATAATCTTTGGCTATCCGATTATTAATCAGAAAAATAATCAATAGATTAATCAATTTGCAAAATAATTATTGTCTGCCGCCCTAATTTTTTATTATGAATGATTGAGTTTAGGCTCCTAAAAATACTGTGAAATAGCCCTTTAATCTGTTGCCAATCTGAGTTTAGATCAACTCAATTATTAACCCATCATAATGCCTATCCATGTTCCTCTCAAACAAAAAAAGTAGAAAAACAACTAAAAATAACTTTTTACCCTTAATTGACAACTACTGCCCTTCAAAGCACGGTCCTATGAGTGGTGAGCTATAGCGTCAATATCAAAAACCATGGCTGGCTGAGTGTTTGTACAGTAGCATGTCTGAAGTTAATAGGCTCGGACAGGTCTGTCTATGTAGGGACACTTTATCGATTATCTTTGTTTCTCTCCCATCTCATGTTTAACAAAGAAAACCTGAAGTCTCCTGTCCTTAACATCAACACAAGTTATACTGGGTTCTTCTACTGCTGCCTCACTAAACCCGCAGCAGACTTAAGAGCAGGAACTGGTGTGTAGTTTGTGGTATTTCATATAAATACAACCAGAATGTCATTTTGGAAAGTCAGGACTTTGATGATCCTTGTTATACATGGAGAATATTCATAATTCATAACATATTTCTTGAAGAGATCTTTACAAAAGTGAATTAGTAAAAAATGTAAATAATGTAGCTGTAGTACAGATAGCTTATCTGAATGCTAATTATCGAATGCAAAGACTTTGTTTTTTTGGAAGTCAAAGGGAGCTGAAGCTCAGTGGGTGGGTTGTCTTTCTATACCGTGGCCACATACACACACTGCAAAGGTTTTAGGCTGCAGCCTCCGAGAGGTCAGCGCAGGAATTCCTAAGGCCATAGGAGATTAGTAATTGAGTAATGGACATGGTGACATGGGCGATGTGGACGGAGCAGGATAAGCACTGTGAATGAAGGAGGGAAGAGAAAAAGAAGCTATGAAACACAATATGAGTTCATTATCTGTCTCTCCTCTCCGTGGCTGACCTTGGCTGCAGTGTCCCAAAACAAATCTATCCAGGATTTTTTTTTTTTTAAATAGTCTTCAGGAGGTTTGCCAGGGACAATCAAATCAGAATATATGTTGTTGAGACTCCTCTCAGATTCCAAGGAGTTCAAGGTGCACAATTTAAAGAGGTGGGAATGATTCTACACCATGACAAACTGCTTAATTTGTGCAGTTTATTCATATATGCATAAAAGTTGCTGCATATCGACGAACCACTGCTGGACTCATCTTTTATTCACTGATTCCATTAAGAGATTGCTGCTACACAAGCCACGGTGATATACACACTTAGCATTCTTTAGCAGCATTAGAAACGACCAGAAACAGAGAGATAAGAGATTTCAAAGCCATCCTGAAAGTGGGTGAGGCATTCATCATGTAAGGTGACACCGCGGCAAAAAGCTGTGTCAGCCCCGCTCGAATCACTGCAGCCTTATATGCTCCATTTCAGCAAGATGCAATGAAAATAAAGGGAGAGGCTCTGAATGCATAATGCTTCGCCCAAGGAAGTGAAGAATTAAAAATGTTGACTGGATTACCGAGAAGGGGCTTCCCATCTGTGGCTGCATCAGAAGTTATAATAAAGATCTACTGTAGCTGTAGGCACTGGAGTCATGCATCAAGGCAAATGTTTGCCTGTTCAAGTGGTTAGTGAATGACAAAGTGGAACAAACCGAGCTTAGGAACGCCAAAAGTCTCCAGTGTGTCGTCAAACATGCAAGGCTAGAAACATGTTATTACTTACACAGCAAAACGCAACAAGAAAAAAGAAATTCAAATCTTAATGTTTGTAGGGCTGATTTTTTTTTATGGCCTTTGAAGTCTCTGCTATTACGTTTTAAAGGTTTTAAATTACACTATTCAAAATAGTTGGTAATAATTTACATGCTATTTCAGCAATGGTGAGGAATTCACTGGAGGGCAGTGTGCAGAGTTAATGACTTGTTCTGCAGCAGGAGGAGGCATGCACCCGCACATGCACAGTTAAAAAAAACAAATTCAAAATACCCCCCACCTTTCACTTCTACTTTATGAAATTCCTGCCATTGTTATCTGAATGGGGAGATTTGTTTTAATGCACAGACCAGACGGAGTAACAAGGTCTGTAAAAATCCAACATATCACATTTACACTCCGGCCATTCTGCAGAACGACCTCATCTATCAAAATGCTGCATATCAAAACCACTTATACCTAACTCAACAGTATTCCAGATGCCTCAAATTATTTGTTCAGTGTTTTGTCCCTTAGGAAAAAAAACAAAATCAAAGAAGCAGCAAATGAATACAATCTAATTTCCCCTACAAGCTGGCTTTGCCAGCACCAGAACACATGCATGGACTCCTGCCATGTGCTGAAGAAATGGCTCTGGATGCATGCCAAAGTGTTTTCCACAGCAATCAATACTGGGCCTACTGCTGCAGTACCCCTGCCTGTCAGTGTGCCTGTGTCTATGTGCCAAAGTCTTGTCAGCTACAGGGACAGAACAGAGGAGAGGAGAGGTCAGATGAAATCAGAGGTGGTGATAATAGCGCATTAATATAACATGATCCAGGAATATTCTCCACTGATGCACACTTCCCATTAAGAGGGCGGCCCTCTTTCTATGCTGCATATGCAGCAAAAGTAGGATGTGCTGTAAAAAGATAAGAATAAGCAATTATGAGAGCCTGAAGGAGGAGTGTACAATAAGTGGGTGTTGTGTGTCGGTGAGCTGCTATCTACAACAGCTCTGTCCAAAAACAGAAATCTGTGTATTACAGCCAGGCAGGCAGAGGAGAGGAGAGAAGAGGGGGGACATTTGGTGTGAGAAGAAAAATTGTGTCACTCAGTGAGCTTTAAAACACATGTGACTGCTTAGTCAGTGGCAGTTTGCAGGCAAGCAAATAGAGCAAAGGGCCCCAACAGAGGGTTCGTCATAATGGGTGAGCAACCCGACACAAAGCCTGTTTAAAGACCAAGCTGGCCTCAACTGGTGGTGGTAAACACTGCTTGTCAGCCCGAAACGCAGTGAAAAATAGAGCCTCCTCTGCACATGGACCTAATAATTAACTTGGTATAAATAGATTCATAAATTCACTCCTGTTCTGTTTATCATTTAATCAGCAAAACACATGCATTGGGAGTTTGCATGCATTCCCTCAAATCATTATTTTTATTTCCAGCCCAAAGCTGACTGGTTGTTGTATAAAAAAGGGCTAGCTACGTTTTAAAAGGAATTGACCTTTCAACCCTTTTGACAGAAGAAAAACAAGCACAGTAGGTCATGGGTTGGTTCCTCCCGTCACTGCACAGCAAAAAGAAAAAAAAAACTACAAACAAGCTGCTGGAGAGGTTACATGCAAACAAATACCTGAGAAATAATCAGGAAATTACATCATACCTCCAAGCTCCAAAGTACAAGTGAATCAGTAATCCACTTCCAGAAAGTTTAATAAAAGTCTTAAACAAGTTTTTTTTTTTTTGGAATGTGGAGGTTATTGTTTTCATCTCAAGCTCGAGATGAAAGCAGGGTACAACCAGGTGATTACGCTCCACATTCAGACACTTTTAAACTGTGTGAAAATATTCAAATCAAATCCAACCTGATCTATTGAATATACACCATAAACTACAATTATAGCAGCTTTTAGACTTTATCTCACGAGACAATATGTTCTCATTTAGCACCTAAACCCTGTGAAAACACTACATTTCCTGAGAAATGGAAGTTATCATGCTCATATCTGTATGACTCACCAGGACAAATTAAGCTGCTGCCTTTTAGTCAGTTACAGATTTACAGTATTGCTGCACAGCCGTGAATCTATCATCACCAAGGGAAAACAGGTAATGTAAGGTTTATAAAGAAAGCATCTGTAATGTTTACTTTTGTCAAGTGTGGAATTTAACACTTGTTCTCTATTTTTATAATATACAGTGCATACTGTATACATTACATACACACACACACACACATACATATATATATATATATATATATATATATATATATATATATATATATATATATATATATATATATATATATATATATATATATATATGTGTGTGTGTGTGTGTAGTTTTTGGATTATGAATTACATCTGCAGGCACTCCTCCTGTATAGCTGACTCATGCGGTGCAGATTGGTGTGTTATGGGGCAAAGTCAGCGAGAATCTGAATGGGCTCACTGAAGGTCATAAACTGACTCAAAGCTGTCAGGCTGATTTCCACTGCTGTAATATACAGTAAGTAGTTTGATTTACTTAGAGAAAAATGAGCCCTTTAATTGAGGACAGGCTACATAGCACTTATAGCATTTCATCCTCCAAATTACACAGTCTGAACTGTGAAACTTCAAAGGAACATTATGTATTTAAGACGTCTGTACTAAAATTCACAATCCACACAGGAGAAATGATTTGATTCAAGTTGAAATTATGTCTCTTTTATTTGCTTTACAACATTTAGAGGGGATTGAAGTTTGTTTTTTTTAATTAAGCAAATTAGTTAAGTATTATGCTTGGTAATATATGTGTATTGTAAAGGTTAAGGACTATAAAAACATCATTTAAAAAGTTTGAGTTGGAATAAAAAGGAAAATTAGCTTTTCCAACAGTAACTTAGTAATAGCACTAATGTCAAAAATTTGTCTATTAGCAAAATGAGCTTTTTTAACCCAGGGGCGGTTCTTGATAATTAACACTATTTTAATGAAAGTAAGGCATAAGTTGTTAAAAAAACAAATAAAAAAGTTGACCCCTTTTACAGAGATATTTTAAGCCATAATTGGTTTACCAACAATGTTAATGCTAAAGCAGGACCTTCTAAGCTGTAGCTGTCTGGGATACAAACCAATACAAAAGAATATTTTGGTGATATAGTTTGCTAATATTTTATTGAAAAATTAATGCCTTGAATATTTCGCAACAGCTAAAGTGTTAAAATATGACATTTTTAACAAGTTTTATTTCTGATCTCTGCAGCCATCAGTGCTGATGAATGGCATAGAGTATTCAAAGTTTGTTACAATATCAGTGACTTTTCATGTCTTAATAGTTTAACAACATTGCTTAAATGTACTACAGTAAAAAAAAAAAGGCTTTTGATATCGTCGCCAATCAATGGCACATTGTTTGCATAAGTTTAAGAAGACGTATTATTATGACAGTAACATTTTATGACTTAGGTAGTAAAGCTGCTCATACATCATTAAATTGACTAGAATCTGTTGAGTCCATGGCACATTTTAGCTTGTGGCAAACTGAAAATATTTACGTGTTAACCTTGGAAAAGATAAGTATCGTCAAGGATTTAAGACCGAATCACAATAAAATAGTAGATTCCTATTGGTCAAGATGCTAGTGCCACAGTGGAATCAGCAGAGATGTCTGCTGTGATAGGTTGGAACCTTTGCAGTACATTTTCACAATATTAGAAAGTTATACGGTGGTGATATTATTCTTCCATATTGCAGGGACAATATCAGTTACAATAAATCCACATTTTCCTCACTCCTCTCTTTGTCATCTGTCATTGGATGGCTTCCAACATTCTGTGACATTTGCTATCTTTGGCTCTATCATTTGTGCCAGGTGTGGGTTTCTAGACTCTATCCAACAGACTGAATATATTATTGGCCTGCAAGGTGTGAATTCCTTGCATTTGTTTATACACAGCAAGTATATTTCATTTCAAACAGCTATTAGTCATGATGACATTGCATACACTAATGTGATACATTAATAATATACTCTACTATAAGCTCTTTATCATATTATTATATGTGCATTTGTTTTTTGTTTGTAATATATGAATATATGCTTGTATTCTGAACTGAGAAATTACACATACACAATGCTAACCTGTGCAGGAACTGACTGTGCAAATACTTTGTTATCCAAATGTATTAATAAACCATAACTGACAAATAAAGTTTGACATCATGCCAAATAATGTAGTTAAAAAAATAACTAGTTAATAACGAATCAATTATGTGTGGGGATCGAGTTTTAGCTGTTAAATAGATTTGTCCAACTGAAATGCATTCATAACAATCTAACTTTATTATGTATTTATAAAGTGCCTATCTTTATCATTTAACACTTTTACAGTGTGCTTTATCAGTGTAAAATCGATAATCAGTGCAAGAAATTTGCTTTTTTTCCTTTTAAATCAGCATGTCTACTGTATGTGCTTTTACCACATGTGGCAAATGTGGGTGACTTAATTTAGCAGAGCAGACCCTGTGTTATTGAATATATTATCTTTTCCACATATAGTCAATGGACTGGAATGAGAGTATTTTGCAATGCAAATAAGTCTATGGGAATGAAGGGGTGGAGCCGACATGTCTTGCGCAAGTGTGGTCTTTAGGACAGGCAATGCATGCACTCAGGGTAATTACTAAATAATTGCAGTGTGTTAAATACTAACGCCAGGGGGGTTTCAGGAGAAGATCCCCCTCCTCAAAGGAAGAATTCACAGAGATGATAGCTTGTCTAAGCTGCTGGCCATAAATAGCCACCTTTCTCATGAAAGGGAAATGTGATAACTGCTCTTATTACTCAAGAGGAAAGAATGTAAGTAAACCATCAGCGGAAGAGTCAAGTACAAACACGGCTTTGTCCGCCCCTATAAACAATATAACAGCAACAGAGAGTAATCTCCACGCAGCCGCAAAGTGATCAAAAGCAAGTAAGCAGCAATTAAAGTGTTGCTGTCATTATATCCGAGAGAAAAAAAACACACATATTGTTTGTTCCACGGCTCATAATCTGGGAACGCTGATTAAACAAACTTTTGGAACAGCACCAATGGTGTCACAATTTGTATACAAGTTTTTTTTAAATGTTAACAGCTCAAAGACCCATGGAGAAAATAAAAAAAAGTCACTTTCTAATGAATTGTTAGGCCCATTGTTTTGACAGAATGATCGTTATCATTACAAATAATATTCGTAATGATAACAAGTGTGTAATTTAACAAAAAAAAAAACGTTAGAAAAACTTTTAGAACCTACTTAAAGGTATAGAGGACAATCTTTTATTTCTGAACGGATCAACAAAATAAGTGTTCCTCCTAATTTTCAATAATTAGGCAGCCTACACGCTCAACCCTTTAGCTATCTTTTTATGCGCATTTTCACTTTCAGGCGTATGTATGTTTATGTATGTTTTATGTGACCAACGGGAAGCAAAAAGCAGTGATCATCTCTCCGAATGGTAAGTTAACGTATTTCACTATAAATTCCCCGCTCTGTGTAGTGATTTAGGGCCACGTATGAGCCATGAGAAAAGCAATTTTTAAAAGAGCGTGCACGAGGAGAAATAGGCTCATGCATGCATGAAGTGGAGAGAGTGGGTCTTTTTTTTTTTTTATCGTGAAAATCCTCCACGATACCTTAAACAAGGCGGACAGCACATCATTTTGCAACAACCAAAGCCAAGATGGTTGATTTAGCTTTAAGTAGCTCAATTGGCTAGCATGGAATGATGTTGGGATTAGCGGAATATAATTCATATTAATTTTCAATGGTGTGCAGGTGGCGCAGTGGTTAGCGCGCATGACCCATGTACGGAGGCCTTAAGGGCTGGTTATACTCCCCGCAGCAGTGTGTCGCAGTGAGCTTTACGCAGACGTTTTAGATTTAAGTTGTTCCGACAACGGAGAGATATGAGGGTGAAAAAGAGCGGGGATCCAGGTGGGAAAAGGGTTCCAGCATTCTCACGCACCTCGCTCTTCTAGCCGGTCCTACTTCAGGAGTCGTTTTCCGCAATTGCGGTCATAAAAACAAAACAAGCCGGCCTCCTTTCTGCGGCGCTGTCTACGTTCACCTACAATTTGGGAAAGGTGCAGCAGAGTGTCTGCGGAGGGGGCGGGGACCTCTTTTTGTTCACTGCGACACCTACGCAGACGACCTAGTTTCGAAGTATAAATCAGCCTTTAGTCCTCGATGCGGCCGACCCGGGTTTGAATCCGACCTGTGGTCATTTGCCGCATGTCTCTTCCCTTCTCTCATGCCCTCTTTCCTGTCAGCCTACTGTCAACCGTAAAAACTCAAGAAAAAAAAAAAGAATATATATATATATATATATATATATATATATATATATTTTTTTTTTTTTTTTTTAAGTGGATTTTCTTCCGAACACTTAAATGTTTCAAAGCACAAATCAAAAACATCTCATAATACACATAAGATGACTGAACCTCCATATTCAATATTGTGTAATCAAACTGTTA
Organism: Cyprinodon tularosa; assembly: GCF_016077235.1. NCBI lineage: Eukaryota > Metazoa > Chordata > Actinopteri > Cyprinodontiformes > Cyprinodontidae > Cyprinodon > Cyprinodon tularosa. Next base: position 994,563 of record NW_024039165.1, read on the forward strand.
TTGCAGGATTTGTCGCCAACATAAACAAATAAAGCTGTTAAAATTCAATACATTTATGAAATAATATTAGATTAAATACAAAATACTTCCAATACCTACTGTAGCCTATACCATGAACCGAAAAAAGTCCAGAATTACTTTATACAAAAAATATTTATATTACATATCTTAATTTTGTACTGACCTACACTTCTAAATATGTGCTGCAGTTGAACTGTGTTTCTTAAATAACTCTAAATCTCTGTATGCATACCTCAATTTAATCAGCTATGAGAAACATTTTGAGTATCTTTGGATTTGTTTGGGTTTACAGTGTTACCACACACCCCCACCAATAAATTCCTTTTTATAGTGTAATGCCATTGAGCGTAACCGGATCACAGGCGCCACATATGGCCATAGTCAATCATAACCATTGCATGTCTGCGCCAACAAACAGCGAGGCAGGCGCGGCTGAGAGAAATGTGAGCCGACAATATCATTGTTTGAGGACAGAAATGTTCACTAGGGAACATTATGCAAAGCAAAGAGGGTATATAGTTAAGACGTGTCAGCACTGGCTCGGCTCGCCTCTGGCAGCCTTTTTATGACTTTCAACATCAAGCAGCGTTAATAAATATCGTACGGATCTGCATCTGATCCCATCATGCAATCATTACTACAGCGTTTCGCAATTTCCGCTTTGAATGTCAGCATATCTGACATGCTTTTAACCAGAAATGAAAATGACAGACAGGCAGGAACAGGATTGTTGCATTATTTTTTCTTTTTTTTTTTGTAACCCTCCCCACACACACACTCACAGCATTTTTTTTTCTCTCTCTCTTTTTTATTATGACACCATTAACCCCACGGAGCGCAGCTCTTATTGCGCGCAGCTGGACAAGTGCGCATTCAGCATGTTGACACCACAATAGACAAACAAGGCTGGACTCTACAAGTATAAAGAGCAAATTCCGCTATAAGTCGGTTTTTCTTCACCAATTGATACATCAATGTCATAATAAGAAAAATAAAAAAAACTGTAAACAAATGTAGAAATTCCTCGAAATAAGCGAAGCGATTCAGACACTCCTACCTCTCCATGAGCGACGGATCGTCCCTGGGGAGTATCCTCGGGTAGGAAATAAAGTTTGGAGCTGGATAAAAGTTGCTTGCTTGTTCTTTCCTCCCATAGAAGCTGCAGCTCCGCTATGCATATAGGATCCTCGGGTTTGCATCTGACGAAGAAAAAGTCCCCAAGAGCGAGGATTCTGGCTTTGCCATCCCGGCTAAATTTAAAGGCTTTATAGAATATATATGGTCCATGTAAACCGCAAGACGAGCCCACCCACTGTGGAAAGAAATAAAAAATAAAAATTATTAATAAAAAAAAAATATATATAGGCCTATATATTAAAGAAATGAAAAAAAAAATAAAAATAAAAAAAATAAATAATTAAAATTTGTATCTTTACGCACTGTAAATATATTACATCCACCTCTTGATTTTTGCGCACAATCACAACAATGAAAACTGTTTAACATGTTCAGCATAAACATTTAATTCAACGCGTGGAAGTTTCGCGCGTGTTTTATAAAATAATTATGATTAAAAGAAGGGCATTTATTGATTAAAGCAAGCAAAGGGAAATTGGAATAAATGGACGCATGAAAACAAACGTTACCTTCAGTGAGTTCGGCTCCATCTCGACGTTATGAATTGATTAAACTCTACACGCTCTCCAAACTTGCTGGCTTGAATGGATTGTCGAAGGTCCTGGAAGGGGCGTAGCTATATGGAGTTTCAAACATGATATTTTAGGCGTACAGGATGTGTGAAAAATGCGGGTTGGTGTAGAAAATGTTTTTTGTTTCTTTTGGTTTAATTAGATGTAAAAAATTATTAAAATAATATTTTTTTTGCTATTTTTTTAAACATTTACGCGCCAGTCCGCAAAATATTTCAATATATTTAATAAATGTTGAACGATTTTTAATTATTCGCTACATATTTTTATAATTGTAAATATATAACACGTAATGCTGCTTTATTTGTGGCGATTTGGGGCTTTTATGGGCTTTTAATCCGCGTTTTCAGCTTTTATGGTGTCCTATCTCTTCCAGGACTTTCGTAAAAGACGTCCAATATGAAAGCACATTTCTCACAGTAATGACACTGAGGCGCTCGCTGTGGATGCCTTCAAGAAACAATGTTACATGAAAGTTAACAGGGCTATCAAATGATTCCTCAAAAGGAAAACCGGGAGGCGATTCGCTTTGGCTTTGACCGCGATTAAGACCTGGAAGATCTATTGTAATGATGAAAAAAAAAAAGATAAAATTTTAATGTTTATTTATTTTGTGATGAGTACAAAAAGAAAAAAAATGTCCGAAAGAGAAAGCAAAGGTGTCATGGGACAGAAATCACGATGCGCACACATAAATCATTTAAAACTGACCTTGTGACGAAAACGTGGGGTTTGAATGCATTTGACATGGTTAAATAGCCTGCAATTACATGATCAAAGCCTCCAATAAAACAATAATGTATATTTATATATGTTTTCAAACAACTTGTAGTTATGAAATAACTCAACGATTAAACATATATAGCCTATATATACCCACATTGGTTATCTTCTTTATGGAGAGTCAATCAAACGTAATGGATTTTATTTATTTCTATTGTTCTCCGCTGGCTCTATGTGTGCGCTGCATTTTATCAAAGGGTGACTGGGATTATTCATACTGGAAGCAGTACCAATCCAATCCACAGCGCGTCGCTGTTTCACCATCTTCTGCACCCTTTGGCCTGCGTTTATCCAGAACTCTGATCACAGAGCCTGCAACAGTGACACAGGTCTACTTCTGACACAAGCTATTTCAAGCACACTATTACGCAATGCGCCTTTTTTCTCGCCCTGAAATAAGGGCCAGAGCATCAGTGAAGCCACAGAAGGGAGGGCTGAGAGGACAGTACCCATTCCTTTAAATAAACACTATGATATTTATAATTTGTTTTTTATAAACAAGGCTTTAGAGGCAGAGAGGACAAATTTTGTTCATATTGTAGATGTTATACTTCATGTTTTGTGTTATATAACTCCTGACTCTGCACCCTATGTCCATATGTCTGTCTACATTAGAAATGACAATATAATTCTAACTCTGATAAAAGAAAAAACTATTTGCAAAAACTATATAAGAACAGATAAATAAAAACTATATAACATTATAAACTCCTCTATGTAAAAAAAAATATATGTTAGAAGTAAGAATTTACAAAACAAACAAGATGAAAAACTTCTTTGCTTTGAACTAGTGCTTTGTATGCATTGTTTTCAGTCCAAGTGTTCAAATTTGGCTGCATTAGAACACAACACTTTCTACCATTCTGATATATTTTTATGAAGATAGGTTTTGAGAAGAATTTTTTCTTATTTCTTTAATCAGAATCAGATTTATTGCCCAGCAGGCTTGCACTTAGAAGGAATTCGACTTGGTGTTGAATAGGCTTCTGTAATTTTCTTCATTTTAAGAGCTTATTACTTTAAGATATCTTTCGCAACCTCTCATCACATGATGACAGCCTCATGCACCAACCGCAACTCTAGTTAGCTATCAACTTAAAACAGTGTATCGTCAAAAAACAATAATTTTTGATTTAAAAACCAAGGTTAAAATCCTAGAACACGTAAAGAATGAAGAGATTGAGTTTCAGAGTTAGGACAGAAAGTTTTCTAAAGCAACATTTGTTAAAGTCTCTGATGTTTTTTATATACTTGAAGCATAAAGTGACATTATTTTGTCATAATTTCTAATATGCAAGCAGCGACATACAATAAGCAATACAGTTCCATAGTGTCTGTTATAGCTCTCCAAAGCATCCCAACATGAACAGTGCCCACCATCTCCCTCTGCCCAAACTTTTCAAAACCTTCTAGGAAGTGTGCATGCTGGGTATCCATTGTTTCACAACCTGATAAGTGTATTTTTATTCTGCAAAATGACAAATGTTCCTCCTCCTGTTAACTAAATGTCTATCTGATATTAATCTCAGAGGCGTGCAGTGACAGATGAGTCAAGGCTAAATATAGTCATTTCCTCTCATTATAGCTTATCTCTCCTCTTCCCGCTGTTCAAGCCAAGCATTATATATTAATACAAAGAAAACAGTTGAGCTAATGCTGTGTGACACCTTGATATTTTCTGTTGCAGCTGAGAGAACTGGAACAGGGCAAAGGTGATTCACGCAGACTTAATGTTTGTCTTGAGGTTGTATCAGTATTGGGATTCCTGCAGTGAATCCAATATAAACCACAGCTCCCAGTGTTATCTTTCCCTGATTTCTCCCACAGCGGCTGAATCAATGGGGTTGCATTGTTAATGGCTGCCAGCCACCATAATGAAGTTGTTGGTTAATCAATGGCCCCAATCCGGCTCTTATCTGCTAGTTGCAAAGTGTTTGAGTGTCAACAGGTAGAACCCAGCACGAGCAAATCATTAAGATGCAGATATTGATGACAGTGATGTCACTCATAGAGATATGGTGATAGAGAATCAAAATGCAAATGTGGGTTGAAAGGGAAACTAATTAAATGCCAATACATTAAGGGCATGGTAGAAATCCATATGGTTGATTTTTGTTCCCTCACATCCAGAACCAAAATGTGACACTTAAAATAAAGCAATAAGATGGAGGAATGAAGAGGAGGAGACATAGAATGTGTTTCCTTTGCAAAGAAAAACTAGACTAAACCAAAGGGGGTTAACACAAAGGTGCCATTCTGAAATGACATATTGAATACAGTCAAAAAGAATCCAATAAAAAAAAAAAAAAAAATGTAACCATAACTATGACTGGTAAGAAGAGTTCGGCATAATATATAGAACAGTGTGTACACATAAAAAATGGGAACCTTGGATCAATAGGCTGAAGCAGATCTAACTGCATGGGTGAATCTACAAAGTGACATCCAGATTTCTCAGTGGGACATAGAGAAGCATGAAGGATCAAGATGTGTCCTTTTCCTTCTGCTTTGCAGCAGTAAGATAAAGGATACCTGGTGAGGTGGTAAAGTGCTAACTCACTCTCAACACAGGTGTTAAACAGTCCAACCTAATGAGGCAGCCCCAGCAAGAAACTACAGATGGGAAAAGGAGGGCTGCTGTCACAGTTTCAACCACCTCAATGTCATCATACTTATACCAGACATGGACATCTTTTGAGACTGAAAATAATATTAGTTTTGCAGAAACAATTATATCTTTTATTTAGATTCCTCAACTGCTTAATATTAATATTTATATCCAGGGCTACAGTGTATGGCCTACTTTTGTGCTCTTGGTATACCTGATAAATGTGGTCACAGTTCATCTGAATATTGGAACATTTAGCTGCAAGTGGTGACCTTTTTCTTATCTAAAATGTGTGTAATCCTTTTTAATATATAGTGATAAAACCAGACAGCCATAGCGGGTTACATATAGCATATATATGGTAAAACGTTTCTGAATATTTTAATTTTGACCATGCAAAGATACATGGGTTTGACTGCAGGATCTTATTTTCCATCTTTCTTACTTTTACTCAAGTTAGACTAAAAAGAAGCCATGCGAGAAATTATTCAGGTAAGAGTAAAAGAGTATTTGATAAAAAGGTTACTCAAGTACTGAGTTATTACTTATTCAAAAATGATATAATGATATAATTAATTAAAAATTATATAATAAGACAAAAGAAAATTTAAGTTATTTGCATATTCTGGTATTTTAAGGATTAGAATGAAATAATTAAGACTAGGGCTGCAACAAAAGATTATTTTGCAAATCAATTAATCTGTCAATAATAGACTTTCAGAAATTAAACTAGGTGAAACTAAAACTTTTCCACTTGAGGAGTTCTGGATAGAACATATTGACAGATATGTTTTTTTCAAATCTTAAATGCAAGATGTTTATATATTTTTTTACAATCTTGGAATAATTACTGCTCTAAGAGGGTTGCTCTGTCAGCTAAAGGCATGTTTTAGAGTAAAGTTAATCATTAATCAATCACTAAATTAGTTGACGATTATTTAAATAATCGATAATACGATTAATTTTTTCAGGTCTAATTAAGACAAATTTATAATTTTATTGATAAAAGCTGATATTAGATACAGTCAGAAGAAACTCTTTTCCAGATCAGTTTTCCTTTTCATATAAATCTTACGAAACCGATTCTCACATTAGCTAATTTATACACATAAAAAAGTATAAGTCTATGTGTAGTGCTGGATTCAGACTTGAACCTCCAAAACCATTTAAAGACAATTACAAGGTCAGCTTTCTATCACCTGAAGAACATTTCCAGGATTAAAGGACTAATGTCTCAGCATGATCTGGAAAAACTAATCCATGCGTTTATTTTTAGTCGAATTGATTACTGCAACGGTGTTTTCACAGGTCTGCCTAAAAAGTGGATCAGACAGCTGCAGCTGATCCAGAACGCTGCTGCCCGTGTCCTCACTAAGACTAAGAAAGTAGAGCACATCACCACAATTCTAAAGTCCTTACACTGGCTCCCTGTATCTCAGAGAATAGACTTTAAAATACTTCTGTTAGTCTATAAATCTCTGAATGGCTTAGCACCTAAATACATCACAGACTTGCTATCAGTGTATCAACCCTCCAGACCACTCAGGTCTTCTGGCTCCAGCCTGCTCTGCATACCTAGAACCAGAACTAAACATGGAGAAGCAGCATTTAGTTCCTATGCTCCACTTATCTGTAACAAACTTCCAGAAAACTGTAAAAGTGCGGAAAGCCTGAGTTCCTTTAAATCAAGACTAAAAACACATTTGTTTAGGATTGCCTTCGACTGTTCTAGTTAAACAATTCAACAAAAACATGTTTTCTTTAATCCAACTGTTTTTAATATTCTTTTTTTGTTTCTGCATTTTTTATTTTATTTTATTTGTTTTTTATTTTTTCCTACTTGCTTTGATTCTGTTTTATCTTCCTGTATTTTAATCATGTAAAGCACTTTGCATTGTCTTTGTACTGAATTGTGCTATACAAATAAATTTGCCTTGCCTTGCCTTGCCTTGCCTATAAATACCTCCACTGACAATATTTATTTCTTGCCGTATATTAGCTAGGACATCAAATGTCGTAATAGGTTCAGCAGATATGAATTAAGCTTGTGCAAAAGAAAAAAAGAATAAAAAAACACTTATTTTGACATGAATATTTACCGTGTCTTTGTCTTCAGCTCAAGTTTAAATCATTCAATAAAGTTACTAACAGAGGATGGAATAACAAAACATTTTACTCAGCTACAAGTAGCAATATTTGACAATACACTGAAGTAAAAGCAGAAATGTTGTGCAAGTAAATGTAACTTAGTAAATCTAAGAACCTTTTCTTACAATGTAGCATTATTTAATCTCTAGCTAAGATTTCTTAGCTACATGTCAAAGAGTCTGTAACAAAATGTGTCGCAATTTATGCAAAATAAAAAATAAAACTACTTAGTTTCATGCTCCCTTATGCAGAAAATGTTCTTACAGTACAGTGGCTCCAACGGCATGGTAGAGCAACTTACATTCTGATAACTCACCTTTTATTTGACCACTCATATGCATTTATAAGAATTTGCATAACACACCAAACCAAGAGGGTCTGGGTCAGAGGATTAGTATTGAAAACATGTACCTGTTTACATTAGAACCTAATATATTCAGGTCTTCTTGGGTCAGTGCGGTTTCCATTTTGATAGAATTATATCTCAGTGTGGTTAGATGTTTAATTGAAAGGTGGCCCCGCAGGCTGAAGTTATGTGATTTGTAGAGTCATCAACACAACAACAACCTAGACTGCACTCTGTCAGACTCGGAGTAAAAGAGTAGTGCCAGAGATGGCTGAGGGCCACTAGATGAAGCAACCTGGATATTTACTGGAGACAAAGTGAAGCCATGTGGCATCAAACAAAGAGATACGAGCTAAAATACATACTGTATGAAAGTATGCAAAATCTACCTAATGCTGATGCTACCTAATAGTAGTTTGCTATATTTTTTTAGTACACAATAAGCAAAGCGTAAACTACTTTAATTGAAGATATTTGTAAACTACAGTATCCTGTGACTAGTGACATCTCCTAACCAATCAGTGAGCGATGGCCTTTTGACATCATGTTTTCAGGGCATATCGGAGGGGACAGAAAATGTGATTCGACCCAGAGAGAACCATTCTAAGTTGGTAATGGTGGAAAAGAGTCAATAGAGATGGAAGCGTTATGGCTGCCGAAGCTGATTCAGAAGAATAAAAATGCTTTAACCTAAAGGAATGAGCTATGTTTCTTTACTTTAAAATGTATGTAAAATATATTTTGTAGAAGCCAAAAACATTTAAAAAATATGGATATTCTGATGGTTTAAATAAATGTCAATGTAATAACAAGAAACACCAACTTTCCCGAATATATTAAGAAAAATAACAAAAGTGCTTCTAAAAGAAATTAATGAAAAACACTCCGAGAGTGAAAAACTTTTTTTTTGGTCCAATTGGTTCATAACCCTAAAGGCATTAATGCTGATACTGGCACTTACATTTTTTTTTATTTGTAAACCTAAATATAATTGTTAACAAGGCTTATTAACTTTATAACTTTACTTTTTAACTTTTCAATTAGCTTTTTACCTTTTCTTTTTTACTTAACTTTTTTTTCCAGCTTTATTTACAGTATCATTCAACGGCTCATAGAACTGGTCAAATACAAAAATCAGATGTACAGCAATGAAGCAGCATCTTTGCTGAGTGGCTCCATTTGTAAGGCAAGTGATCAAAAACGGTAACTTGCCCTATAAAGGGTTAAACTGTTAACAAATGTTATGTTGATTCAACCAAACTGGTTTCCAGCAAATGTTTTCTTCACCTCAAAATTATTTTTGTCAGGTTAGGTGATTGTTTAGTAACCAAATGACAACAGTAAATTGCTAAACACAATACACATGGGGAACACACAGATGAACCTATGAGCCGACTGATTGAAAAAAAAAAGGATTTCAATCAATATAGGAAAATGCATGGACCAAGTGAGAGACTGCTAAAGAATGATGCTTGATTGTCTCTAATATAAGCCACCAGTTAGAGTGTATTTAACTGCATCAAGCTTAAATTACATTAAAACTTGCTAATTACACAGTAATGTCTTGATATAGTGTTTTTTGGGTTGGGCTGACCTAAATGTGAGATTTTTATAGCAAGTGAATATTCAACAAATAAAAGCTCATTAGTGAATCTTTAATAACATTTATTTATTTGATTCAAAAGTCTGATATGTTGCCTGTTTGAAATGTTCATTGTGATTTTTACATACCTGAATGTTTCACAACAAGATAATATTACGAGTATATCCTCTATATTACGATAGAAAGAGTGTAAAAAAGACACCTACTCTTTTTCTTTTAGTGAATTAGCCACTAAGAAAAGTGTAGGAGGCATCCTGAAATGCAGCCAGTTATTCAGGGAGATATGGATTTTCTTTTTTCTTTTTTCATATCTGCATGGACAAGCATCTCTTTTTACTAAAGTAAAGGCTTTCAGTGTGATATTTGGAGCCACATTTCTAATTATGCTGCCAAGGGGATTATGAAAATCTACAGATGACTAAAACAAGAAAGATTCTCAGAAATTAGGCCAGTACATCTCCTACTTATTCCACATGCACAATTGCATTACCCAGAGGATATCCATCTATCTTCCATGGAAAGCCCTGCGACATTAAAAATCCATCAAGTAAATTTGTCCAGGGGATCATATGTCAATAGTAACCTTACACTTGGGTCTCCGTGCCGCTGTAATCACACAACAATGCCCCCCCTCCCATATCTGCAGCATGACTTTGGGAAAGGTAACAGGAGATCTGAGAGATGTCGCATGGCTAATTTTAACCTCACAGACTCATTATAACGTGGTGTTACATTTCTCTCTACTCCATAACAAGCGAGCCAAGAGCACATGCAAGAAGCCCAATTAGTTTATTGCCGGGATCCTTTTTAATCAGGAACATATTTCAATAGGTTTATTTCTAGATCATTCATTTAACATGATGTAAGTGTGACTTGAAAGCTATAAGTAAGGCTGTAGGTCATCACTTAAACATCTAAGCTGATAAATTTACTGCATACCACATTTAGATACACTGAATCAAAAGAACCCTTAAGTTTTTACATTATATCAATGTTGTTGTTTTTTCTGATTTAACTAGTTTTTACCCCAAAGTCCCTAAAGAAAATCAATTAATTATAAACCAGCTGTTGAAAAAGAATAGTGCAGAATTACAGGCCTATGTTAAACTTCCCCTTCATAAGGAAGATTGTTGAAAAAGCTGAATATCAGCAGTTAAACACCTTTCTATCAATTACCAGCCGCTTTGATATGTTTCTGTCAGGCTTACAATGCTCACCACTGTACTCCAATTCCCTTGTCAAACCGTTCAATGACATCTGTATAAATGCAGACTGTTGAAGAACCACAGTCTGCAAACCTAAAGGATGGGGCCTTTTTGTGTCTGATGTTGATTATACATCAGAGAGCACAAAAATCACATGTGGCGTTCCCCAAGGGTCCATCTTAGGGCCTCTCTTTTTCAATATCTATATGCTCCCTCTAACTGAAGTTTTATAAACAACAGCAGATACCATAACTATGCAGATGACATAAAGCTATATGTCACAATGTCAAGTGTTGGGTGAATTCAAGCACTGGGGCAATGCTTAGAAGAAATCATTGCATGGATGTACCAAACTTTCCTACAGTGGAATCAAAATAATACTGAAGCAACAGTTATTGGACCAAACCAATGGTAGAATTTCTAAAAGTCTGCACACAGCATCAGTTAATACAACTAGAAACCACAGATCAGACTAGAAAACTAGGTGTAGTGATGGAGGCAGACATGAACCTTCAGAAGCACATAAAGTCAGTAACATGTCAACCTTCCATCACCTAAAGAAAATCTCCAGAATCAAAGAAATAATTTCTCTGCATGACCTTGAAAAATGCGTGTATCTGTGGTAGAATTGATTAAATGGTAAATGGCCTGTACTTATATAGCGCTTTTTCAAGTCAGGAGACTTGACCAAAGCACTTTACACTACATTCAGTAAATCGCCCATTCACACACACACGGCGGCAAGCTACATTGTAGCCACAGCTGCCCTGACAGAAGCTGGCTCTGCCGTACACTGGCGCCACCGGGCCCTCTGACCACCATCAGTAGACAATGTAGGTGAAGTGTCTTGCCCAAGGACACAACGGCAAGCCGGGGCTTGAACCGTCAATCCTTTGATTTTAGGGCAAACTCCTACATCCAACGCCACTGTAGCCCCAACACTGCCATGGAATCTTCACAGGTTTATAGAAAAAGTCGAGCAGGCAGCTGCAGTTGATCCAGAACACCACTGCCTACATCCTCACTAAAACTAAGATAGCAGAGCACCCCCATGTTTAACATCCTTACACTGGCTCCCCGAATTTCAGAGAATAGACATTAATATACTTCTATTGGTCACTCACTAAATGGCTTATGTTGCATCACATGGCGTACATTACAGATTTGCTGTCAGTGGATCAACCACCCAAACATTTCAGATCTTCTGCCTAAAGTCTATCTTGCATACCCAGAACCAGAACCAAACATGTAGAAGCAGCTTTTAGTTTGCATGCTCCACTAATCTGGAACAAGCTTCCAGAAGAATGTAAAAGTGCTGAAATCCTAAATTGCTTTAAACCAAGATTAAAAGCTTACATTTTAGAGTGGCCATTGACTGTCTCATCTTAATATTATTAGTTTAAGTTTGCAGTCTAAGTTTCTTTTACTTTATCAATTTATTATTATTTTTCAAAATTATGTTGCAATGCACTTTTCCTTGTGTGTTCAGTACTTTAACTGCCATGTTACTGAAATGCGTTGTATACAGTAAATAAACATGCCTTGCCTTGCCTTGCCCTGGTTGGCACAGTGTTGCAACAGGAAAGGCAAATGCCACAATGACGGTGGGGGCATTTTTACTGTTTTTTCCCTGCCAAAGAAAAGCCTATACGCTTTTAAAATCAATATTTCAACCTAGTTTAGGTGCAGCGTAGTATACATTTGTGCGCTGAACGGATATACAGTATAATGGTGCCAAAACAATCTTGATTGATCAAAACGTTTTCACAGCCTACACTTTGGTAACCTTCACGTAGGATGTGTACATTCTACTTTGTTTCTCTTTTACTGTACCAAACACAAGGTTTACTACTCCCACATAATTGTAGAATCTATGCTTATATTCCATCCCATGCTCACATTCATCTTGTGGCTGTGAGGTACATCAGTGGTAAGCTTGCAAGTCTAACAACACCATCCAAACTGTGAAGCACAAGGGTGAGGGCATCATGTAGGGCGTGTTTTTTGCTGCAGGAGAGACTGGTACATTTCACTCAGTAGATGGCATCATGAGGAGAGAGTACAGTATGACAGGAAGTCATCACTCAGGCACAAATGGCTCGTCGAAATATAAAATAAGGCTACTCATATAAATTACTAACAAAATTACTTAAAAACTATTAAGATAGTATATCTGGGTGTTCACCTTATAGACCAGGTCTGAGAAGAAAGCCAAAGATATGAGTCCAACCAAGGCAGCAATAAATGTGATCCAATTAAAGCAGTTCGGTCAGGAAGACCAATGGGCTCTATGCACAGCTCCACTACTTCCTGAATTTAAGGCAGCTCCTTTGTTTCCTGTCTTTCATTACTGGACGAACTGATTAATCCAGGTGTGTCTGGCCAGTTACTTAGGTCATACACACCTGGATTAATCAGTGCATCCAATCATGAAAGACAGGAAACAAAGGAGCTGCCTTAAATTCAGGAAGTAGTGGAGCTGTGCATAGAGCCTATTGTCCAGCAAACTATTAGAAGAAATCTGTGGAAGGAGACTCAGCATGTTTGATGCAAATAATACTCTTTAAAATACATTTATTCCCATTGCTAAGAAAATGTAAGCAAACCTACCTCAGCTTAATTTAAAATAAAAAGGAAATATTAAGTGGGATCAAAGGAGCAACTGTGGGCAGTGAACTGATATCTCTATCTACAACAGAATAAATAAGCTCGAAGAAATAATATCCTGCTTTTATTTCCTTCCTTTCCTTCTTTCTTTCTTTCCTTCTATCCATGATCACTCTTGTTTTCTAAACCAACATGTTAATATGATTCATGCATAGTTCACATTCTTTTCAGTGTCTTCACTTACCTTGTTGCAACAAAACCAATTAGCACATACCATCATTGCTATATCACTGATCACACCTAATATCATATACAGTACTTATACTGTAAGTGGGCAATTGTGATTCACAAGGCAAACTTTGGTTGGCTCAGTCTTTAGGATTGCCATGACAATGAACTAATTGCCTGAAAAACATAATTTCAGATCCACTGGCAGCTATTACGGCTGAATTGTCTGATAATGTCAAGTGAGTCGTTTTATTAAGAGCCGCACAGATGGAATCATGCATCAGGAAAATATGAATTGGATTGCACATACATGTTAACATAAGAGTGGGTTTTATGTCATTACTACATTGGCAATGTAAATTCACTTCATTGACAGAGAGCGCTCCGCTGAATTACAAATGTGCAAAATACAAACAAAATAGGCTGCTCCAGTTCCCCTGCCAGCTGCATACACATCAGAACGCACAGACTTTTTTTCTATATATCCCCATGTGAAACCAGGATTTGCATCATGAATAATGCATTTATATAAATGCATGCTGGGCATAACTATAAAGGGAAAGAGTGATTGAAAAGCCATTTTATTGGACTGAGTTATAGCTGCGTGTGAGTTATAGATCTATTCAGTTCAAGGAGAAAACTGAACGCCACTGAGGCTGAAAAGGAAAACAAAAACAAGCCTTATTTTCCTAAGCAAAGAGGTCACTGGGTGTACCTCCCTACACATAAAAAACAAACCTGCTGGGCAATTTGTGGAACTGAAAGACTGGGTTTAGGCTGCGCAGAGTTTAAAAAAAACACAGGGTCAAATACTGTGATCCAGTTTGTTGGGTTACAAAAAAAAGACAAGAGGGAGCCTCACTATTCCTTATAGAGCTCATATACATGGATGGATGGATGGATGGATGGATGGATGGATGGATGGATGGATGGATGGATGGATGGATGGATGGATGGATGGATGGATGGATGGATGGATGGATGGATGGATGGATGGATGGATGGATGAATGGATGGATGGATGGATGGATGGATGCTTATCCGATGTTGCTTATCCAAAATTTTCCCAGTCTTGTTCAAACTACACAGAGAGTAATGTGATCTAGAGTGAACCATCTTTTTTTTTTACTGTGAACTAAAATCATTGCACAACCTGCTGACATTACCATTATCCTACAGCATTACTTTGCTGTCTTATTATTGCCTAGTTGGTCCTCTGGAGAAGAATTAGAGAGGCTGATTACTTTGTTAAACTATAAGGTTCTTCTTATCCTCTTCATCTTAAAGAACTGGGTCACTCTTATGGACCCACTATTTTTCTCATTAGCATAAATGCAGCAGTATAATTCAAGGGACATAATTTGTGTGCTGACCATGTAAAAAAAAAAAAGATGTATATACTACATATGAATAACACATACCTAAATGGGAATTTAGAACTTTTAGAGTGTGTGAGGAACATATTTATGAGAAATGTCTGATTATTTTAAGCAGAGAACACCTTTTTAAAAAAAGATCCACTTAACATTAAAAATTCATCCTCTGTTATGAGGCCATTTAGGAGTTACTTGAAGTTGCTATGGTGACAGAGTGTTATTTTGAGACAGCTAATGACCAATGCAAAAACCCACTCACTGTAAACTTCACTCAGGCTAAATGAGATTGCTCTCTGTGGTGTTTGTGTGATACATAGCTGAGAAGTTAATCCCCACACTGTGCTGTGCTGTTTTTATTTTGTGCAGGACAAATTAAGGTTGTTAATATCAATGTAAAACATCTGTGGGCTGTTTACCGTACAGGGAATATGAGCCAAGCAACAGCCAGGGGCCAGCGCTGTGCTCCATAATAGCCTTTTGTTTTGATTGCTAATGCAGAATTTATAACAGTTGTCAGGTTGAAGTAAAAAAACAAAAAAAACAGAAAGAGGATGGAAAATGAATCTGTTTGAAGCGTAACTCAATATGTTTCGCTCTAAATCCCTCTCAATATCTCTTTATTTTTCGGCTTACATCAGAGATCCCACACTGGGAAAGCTTTTTTCAAGAGCTGCTCTGTTCTAAGGCGAGTCATATTTGTTCAATAACTGCTTGGCCTGCTGCAGCTGTCAGGGCTGAGACAGAAAGAGTCATGTGTTACCCATTTAAGTCAAATTTCTCCCATGCAAAATGCCTGACATGTGTGACTGTTCAGGATTCTTGGTTGAAACACTATTTACAGTATGGAGAGAGAAACAGGACCAACTATTTAACCACCTGACTCAACCGAGGCCTGAGATATTTGAAGACAATTTAAATCTGTGAAGGGATTAAGTTGTGTTGTTCCTTGCTAAGCTCCAATGCATTTATACCAAATACATTTATTCAGTATTGCCTAAGAGGGAGCTCTCTTTTGAGCCATAAAAATATTTACTAAGAAGTTTAGTAGGAAAGGGGTGCTTAAAATAAATAAAGTATATGTTGACATCAACTATAAACAGATTGGTACACAATGCTGCATCCACAACATCTGTCACTTTAGTCCTCAGAAGCTGTGGTGTTGAGCGCCATCTTCTGGCATAAAGCAGGAACAGCAAAGCAGCTCTATTGTGGTGCCTTGTTAGCACTAAAATAAGTATTATTCCTCTCACTACAAGATGCAGTGCTTTTGCTATTGAAGCTTTAGCAGTGTATACACAAAATTTATTAAGAGTTTTCATTTTGATTTTGAAAATCATGTATTATCTGTTAGTATCAAATATATATATTTTAACTTGTAAGTTTATATTTCTGATTAAATGAATCTATCTTTCTATCTATAGAAAATGTATATAGATAGATAGACAGACAGACAGACAGACAGACAGACAGACAGACAGACAGACAGACAGACAGACAGACAGACAGACAGACAGATAGATAGATAGATAGATAGATAGATAGATAGATAGATAGAATGATAGATAGATAGTTGGAAGTTTCCTTTTTCAGAAAAAAAAGAAATGTTATATTCAAGATCCTCACTTTGTTTGCGACCTTTTGTATGTTTTAGAAAGTTGCATGAAGGAATCACTGTTGTGTGATCAGTGCTGGAGGCCCTTTGGCCATTTCTGTCATTTTCATCTCCTCACAGCAGAGAGCTGAATGTTGAACAGCAACCTCACTCAGGCCTGGGGTATGACGTCTGATGCTACCAACAGAGGAGAGTTTGTCTCTGTTCACAGACTCTCTCAGTCTATGAACAGAGTAAACCACTGTTCCTTACAGGAAATTTGACTTGGAAAATTTGTTGGAATTATTTTCGCCATTTTCTTTAAGGAAGTTTGAGAAACATCAATGTTTCTAAGATCAAACCTCTCCTCGAGGAAGCTTTTGTTATTTCTTTTTAAAGTATTTTTTTTCTCCACCAGAGATGCTTCATCTAGTTTTAGATATACGTAATGCTAGATGAAGCTGGATAACAGGCAGTTTGGAACAAAGACAGGAAAAAGTCTGCATACTTTCCAAGGTCACACATCTTCCTGCTTTTATTTTTTTTTTACTCTGCACTGCTGAATGGCCAAAATTGATTTCCAGAAAAAAATGTCAGCAGGCAGCCAACTAGAGCAAAGTGATGTCTGTGTGTGTGTATTTGTGAGTGTGATGGGCTGTGTGTTTTTGTTTTAGAAAGCAAGCAAATCTTGACCTACTGCTTTCTGTGTAATGAAATAAAAAGATTCTTTCTCTGGCCAAAGATTATATCACATTATTTCAATATCTCTAGTGACATTTTATATTTCTCAACATTAAAATGAATCTCTTAATGTATTTATGAGAGTGCAATGAGATGTTGTTTCCAAATACAAAGAAATACTGATTGCAAAATAGGAGGAGAACTATAAATGGTTTTCAGTATCTTGAAAAAAAAGTAAAAATAACAACCAGAAATCTTCAGAAGTTACCTAATTAGTACATACATAGCTGTTCTGCAGTTTTAAAGTATCAAGCTGAATTTCATCTTGCTTCCCTGCAACATGTCAATGTCCACTAGAGTAAAACCTAACAAACTGCTCGTCTTTCAGGCGTCTGTATGAATGCAAAGCCCAATATAATTTGTTTGCTTACAATAAAACAACTATTTGTGTAAATAAATCCAGCTGCTCTGTAAAGCCCTCTGAGAACATTAGAAAACACACAGCTTCATGTTGATAAAGGAACGGATTTGGTGCTCTTAGAGTTCATCAGAAGGGAGTTATTAGGTTTATTTTGGGCACTCAGTTCACACAGTGAAAGAAGTCAGAACCAGTGTAGCAGAAGAAAAGCTTCTGCTTCACTGGTTCTCCTACAGTACTACAGTAGTAGGAGGATCAGTGAAGCAGAAGCTATTAAATCTATTTAGATTTGTGCAGTGCTTTAAGTAAAAAAAGGGCAGGTACTCCTCCTATTGCTGTAAAACATGCTACACAATACATGGCTAATATTTTATACAGATCTATCACAAATTAATTCCTCGTTTGGGGAGAGTATTTATTTTCACCTAATTTAAAATAAATTAAAGTCATACAATCAACAGAACTAAAAAGAGTAAAATGACTAAGCCAGTTCTATAATCTATATGAGCCACATTGTCAGGGCTCCTGTCTGTGTGTTTGTTTTGTGTTTGTCTCCCTTCCACCAATAGGAGGCGCCTGGTTTCGGTTCGCCTCCTCAACACCTGCTGACGGTTACCTCATTAATGGAGTGCTCTTAAGCTGCTGATTGCCACTACCTCGACGCCAGAGCGTTTGCCAGTTTTTGGTACTCTAGCCAAGCTGAGTTTTCTCTGAGTAAGACTGAGTTCTTGTCTCCCTGAGTTTTAACTTTGTTTTTTGTCTTTGCCTCTCAGCAGGAAGTCATCCTGCAAGCTTTTCGGACCTCCTCTCCCAGGAGGGATCAACTGAGTCTAAACTGAGCCAGGGATTCAAACAGGACGTTTGGATCCAGTCTCCTTTGAGGACGTTGAAATTACTCTCTGAGCAAGGGAATCATCTTCACCAAGACCCGTTCAAGTACAGCAGGAAATCTGAGTGGCAATCAGCGTCTCCGTTCACCTACACCGTCCAAGTTCTGGGTAAACCCTGTTCCGCCCTCCGCCGAATCAGACAAACTCTGGAAAAACAACACACAGATTGGAGTCAAGGATCCTTCACTTCTCTGGAAACGTGAGTCAACAATCAGATCCTCTCCTTCAAGATCAACAAATCAAACTTCCCACTGAGCCTGAACTAACACCTCAGGAGCTTTCTGATTTGTGGACAAAGTTTCTACCACCTGATCAGCACCTCCTGCCTGGTCCCTTGATCTGTGAGCCTGACTCTGCCTCCATAGATCTGACAATGTCTCTCTGCAAAGATTCTGGCATCCCCCTCGGATCCCTTTGGCTGGCCCCGGCCTATCAACTCTGAGTTGTTGTTTTTTTTTTTGTGATTTTTTGTGTCTAACACCTGGAATATCAAAACAGTCTTCCGCTGATCAAATGCCTACTTTACTTCACCTGTCTCATTTCAATGATCACTAAACTCGCTCTTTCACTCATCCAAGCCTGCAGGGACATCACCACCAAATATACTCCCATAATAAGACCTGCAGAGGAACCAAAAACCCCTTCCTGTCCCTTCAGCATCCTGAAAAGGTTGGTGTGGTTTTGTTTTTCTTTCGTTGAACTGTTAAAATCTGGAAATCATCCAGTCCCTTACCTAATCTCTCCTCACAGGTTCCTGTCTCCCCTTCTTAAAAGTTTCCTGCAGCGTCTGCTGAATTATTTAAATAAACCTCTAAATTGTTAGACCCCAGTATGTAATAAAGTAAACAAGGATTGACTTCAACGCGGTTATCACTGAAGGAACACTTCAACAAATAAAAATATGAAAAATGCAAAAAAAAACAAAGAGATGAGAAATTATCTAATTTTCAACCTTCAAAGATAAAAGGCTGGAAATAATTAGCAAACCTGTTACAAACAGCGTATCACATGTATAGCAGTGTGCAATAAAAATCAACATGCAACAAACGTCAACGCCATCTGTGGGAAATGTTCATAAATTTCAACAAAATCTCAGGTTTCAATTCATAAGAAGCTGAGCTGGGGGGTGATTTATTACATGGGGTCCTCCGAAAATGCTTATTCTAATATCCCGTTGTGGGGGGAGTCCAAGTTTTTCACTTCACTCACCAATGTTCAATTTTCTGCATTGTAATTTAGCTGTTACTTGATTGTGTCATGGTTTGTATTATTTTTTTTTTACTGACATGCAGAATCTCACAGAGAACCAGTGAATTTTGAGTACTTAGGGAGCAGGTAAACACAGTCGAGATAATTTATTCCTCATTCATCAGCCAATTAATTGTAACAGTTTTGCAGGCTACAAGCTTTAACCTGTAGATGAAGAGAGGGTGGTTGTGGGGACCAGGGTAGAAGTCCCACTATGCAGTAGGCTACATGCTGTAAAAAAAGCCCAGTATACTAATGGGTAAAATTCCAAAGTGAATTCCAAACTGCATACAGGTAGCATTGCATACCAGCCCACTTAAACATTTGATTCATAAATGTTCGAAACAGCAATGAAAAAACCCTAAATAAAAGGGTGGGAGCAAAATTGCCAATTAAGGCACCACAAACCTGATATAATATGGATTATGAGGACATTGACAGCTTCTGTATAATAGGACGCCATTTGATCCTCTGAAACAGACCATAGTGCACAGGTCCAAATGTTACCTACCGTTTACATCCAACTGGCTTTGTGGGTTAGCGGACAGTTGAGCAGGCTAGGGGGCACTAATAGTGCTTAGACACTAAAAATAGAGCACAAATGGAAGCCACACCTTTCAGATTTCAGTGAGAAACAAAAAGGAAAGCTAGGTCAACAGAAAGAACTGTCTTTTGCTTTATGCTGACACACATGAACAAATAAAAGGAAATGAACCATCCTGAGCTGCAAAGGAAGAGCAAACGTTTGATCTTATTCTGAACATCAACTTACTGTGGCCATGTTTTTTTTGCAACCTGGTGCATTTGGGGGACCTATAGATATTTTTTGAGGACCAGTGACTGGTCTCCTTTAGAAACATTCTGTTCTTGGGTTGGGGGTTAGTATCAGGAAAAAGGTGTGAATAGAGTTTAGTTTAGGGTAGATATGTGTTGGTAATGGTTAGGCTTAGGGTGAAGGTTAGGCCATAGGTGTCATGATCGGTTCTGATTGTACCTTGAGGGTTCTTGTGGTTCTCCTTGGGAGAGTCACTGTTGGTTCTGGAGAAGGTTATGCTTATGTTAGCCCTTATAAAAGGACAAAATGTAAGAAAAGAAACAGCAGGGATGAAACCAGTGCGCTTTCACTTACTCTTGTATTGAATATTGCAGAAGAGCAGAACACAGAAATCTCATTTCTTACAATACTCATCCTTAATGATGAAAAACAAGAGTACACTGTTTATACTATATAAAAGTCACAAGCAATAATAAAATTTAAACGAATCCAACTGCTGTTAGCAACAGAGCTAAGTTAATTAGCCAAACAGTATTCACACATCAATTTAAAACACTATGAACTAAATACATACAAATTACACTGCTTGTAGTCTATAAGAATCACAAGTAATAATTACAATTCAAACAAATCAAACTGCCAATCGGAAGACGAGGCCTACTGCCATTAGCAACAGAGCTAGGTTAATTAGCCAAACAGTATTCACATATAAGTTTAAAACACTGAACTAAATACAAACAAATTCACGCATACAGGGCTAATATTTATCCACGTGTTATTCTCCTGAGAGTTACATATAATTTCTTACCTTATAAAAGGATAAAATGTAAGAAAAGAAACAGCAGGGATGAAACCAGTGCGCTTTCACTTACTCTTGTATTGAATATGCAGAAGAGCGCACTAGTCCCCCTAGTGGACTCTTTTGATAATGGCGCCAACACACCCCTCTTCCAGACAAACGACCCAAATCAATTCTTCCACACCCCAAACCAAACTAAATTAATGCAGATGATCAAAACAATTAGAATCAATATCAACAGGATCAAGTGAGTATTATACCCTGCAACATACTCCCCCACAAAATAGATGTTGTCCCCAACATCTCAACTCTTGCAGTGTTGGGAAAGTAGTAAACAACATGTGAAGCAAAACGTCAATGATAAAAATATTCCTTAAGCCATTCAATCTACTTACAGACTGGAACTCTTTTCATACATTTTCCTTTTGAGGGTAAACACCCATTGTCCATGTTCTAAACCTGAAAGTCACTACTTTTCCATCATCTTAGTGGTCATCCTGTGAGTTCATAACAAGAGTTCTTTGAAAAGTATGGTGTGGCTTGGATACCAATGTGTCAATTCACATAGGGAATAGTCCCTCATTGTGAGTGTCACAATAAACCGTCCATTATTTTATGAACCAACTGTGTTTCCATTCTTTCAGCTCACCGGTGCACCATTTCCTGTGCTCTCATCGCTGATAGTCATATGAGATGTAGTACGGGTAAACAATGTTCATCCATGGCATTGTGAAGTGTGTGGGCTGTGGTGGAGTCCTTAGGTTGTAGCAGACTGGAGATCCAAGTCTCTCACATGTAAAAACTTTGGGCTTCCTGTGAAGCCGTTGAGGTCGTTGGGCTTCCTCGGGAGCCTGAACTCCCTCTCTGATGATCCCAGGTGAAACAGGTTGTTCAGTGGTATCCTCCATCGTTTGTTCCTCATTACAAGCGCCAGACTCTCCATACTCCATTGAAGTTGTTTCTCCTTGTTTGTGATCCATTTCAGGAACTGTGCTCTCCCCGAACCAGACATCCCCTGGCTCTTGGGTTGTGCCTGCAGGCATAAGATTTTCTTTCTCAGGCTGGGCTGACTGGTGAAATAGCACAGGATAGTATTCGTCAGCATCATCCTCTTCCGACTGCTCCACTCCTTTGTTATTTAACACTTTTCTCCTCTTCTGTCCGGCCCGGACTGGGATCTCAAGGGGTAAGGAGTCACATGGGAGGAGCAGATTGCGGTGAAGGACCCTTGACCTTCTTTGACCTTTTTCAGGTTTCAGTTCATAAACTGGGACATTTTCATTTACCTGGCGTACAACAACATGAACAATGTCCTCCCAGTGATTCCTCAGTTTCCCTGGGCCCCCACGAGGCGTCATGTTGCGTACCAAAACACGATCACCTGGTTGTAATACTGAGCTTTTTACTTTGCTGTTGTAGAATTTCTTACTCCTCAGAACGGCCTTCTGGGCATTTTCCCTGGCGATTCCATATGCTTCCTCCATGCCCTGCTTCCACTTTTCCATGTAGCTATGATGATTATGGCCGGTCTGTTCTGGTGTCAAGTTAAACAGCATGTCGACTGGCAGTCGGGGAGAACGCCCATACAACAGCTGAAAGGGGGAGAAACCTGTCACCTCACTCCGAGTACAGTTATATGCATAGATCATTTTGTTTAACGAATCCTTCCAGTTGTGTTTTTGTTTGTCGGTGAGTGTCCTGAGCATCTGGAGTAATGTTCGGTTGAATCTTTCAACTTGTCCATTCCCTTGGGGGTGGTAGGGAGTGGTTCTGGACCCAGCAACTCCACAGTATTTTTTCAGTTGTGTGAACAGTTGATTCTCAAACTCACCACCCTGGTCGTGGTGAATACGGGTGGGAAAACCAAATCTCATGGCGTAATCATTAAAGATCTTGTCTGCTGCTGTTTTAGCTGATTTGGAAGTGGTGGCATAGGCCTGGGCAAAGCGAGTAAAATGATCAACGATCACCAGAATGTACTCATAGCCCCCGAGGCATTTCTCAAGATGCAGGAAATCAACAGATATAAGTTCAAATGGTTTAGTTGTTATGATGTTGGTGAGTGGAGCCCTTGATTCCTGACTGGGTTTCTTATGTTTGAGGCATTCACATTTGCTCATAACATAGTTCTCTATCTCACGCTGCATATATGGCCAATAAAACCTGTCCCGTATCAGAGATGATGTCCTGTCGACCCCTTGGTGGCCCATTTCAACATGAAGTTCCCTCAACACTGTACTTTTATGTTTTTCTGGAAGTACAAGTTGTTTTTTGCTTGTTGTCTTTCTGTGCAACACCCCACTTTCATCAATTTCCAATTTGTCCCACTCTCTTAGCAAACACCTTACTCGTGGACTAAGTTGTTTCAGATGTGCACATAACGGTTTGATTGCGGTTAGTTTGAACTGGATTACTGGTCCCAGAACTGGATCATTTCTTTGGTCATCCTGGATCTGTTCTGGTGTTAGCGGGATGATGGGCGTGTCAGGGATCAAAACTGCATTAGGTACCGAGACACACATGGACCACGACACACTGGATTCATCTTGATTTTTCACAGCTTCTGTAGTTGCCCCAATGACATCAGAGGGCATTTCTTCTGAACACTCTTTCATAAAAGACTCCACATCTAGAGGCATTCGGGATAAACTATCTGCGTCCACATTTTCTTTTCCTGGCCTGTATTTCACTGAGAAATTAAAATCTGCCAGCTCTGCAACCCATCTACATCCTGTTGCATTTAGTTTGGCAGTGGACAACACATATGTGAGTGGATTGTTGTCGCTATAGACGGTGAAGAATGGAGCATAGTATAGATAGTCTCTGAATTTCTCTGTTACAGCCCATTTAAGGGCGAGAAACTCCAACTTCCCCGAATGCAAGTGATAATTTTTCTCTGCAACTGTTAAGGTGCGTGACCCATAGGCAATTACACGGAGCTTTCCATTCTGCTTTTGGTACAGAACGGCCCCTAGACCAAGATTGGACGCATCCGTGTGGAGAACAAATGGCTGTGAGAAATCTGGGAAGCCAAGAATAGGGGGGTTGACAAGGCAGTCAATGAGTTGTTCCAAAACCAACTGGTGTTTTTCAGTCCACTGAATGATTGTGCTGGATGAGACAGCTCTGTTGCCACTTTTTGTTGGCCACTTTTCCTTTTTGTTCATTAATGGCTCATGCCTTGTGGGTGCTTTTAACAGGTCATATAAGGGACTAGCAATACGAGAAAAGTCCTTTATATATTGCCTGTAATAGCTCAGGAGTCCTAGAATTGCTCTCAACTCACCAACATTCACAGGATGTTTATGCTTTAGGGCTCTCACAGCATCAGTATCAGCTGGATCCATTCTGTTGCCCTCAGCAGACACAATCCTGCCCAGGTACCGCACCTCAGCTTTAAACAGCTCGCACTTTTTAGGCTTTAGCTTGATTCCATGCTGCCTCAGACGCTGCAACACTGCTCGGACATGGCTTACGTGATCTTCAAATGTTCTGCTAAACACAAGAACATCATCAAGATATGGTACACACACTTCATCTCTCAAATCTGCTAAACATTGCTCCATGCAGCGCTGGAAAGCTGCGGGTGCATTCATAAGGCCGAATGGAATTCTTATCCACTCATATAGACCCCAGGGAGTCACAAAGGCTGTTAAATGCCTGCTGTCTCTGTCCATGAATCCCTGATGATATGCTTTTCCTTGGTCCAGCAATGAAAAGTAGGTGTTTCCCCCCAAGTTATCCATTATATCTTGAACCCTGGGGATCGGATGACGATCAGGATGTGTTTTTTTGTTGAGCTCTCTGTAGTCTATACATAAACGCAGGGTGCCATCTTTTTTTCTTACGCAGACAATTGGCGAGGAGTAAGAAGATGTGGATCTTTCAACCCACCCTTGCGCTATGAGGTCCTGCAGGTAGTCTTTCATTTCCCTGTACAAAGGTTTTGGCACAGACCGGTATGTTTTTGACACTGGTTCATCATCCTTCAATGAAATATTCATTTGCAAGTTGTGTATGCAGCCAATATCGTCATCAGTTTTGGAGAAAGACTCAGATTCTTCTCTTAACATCTGACTTACTATTTGTCTCTGGCCCCCATCCAGGTGGGTTAAATCAACGGGAGGGTCCCACCATCCATCTGTGGGTGTACCTTCACTGGTGCTCTGGGCCTGGATGTGATTGATAGATTTACTTACTGGTGGTTGGGTTGTGCTGAATAAGTCAGCTGGGTATACAGACTTTACAGACTGTACAGCTCCAACTACTGTCCGGCCGGGAAGTGTAATGTCATGGTTTGTGGGGTTTTGAACACTTAAAACAACCTTTGGGGCTGTTTCTGCCTTAGCTGATACAAGGGTATCGCAGAATTCCAATCCTTCAGGCCACCGTGGGTTCACAAGAGGCTCAAAAAGCAGAGTTTTAGCCTCCTTGAACTTTGAGGCCTGGATACGACAAACAATTTGGATGGTGGTGTGTTTCGGCACATTGACTCTTTCATTTACTGTCCTCACACTGTGTTCACATGTTTGACCAAGGCTGACAGCAGAAATAAAGGCTTTTACCTTACTATGTTTTAGATGAGGGAATGCGATTTTTACTGCATTTACAAGTTTGTCCATGTTGCCATCTATTGATTGGCCTTTCTGGTTGTTCTGCACAAGATGTTCAATTACATTGAACCCAATGATTGGGCATTGCTGTTTGTTGCCTTTCAACACAAGTACAGGTATTAGCAGCTCATCATCCATTGTAGTCAGCTTGAAAGGGACTTCCAGCCAGCCAGAGTATGGCATGTCAGTGCCATTAGCAGCTTCAATATGTAATGGGTCTAAGGGGTCCTGTAGTTCAACAACATCTCTTATCTGCATGTCAGGTAGGTAATTCTCTTTCCAGACCTCATCTATAGCACATATTTGTGAACCTGTGTCCCAGAGTGCTTGAGTAATCAGTCCATTCAGGAAGCACTTGATAATACATTTTTTTCCTACTAACTCTCTTACAGTTTGGTCTTTAGTAGAAGCTCTGATAGTTTTGGGTTCAGAATGCTCACATGGCTGCCTGACTTGTTTAGCACTGGGACATGAGTGTGATTTGCAGTCAATTTTGTGAACAGGCCAATGCATTTCCTGACATGTTTTTGAGCAATAAAGTGCAGTTTTACAAGTTGAGCATCGTTTTAATTCCTTCTTCACTTTCTTTTTTTTTTTACAATTTACACAAACGTGGGACTTATGGTTAGCTTTGGTTGCCCCGCGCCCCACTGAGGCAACCCAACTTAGTTTAAAGATCCCCTATATGTTGAATGAGCAGCTTTGTCTGCTCTACAACCTGCCCTGAAGTGCTCAGTACTTCCACATCTGAAACAATGCTGACAATATTCCTCATTGGCCTGGGTACAAGCGAAGCATCTGGGTTGCTGGCGTTGCCTTTGGTAATATCGTTGTGGGGCAAACCTTTGTTGAAATTGTGCAGTCCCTCTCATCCATCCTGGATCATACAGAGGCCTGTACTCCCGCAGCAATTCTGGGTGCTGTTGAGGGTAAACTGGCATCATT
Organism: Cyprinodon tularosa; assembly: GCF_016077235.1. Taxonomy (NCBI): domain Eukaryota; kingdom Metazoa; phylum Chordata; class Actinopteri; order Cyprinodontiformes; family Cyprinodontidae; genus Cyprinodon; species Cyprinodon tularosa. The sequence continues at coordinate 1,021,157 of NW_024039165.1, forward strand.
GGGGACATGGACCTGAAGGACTGTTCTGTGGGTGAGAACACTGGACTTGCGGTAGACACTTGCTCTGAACTTAATGGAGGTTGCCTTGACTGTGCGTTAGCATTTTTTTGAATTGTTTCCCTGATTTGGGACACTTCAGCTCTGAGGTCCTTTAATAACACCATGTCAGAGCGCATTTCTTTGATCTCAGATAACACATCTGGGGACATTTGAGATCGGCTTTGCTGGGTTGAAGTTTTTGTTTCTCTGGGTAGCTCACCAGTCTGGACAGTACTTACACTGGTTGCCCTTTGTGGCGCAGCATGCCTCTTTTTGTCCTGCCTCTCCTTCTCATTTGTACAAGCAATATTCACTTTCTCCAGCAGCAGTTCATCAGGTGTGTCAGGCTTTGTGAGGTAAGGCTGAAGATCACTCTTGATGTTGTCATTCTGTAAACCAGTCAAGATGGTATGCATAAATAGATTTTGGACAAGAGCAGGATCATATTTTAAAGCTGACTCTGCTTCCTGAGAGGCAAACAGAATTTTCTGCCTCAGGTCCATCGCCCTGATTAAGAAATTCTGAGGAGACTCTTTGTTGCACTGAACCTCAGAAGTTAGCTGCTTGTACAAATCTGTGGCGCCCCTCTCCTGGTAATGGGACCTTAAGATTCTGCGCAGAGCAGGTAAGGTAAGGGTCTCTTTTCCCTCCAAATAGCTCCGTAATTGCAGGCCAGGTGTTATAGCACGGATAACAGCATCAATAATATCTGTCTCTGAATAGCCTTTGGTAAGCCCACTTTCAATTTGTCTTGCCAGGCTAGAGAATGTCAGCCGATCCTTCTGACCTGGCTCTCCTATCTGTCCAAGAATCTTGAAATCTTTGCGCCACATTGGGTTTTCTGAAAATGTTGGAGTCACATTTATCTGTGAAACCCGTGGGCATGACAGATATTTTCTGTCCATTACACCCTGGGCCTCTTTTTCTTTCTGTTGTAGTGACAATCTGAGCGCCTCTATTTCTTTTTGAAGCCTTTCCTGGTCATCAGATTGAGTTTCTACTCTAGGTGACTCTTCAACAGACTTTACTTTATTTATTGTGTCCCAGATGCTGAGATATTCTGACATGCCTTCATCTTCAAGGCTAGCCAGTTCCTCCCGTTCAAGGTATTTGACGACATTTGAAATTAGACGACTGCGTGTTTTACTAGTCAAAGGTTCTCTTCCAGGTGCTGAGAGCTGCAGTGTGATGCATACTTCAATCAGCTGTTCAACTGTTAAGTTATACAATGCTCCTTTAATTTCCAACTGAAGATTTTCCAATTCTGACTCCATTTTATCCTGGGATTTCAGAAGCAACAGAATGGGGCCCAACAGCCTTCAATTGATTTGTGTTGATCTCTAGTGGTCAGTGCACACTTCAGGATACAACCTGTCAACTGCTGGCTGAAGACCTCCACGCTGATTTCTGGTGGTTTGGGTTGTTTTGGGATGATCAGCAGGAGGGTTCCACAGGAGTTTGGGAATGATCCTCTAGCCAAATGATCCCAGCGGTGCCTCCAAATGTTAGCCCTTATAAAAGGACAAAATGTAAGAAAAGAAACAGCAGGGATGAAACCAGTGCGCTTTCACTTACTCTTGTATTGAATATTGCAGAAGAGCAGAACACAGAAATCTAATTTCTTACAATACTCATCTTTAATGATGAAAAACAAGAGTACACTGTTTATACTATATAAAAGTCACAAGCAATAATAAAATTTAAACAAATCCAACTGCTGTTAGCAACAGAGCTAAGTTAATTAGCCAAACAGTATTCACACATCAATTTAAAACACTATGAACTAAATACATACAAATTACACTGCTTGTAGTCTATAAGAATCACAAGTAATAATTACAATTCAAACAAATCAAACTGCCAATCGGAAGACGAGGCCTACTGCCATTAGCAACAGAGCTAGGTTAATTAGCCAAACAGTATTCACATATAAGTTTAAAACACTGAACTAAATACAAACAAATTCACGCATACAGGGCTAATATTTATCCACGTGTTATTCTCCTGAGAGTTACATATAATTTCTTACCTTATAAAAGGACAAAATGTAAGAAAAGAAACAGCAGGGATGAAACCAGTGCGCTTTCACTTACTCTTGTATTGAATATGCAGAAGAGCGCACTAGTCCCCCTAGTGGACTCTTTTGATAATGGCGCCAACACACCCCTCTTCCAGACAAACGACCCAAATCAATTCTTCCACACCCCAAACCAAACTAAATTAATGCAGATGATCAAAACAATTAGAATCAATATCAACAGGATCAAGTGAGTATTATACCCTGCAACACTTAGTGGTTTACTGAGAATCTTCAGGGTTTGGCTCGGAGGGTCGGCTCGGCAGGTTAGCTCTTCCAGAGCTTTCACGGAGGAAGCACGAGTCACCTAGAGGCACAGAGACAAACGTTAGAATCCGACTCGGGATTAAGGACATGGAAAAATCACTGAGATCAAGGCTTTAGCGCTGACCAACTGGAACAACACTGCGGCGTTGAGGTAAGGTCTGAAGGCAGCTTAAGTAGTGGATCCTCTGATGGTCTTGATGAGCTGCACCTGTGCAGGAGGCTCCCTCAGAGGATCCATGGCGGACTCTGCTGGAGAAAAGTGGTATTTTCTCCAGCTCCCAACAATAGGAAGGAATAGGAAATGAACGGAAGTCAATGGAAAGTCCCCAGAAGGCTATCTGACACAATATGTATGTGTGTGTGTGTGTGTGTGTGTGTGTGTGGGGGGGGGGGGGGGGTATGTATGTTTACATTTTGTGCATTTATGTTACTATTGTTGGTAAAGCAAATGATGTGCCATCTTTGGGCATGGTGGTATATTTGTAAGTGGGGTTAGGCATTATAAGTCAGCTTCAGCCTAAACTCTTTCGGTCAGGCATCGTTTAGCACTGGCTAGTCTTAAAAGAACACCCTCTCTTAATGTATCATGTACAAAAACTTCCCCAAATTTGTGACATGTATTCTGAGTGTTTATAATATTTACAGTGACAGAAAAAATAAAATACCACTATATATAAAGTATTTAGAGTTTTTATGTGGAGACCCTGTTTACTATTTCTCTGTGGTTAAAACCTTTCTGTAGTGCTAGGACCATATTCAAACACATTGTGATAAATAAATCAACCCTGAGGTGATGTTGGAAGACATTTGAAAACTTTTAAAACTCCAAATTTTCTTTATCAATTTATCAATGTGAAATTCTAAATAGTACTTATAATGTAGATCCCTGTTTAAAATATTTATAAGGCTGAAGAGGACTCAAATTCATTCTCTTAAGGGGCTTTCTTGGAGCATTAGCAACCCCACCCCCACCCCAACCACACACACACATACATACACACACACACACACACACACACACACCAAAACACACACACACACACACACACACACACACCACACACACACACACACACACACACACACACACACACACACACACACACACCTATGGCCATTCAGAGGTCATTTGGCTTACTAATTCATGGTACAGCCACCTTCCCCGCCTTTTCCAAATAAAGGCAACATATGACATATTGGCAACAGTCTTCCCTTGTTCCTGTTTTCTTTCCTAATGCTCCTTCCTGCCACAGCAAAAAACAAGCATGAATGTATCTAAATGGCTTTTTTTTATCCTGTTTGTTGAATGAAAGAAAGCCAACTTTTCCAAAGTGCAGCGTGTTCCTCAGCCAAAGTCAGCAGAGATAAGCTCTAATGTTTAACTGTCACTTTTAATGTCTTAAACATAAAGAAAAATTATAGTAGTTGGATGTAGAAAAAATAATTGAAATACTAAGACAAGTACTAAAATTACGTTAAGCTCCAAGTTAAGCACCCAGATAGACTGGGCCTCATGCAAGAACCGTCGTACACACAGATTCATTCTTAAATCTTCTTTTCAGAAGCTCCGAACGTAGGACCTAGAATTTAAGCAGACAGATCAAAGTGTTTAAAAAGCAAGTGTTTATTAACTGCTTTGTGACCAGCGGCTCGTCAGCTGGGGCAGGGTCACTGGATACTTTGTAGAAGTGCAAACTCAGGTTACTGACTACAAAACTCAGATGGGAAATGATTACGAGCATTTTAAAAAAGGAAAAAAAAAACACTGTCCGTTGGACTTTAGCTACGTTTACACTGCAGGCCTTGATGCTCAATTCCGATTATTTGCGAAATCCAATTTTTTTGGTTTGCCGTTCACATTTCCAAATATACAGTATGCGACTTGTATGTGATCTCCTGTGTAAACTGCCTTCCCAGCCTTTTACAAATAAAAGCAACATATGACATATTGGCAACAGTCTTCCCTTGTTCCTGTTTTCTTTCCTAATGCTCCTTCCTGCCACAGCAAAAAACAAGCATGAATTTATGTTTGACTAAATGGCTTTTTTTTATATCCTGTTTGTTCAATGAAAGACAGCCAACTTGTCCAAAGTGCAGCGTGTTCCTCAGCCAAAGTCAGCAGAGATAAGCTCTAATGTTTAACTGTCACTTTAAATGTCTTAAACATAAAGAAAAATTATAGTAGTTGGATGTAGAAAAAGTAATTGAAATACTAAGACAAGTACCGTATTTTCACGACTATAAGGCGCACTTAAACGTCTTTTTTTTTCCTCAAAATGTGCGGTGCGCCCTTTGGTGCGGTGCGCCCTATGTGTGTTGTAAGTGCGACTTTTGAGACCACCTCATTGAGGAGATGATGAAAGAGTGGCTGAATGTAAGGAGACCAGGTGTTTTTTTTTCCACCCCTCACCATCGCTGTTAATATGTAACTCCATGCGTGCCCATCTCACAGCTGATGTGAAAAACATGGGGAAACAAATGAATGCTGTGCTCGCTGTTCAACCGCTCGACATCGGTGTGAACCGGACCCAGCAGGTGCAGCAGAACCAGCGAGTTTACATGCAAAGTCAATGGTTGACGCGCGTATAGGTGCAGCAAAAGGTCCCGCAGCGCGTTTTGGTGCAGCACGTCGGGAGCATTTAAGCATCTGACGCGCCGCCAACGCGCTGCTGCAGCTCGAGATGGAAAAATTGAAGTTTTGCTGCTGGACGCGCCGCATCAACCAATCAGAGAAGCTGATCTGGGAGCTGACAGCGAGACAGACACAGCGCTCTGATGACATATGATATTAAATGAAAAAGGCTGGGTAGATGCGTGGCTGAGGCAGGTGTATCTGAGAAGACTAGGTGGTTTTTTTCCACGCATCACCATCGCTGCGTGCCCATCTCACAGCCGATGTGAAAAAAAGGTGAATCAAATGAACGCTGTGCTCGCTGTTATCCCGGGGGTCTGACAAAGGAGCTTCCACCGCTCGACATCGGTGTGAAGCGGCAGTTCAAAGTAAGGCTGTGAGCGGCGTGGGAGCGATGGATGACCGACGGAGACCACAGTTTCAGGATAAGTGGAAGGCAGCGCCGGGCAAGTTACGCCACCGTTTGCGGATGGATTGTAGATGGACTAACGTGTCTGCTGGCTCTGTTGTTCAAGCTTTTGCAAAAGCCGGCATTATTTCTGAGGAGCTGCGCTGCACGGAAAGTGACTGACAGCGAAGAAGGGGAAACTGGCATGTCTGATTTAGCGCAGCTGTTTAATTCAGAAACAGAGGATGATGACTTTGATGGGTTTGATTAATACTTTGTAATAAATACATGAATAAAGCACAATCATACTCAGTTTTGCTCCCGCTCTATTTTTCTACCTGAAAACTTAATTCAACAGCAGCCTCTGGGCGCGTCTCCTCCTCTTCAGCGCGGTGGCTGGCAGGTGTTTTTTCATCTAAATAATCTAAATCTTGCAGCTATATTTGCTGTGATCAGTGTGAATAAAGTAGTTTTAATATGTTTTTAAGTGAGAAAGTCCACCTGAAAACTTCATAATTGCAGTCAGTTCATCCAGATTATCTATTTCCGCTCAGACCCCCACATACCAGCGGTGCACCGACAGTAAATCCCTTCAACAGCAGCCTCACCGCGGCTGCTGGCAGGTGTTTTTCATCTAAATAACTTAAACTGCAGGCACCAGGATACCGGCAATAAAAGCGAACATATTCCGTCGGCAGGTTTCAGGATTTTAAGTTAATTTAGGAGTGATCACAGCGCTGTGTCATCTGTGATGTGTCTGTCTCACGGCCAGCTGCCAGGTTTGATTAATACTTTGTAATAAATACATGAATAAAGCACAGTCATACTCAGTTTTGCCCCCGCTGTATTTTTAAATACGCAGTAGAGCTATTTAAAGGTAGTAGAGGACATGTACCTGTATATAAAAAACGCGCCCTATAGTCCGGTGCGCCTTATGTGTGTGTTAAATACAGAAATGGCACACATAACTGAGACTGCGCCTTTTAGTCCGGTGCGCCTTATGGTCGTGAAAATACGGTACTAAAATTACGTTAAGCTCCAAGTTAAGCACCCAGATAGACTGGGCCTCATGCAAGAACCGTCCAATTTTTTTGCTTTGCCGTTCACATTTCCAAATATATGCGACTTGTATGTGATCTCCTGTGTAAACTGCATTCATACAGCTCAAGTGTTCCGCATGCGCAGTAAAGGACACAATGACGTCACAAGCCAGCGTGCTCTGTGTTTACGGAAGTAAACATGGATGTAGTGCTGGAGCACATTTAGCGATGTTTCCAAAACTTAAAACCTGAATATTTTCAAGACGGTTAAAAAAAATATCTCCGCATTATCGTCTGCTATGGTGTTTTTTTTTCTTGCCTCTTCTGTGTAGGAAGACGCAGAATAGTGACTTTTGTTGAGTATTATTGGGGTTCAAGTTGGATGAATGCGACCTGGCCGTTCAGACACAGGTCGCATTTGAAAAGATCAGATTCGTATCGGATTCAGGACCACATAGCCAAAAAAAAATCCACTTTTTCGGAAAACAGTGGATCTGAGTTGTCCATAATGCCATGAAAAGATCAGATCCAGGTTGCATATGGGCCAAAAAAATCGGATTCGGGTCACTTCAGGCTGCAGTGTGAACGTAGCCTTTGTTTTTAAGTTTGAAGACGTTTAATTTGCGCTTCCTTTCCAGGAAACTTTTTCAATTCAAAATGTCAGAAATAGCGTTAAGTCCGTGGCTTTATGGAGTGGACCAAAAACAAAGCCTTGTTTTGGCTTAGAAAACATGCACACACTTTTCCGTATTCTCCTCCCCACTATATATACTCCTCCCCTGAAGTTAGTCTTTCCTGGATTATATACAATAATTCCTGTTGATCACCTCTTGTTCGACTCTGCTTCTGTTCCTATGTTCCTTGCCTGTTTCCCCTAGATTTATATTACTGCGGCTATCATTAATAATTCTACAAGTAAACCATCTCTGCCTCTGTCTCTGCATTTAGGATCTTTCTACAAACCCTAACATCATAAGGTATGAATAGTCTTTAGAAGTGAATATTAAACCCAGCTGACACACTTCTAGTGTAAGAAATATGCAAATAAAAAATATATACATATTAGACAATTACACAATGCCATGCCAATTTCTTTTTATAAAAATTGAAGACAGACAAAACGTTGTTGTCAAAGGATGAAGGGGGAAATGCTCTTAAGAGGTTTTTAGGTGGCTTTTTAAAAAGTTGTTTTGATTTAGGAAGGACTTTTTCATCTCTTACCTTCAGTGCAGACACCAACCAGGTGATGCCTACTTTCTCCCACTCTGGCGTTGTCTGCCTGGTAGGCTTTGCTGATCCTCCGCTTTACTCCTTACATCGCCCGCAGTTAGCTTAGAGCACCAAGGGGCCATCATGGACCACATGGGGGCCCAAGATAATTTTTTTTTTATTCTTTTGCTGTTCTTCCTTAATTACACTTCCATTTATAGAGATTACAAAATGTAATTATCCCAAAGAATATTAGAAATAAAAAGCATAAAAAATAGGTTTATTATGCATGAAGTTAAGGTGAACTCTGACTCCTCCATTTATGGGTCAGTATTGGTGGCCCTTCCTATGACTCAGTACTAATGTAGCTTTAAGCCTTAAAAAGGTTGGTGACCCCTGGCCTAGAGGCTAGCTCCAGCCAGCCGTAGCCTCTCCTAGCTCTTTCTCCCTGGCAGACTTCTGACATCTACTTCTTTGCTTCTCTGCTCTCTTCCTAAACCACCACCAGCAAGTTGCTACCTTCTCTCGTCACTTTGGTGCACTGTTACCCAGGCAGACTCCTTCGATCTCCCACTGTAGTTCCTTAGCACCAGAAGAGGCACAGCTGCCAGCCTCTATTTCTGCCAGTGTTCTTGTACTGATTTCCTGTTGCTTCAGTCTGAGCTCCTAACACCATTTAATCTAACCTCTTTTGTCATGAAGAATCAGGTGAACCCATAACGGTTACACCAACAACCTTGTTTGGCTCTCAGACAAAAAAAAAAAAACACAAAAAAAAACACAAAAAAACCTGTGAGTCGTTCTATAATATTCCCATCCTTTTCTGGGGAATTGTCTCTGGCCCTACCTTGGGACTTCAGCATTTGTTATTTTTAAGGTCTAGATTCATACCCTGTACCCCTTGTTATGTCAACTATACCTACATCGAAAGAGAAATTGACACCACTACCCCAACAGGAATACACAAAATTTAGGGGTACGGCTGAAAAGTAGGGCTAGGGGGTGTATTGAGATTGGGCCTTTAATGTTTTATTACTGTATGAAATATTTAATTGAAGGCCATTTTTTTATCTGATAATTGTAGCTGCTAGCTCCATTACTTTACCTTTGGTGGGGTCAACAGTTAAAACATCTTTATGTGACAGACATGCATAAGGATAGTGCTTGTTAAATTAGGACTATAACCTTCCAAAAAAATGTGCATGATTGACTCATTAAAAAAAATATGCATTTCTGTTGAATTCTAAGAGGTAGGCTGGTTTGTACGGTTCATGGAAGTCGATATAGGAAATATCCTGTTTCTTTCAATACTCCTTTACTTTCTTAAGGCTGTTTCACTTTGGCTCTGTCATGATCGGTTCTCTAAGTGAGACCCAAAGATGCAGAACACCACTGACGGACACAAGGATGAAAAGTTGAACAGTTTATTTAAGCACAAAACACACAGAATGTACTGATTCTGGTTCGGGCCTGGATACTGGTTCACCGGAGTCTGCGTGAGAGACAGCACAGTTAGTGACTGCTGACAGGGTTAGATTTCCAAAGGTTCACTGATTGTACCTTGAGGGTTCTTGAGGTTCTCCTTGGGAGAGTCACTGTTGGTTCTGGAGAAGGATGTGTTAGCAGAGTCCGTTAGCTGCTTCAGCGTCTCACGTCTTATTTGGACAGACCTTGGCTTGGGTTTCCTAGCTCTTGCCCAGAGCTGCCTTGTGGTTTACTGAGAATCTTCAGGGTTTGGCTCGGAGGGTCGGCTCGGCAGGTTAGCTCTTCCAGAGCTTTCACGGAGGAAGCACGAGTCACCTAGAGGCACAGAGACAAACGTTAGGGGCTCGAGGAAACAGGCTTGATCTGGGAGACATGGAAGGTCGGATGGATTCGGAGGGAAGGAGGAAGTTGGAGACGGACAGCTGATGGGTTGATCACACGGGTGGTTGATATCCAAGACTGACCTGGAAGGGCGACTGTCCAGTGGATGCAGAACGGAGAGAGTTGTGGGCATACTCTATCCAGGGAAGGTATAGGCTCCAATCCACCGGGTTATTGGATGTTAGACAGCGGAGAGTGGATTCCAGATGCTGGTTCATACGCTCGGTCTGGCCATTAGTTTGGGGATGGTAACCTGAGGTGAGAGATTTTTTGCAGCCGAGCGCAGAACAAAAGGCTTTCCATACCTGGGATATGAATTGGGGACCTCTGTCTGATAGAATCTCCTGGGGGATGCCATGAAGCCGGAACACATGTTTGATAAGAAGCTGGGCTGTCTGGAAGGCCGTGGGAAGTTTTCTCAGGGGGACTAGATGGCAAGACTTAGAGAAGCGGTCGACAATGGTTAGTATGGTGGACATACCTCGGGAGACAGGGAGACCGGTGACGAAATCAATGGCTATGTGGGACCATGGACGCGAGGGAACAGGTAGAGGTTGAAGGAGACCAGAAGGAGGTTGATGCGAAGCCTTGTTGCGAGCACATGTGGGACAGGCCAACACATACTCTCTAACATCACGATGGAGCGTGGGCCACCAGAAGCGCCTGGAGATTAGAGCGATAGTCCTACTCACTCCTGGATGGGCGGAGTAGGTCCCGTCTGATCCACTGGATCAGACGGGACCTGACGGAAGAAGGAACATATGTGCGGTTAGACGGACCGGTACCTGGATCTGGTTCGGTGGCTAGGGCTGAGTTGATGAGGTCCGTTATTTCCCAGTTAACCACTCCAACGGTGCATGAGGCTGGGAGGACAGGTTCAGGTGTCTCTGGATGATCGGCAGAGTAGAGACGAGAGAGAGAATCGGGCTTCACGTTCTTGGATCCGGGTCTGTAGGTGATAATGAGGTTGAATCTGGAGAAAAAGATGGACCACCTGGATTGGCGAGGGTTAGCTTGTTTGATTGACTGGATATGGGCCAGATTTTTGTGATCAGTCCACACAAGGACCGGATGCTCAGCTCCTTCCAGCCAATGCCTCCATTCCTCCAACGCCAGTTTGATTGCCAGGAGCTCACGATCACCCACATCGTAATTTTGTTCAGCAGAGGAGAGCTTACGGGAAAAATAGGCACAAGGGTGTATTCTTTGATCTGAGTCGTCCTTTTGGGAGAGAACAGCTCCAACACCGGAATCTGAAGCGTCCACCTCTAGGATGAATTGTCTCGAAGGATCAGGTTGAATTAGCACGGGTGCTCTGGAAAACATGGATTTCAATTTCTCGAATGCAGCTTGGGCCTCGGGAGTCCACTGAAAAACTCGTTTGGAAGAAGTTAGTGAGGTTAATGGCAGGGCGGTTTGGCTATAGTTCCTGATGAAGCGGCGATAGAAGTTAGCAAACCCTAAAAACCTCTGTAATTGCTTTCGATTCTCAGGTACTGGCCAATCTAGGACTGCCTTGATCTTGTCCTCAGAAGGTTTTACCTGGCCGCCCTCGAGCACAAACCCCAGAAAGGTGACTGAAGACTGATGAAATTCACATTTCTCGGCTTTCACGAACAGTTTATTCTCCAGTAGTCTCTGTAGAACGAGACGGACATGTCTCTTGTGTTCATGGAGATCCTTGGAATAAATGAGAATGTCGTCAATGTAAACAAACACAAAAACGTTGAGGAAATCTCTGAGAACATCATTCACAAGGGCTTGGAAACAGGCTGGGGCGTTAGTCAAACCAAAGGGCATCACCAGGTACTCAAACTGGCCCAAGGGTGTCTTAAAGGCTGTCTTCCATTCATCACCCTCTCGAATTCTGAGGAGGTGATAAGCATTTCTTAAATCCAGCTTAGTAAAGACAGTTGCACCCTGCACTGGTTCAAAAGCTGAGGCGAGAAGAGGCAGTGGGTATTTGTTTTTAATAGTTATTTGGTTCAAACCTCGATAGTCAATGCAGGGCCTCAGGGAACCATCCTTCTTGCCCACGAAGAAGAAACCGGCGCCCAGAGGAGAGGATGAAGGACGGATTATTCCAGCGGCCAATGATTCGTTGATGTATTTCTCCATAGTCTCTCTTTCTGGTTTGGAAATATTATACAGTCTGCTGCTTGGAAGAGGAGCACCGGGTAAAAGTTCTATGGCACAATCGTAGGGTCTATGTGGAGGTAGGGACGTCGCACTGACCTTACTGAAAACGGGGGCTAAGTCGTGATACTCAGAGGGAACTGAAGAAAGGTCAGGAGAGTCCATCTCCCCCCCACCTCTAGGAGGCCCCGCCATCGGGGCAGCAGAACAAAGGCATGTTTCGTGGCACGTAGTAGACCATGATTCCAGGAGACGTTTGGTCCAATTTATGTGAGGGTTATGCTTCTCCAACCACTCGAATCCGAGGACCAAGGGGGAACATGCAGAAGGAAACACAAAAAAGGTGATAGTTTCTCGGTGGTTACCTGACAGTAGTAGCTCAAGGGGCTGGGTTTGATGGGTAACACGATGGAGTCTCTTTCCGTCTATGGCAGACACACTGAGAGGCTGAGACAGGGGAATGGTTTTAATCTGGAGCTGCTGGACGAGCTCAGAGTCGATTAGATTGCGCTCACATCCTGAGTCGATGAAGGCGGAGAAAGAGAGACTCTGGTTATTACAGAACAAGGTAGCTGGCAGCAAAAGTCGAGGAGATTTACTTGAATTTATATGGCCCGCCAGACTCCTCATATCCTCTGGCGGGCCCCGGCTTTTGATTTAGCCGGGCAGGAGGCGATAAAGTGACCACTCTCACCACAGTATATGCAAAGTTTTCCAAGAAAACGCCTTTGTCTCTCCTCAGGAGTAAGCCTAGTGTGTCCCACCTGCATAGGCTCATTATCCCTTTCGCCTGAATGAGAGGCCTGAACAGGCAACGATAGAGTCTGTGGCTTAGAACTCTGTGTGGGCATCTGCTCTGTAGAGGGAGAGAGAACAGCCATGTTATGAGTGGCAGAGGAAAAATTACTTTGCTTCTTGGTGCTGTTTCTGGCTCGGATTCTGTTATCTAATCTGATGGCGAGACGAATAAGATCGTCAAGGGAAGCTGGTTCATCGAGGGTAGCAAGTTCATCCTTGATTTGTTCATTTAGAGCCATGAAAAATGCCCCCTTTAGGGCGCTCTGGTTCCATCCGGAAGCGGCCGCTTTAACCCGGAAGTTAATTGAGAAATCAGCCACAGAAGAATTACCTTGTTTAAGGTTGAAAAGAGCTCTGGAATCGATCGTTTGGTCCGTCTCCTGGTTAAATACCTGGGAAAATTCAGCAATAAAGTCAGAAAAACGGCAATTTACACCGTCGTCGATGGCAAATCTTGCCTGAGCCCAATCTAAAGCTCTTCCTGTTAACTGAGAGAGGATGAACGATATCTTCTTGTGGTCAGAAGAAAAACAACTAGGAGAGTTCAGAAAAATCAGCCGGCACTGGAATAAAAAACCCTTACAATCTTTCATGTTACCAGAGAATTTTTCTGGGAGACTAGGACGGAACTCTGATGACGTCACAGGTTGTGACCTCGGGGGAGGAACTGGACCCGGAAATGGTTGCTGTGCAGAAGTAGCGTTATCTCCATTCAAAAAGTTTGAGCAACTCTGTAGCATTTGATTATGTGAACCAACAAGATGGTATAACTCACGAAGCGTTTGGGTTTGACCTTGGAGAAGAGCTTCCTGCTCGTCCAAACGACGGGTGAGGTGATCTGCTGGGCCTTGAGTTTGGCCGCAGTGTTCTGTCATGATCGGTTCTCTAAGTGAGACCCAAAGATGCAGAACACCACTGACGGACACAAGGATGAAAAGTTGAACAGTTTATTTAAGCACAAAACACACAGAATGTACTGATTCTGGTTCGGGCCTGGATACTGGTTCACCGGAGTCTGGGTGAGAGACAGCACAGTTAGTGACTGCTGACAGGGTTAGATTTCCAAAGGTTCACTGATTGTACCTTGAGGGTTCTTGAGGTTCTCCTTGGGAGAGTCACTGTTGGTTCTGGAGAAGGATGTGTTAGCAGAGTCCGTTAGCTGCTTCAGCGTCTCACGTCTTATTTGGACAGACCTTGGCTTGGGTTTCCTAGCTCTTGCCCAGAGCTGCCTTGTGGTTTACTGAGAATCTTCAGGGTTTGGCTCGGAGGGTCGGCTCGGCAGGTTAGCTCTTCCAGAGCTTTCACGGAGGAAGCACGAGTCACCTAGAGGCACAGAGACAAACGTTAGAATCCGACTCGGGATTAAGGACATGGAAAAATCACTGAGATCAAGGCTTTAGCGCTGACCAACTGGAACAACACTGCGGCGTTGAGGTAAGGTCTGAAGGCAGCTTAAGTAGTGGATCCTCTGATGGTCTTGATGAGCTGCACCTGTGCAGGAGGCTCCCTCAGAGGATCCACGGCGGACTCTGCTGGAGAAAAGTGGTATTTTCTCCAGCTCCCAACAGGCTCAAGAGTCCTTGTACGAAGTATTATGAAATACATATTCTGAAGAAAAAAAGCTGTGCCATATCTGTGTGCAAGTCATATTGACATATTGACTATGGCACTTACATTTTCTGGCTGTGCATCCTACTTTAGTCTTGTGAAAGTCAGTTACACTTACAGTGTGCTAAATGTATACAGGTAGATCCTAAAGTGTGGAACAGATTTAGGTGATATATATATATATATTTCTATGGGCAGAAATGATGCTCTCATAGCTTCATCCATGACAGTCGCACAATTCATATCATTGAATGTACTTCATGGATTATTCTCAACCTATTCTACTATATAATTTCTATAATCTTCTGCAGGTGGGTCCATTTCTTACTCATAACACAGTAATTGAGTAGGGGGGAATACGATTGGTTGTTGTAATAAAAAAATGAATGAAATAATGTGTAGGTTTGAATTGATATTCTTTTTAATGTGTCTTTTCCATTGCCCTTTAGCTCCCATGTACCAGAAGAAGGACATTTAAAAGACCAGAGCGCAAGCTAAAAAAAAGTTAAGAGCTAACTCTAAATAAATTCACCCAGGTACCTTCTGTTTCTATGCTTTCAGTTATTTTTCTGAGCATTTTAGTTGTTTTTCCATTGTAGATGGCAGTCCTTGGTTCTCCTCCTTCTTATAACTATGAGCAAAGAAACTTACAGTAACAATGGACAATGAAAGTGTATAAAAGATTATTCATGACAAGACTTCGGGATTCTGCTTATCTTTGATATCCGGGTGGCAAGGCCTTCAAATGCTGTGCGGCTTTGATCCATAACTATAAAGACAAAGATGAATCTTTCTCTTTTTTATAATATAGTGTCTTTAGAGGGTGACACAGTGGCAGAGGAGGCATTTCTGGGATTGATAAAGGAGGAGCTGTCAAAGGATGGCATAATGCTGCTGGATTTGCGTCGACCATGAGAGCTTGAGAAGAGTTTTGTGGAGTTAACCAGTCTTTGTCCTTTTTTATATATATATATATATATATATATATATATATATATATATATATATATATATATATATATATATATATATATATATATATATATATATATATATTTATATATATATTTATATTAGGGATGGGGCGGTTTATGAAAACCGTCCGAACCGTTCGGTTCGACTGTTTCGGTTCGGTTCGCGTGTATTGCGTTCGGTTCATGCACTGCTCCTTTTTCTCATAGGCGAAGCGTTTCCACTCCAGAGCAGGAGGTGGCGATACCGCGACCAAAGCCAACCACCAGTAGTAAACAAGAAGAAGAAGCGAAGCAGCGTAGCCGGGTGTAGCAGAAAAAAATCAGTTGTCGTGGAGAATGGGCTCTATGCATGCAGCGAGATGACGTCACTTCCGTTGAAACCCCAGGATGCATGTATACATCCGGTGCGGTACTAGGCAATTCTAGACGTAGATGACAAGCTAGTTTAACTTTATTAATCTAAAATCTTTGCTCACTTGGTTATATATGCATGTCGTTTTTATTTGCTATTGTTTTTAGTGTGTTGTTCATTTCACGATGACTTGCAGAAATGCAAAAATAACACTTCAGAAACGAGTTGGAAGTACAGCGAGCCACCATTGTTGTGTACCATTCTGCACAGCATCGGCAAAATGTAACTCCGTACTTAGTTTTCACACATTCCCTAAGGAAAAGGAGTCACAAACCCGCTGGATAATTAACATCAGGCGTGACAAATATATAGTATCAAATAGCTCAAGAGTTTGTAGCCGACATTTCCAGGTAACAGATCTAATTCAACCACAGACTCTAGATGGACGAAGGCAACTGAAGAAGGGAGCCATCCCTGTTCTCTTTCACTGGAACAGTTACAGGTGCTGGTCATAAAATTAGAATATCATGAAAAAGTAGATTGATTTCAGTAATTCCATTTAAAAAGTGAAACTTGTATATTATATTCATACATTACATACAAACTCATATATTTCAGATGTTTATTTTGTTTAATTTTGATGATTACAAATGACAACAAATGAAAATCTCAAATTCATCATATCAGAAAATTAGAATATTACTGAAGACCAATAAAAACAAAGGATTTATAGAAATGTTGGCCAACTGAAAAGTATGAACATGAAAAGTATGAGCATGTACAGCACTCAGTATTTAGTTGGGCCTCCTTTGGCCTGTATTACTGCAGCAATGCGGCGTGGCATGGAGTCGATCAGTCTGTGGCACTGCTCAGGTGTTATGATAGCCCAGGTTGCTCTAATAGTGGCTTTTAGCTCTTCTGAATTGTTGGGTCTGGTGTATTGCATCTTCTTCTTCACAATACCCCATAGATTCTCTATGGGGTTAAGGTCAGGAGAGTTTGCTGGCCAATTAAGAACAGGGATACCATGGTCCTTCAACCAGGTACTGGTAGCTTTGGCACTGTGTGCAGGTGCCAAGTCCTGTTGGAAAATGAAATCTGCATCTCCAAAAAGTTGGTCAGCTGCAGGAAGCATGAAGTGCTCTAAAACTTCCTGGTATGTGGCTGCGTTGACCCTGGACCTCAGAAAACACAATGGACCAACACCAGCAGATGACATGGCATCCCAAACCATCACTGACTGTGGAAACTTTACACTGGACTTCAAGCAACGTGGATGAAGTGCCTCTCTTCTTTTCCTCCAGACTCTGGGACCTTGATTTCCAAAGGAAATGCAAAATTTACTTTCATCAGAGAACATGACTTTGGACCACTCACCAGCAGTCCAGTCCTGTTTCTCTTTAGCCCAGGCAAGACGCTTCTGACGCTGTCTGTGGTTCAAGAGTGGCTTGACACAAGGAATGCGACAGCAGAAACCCATGTCTTTCATACGTCTGTGTGTGGTGGTTCTTGAAGCACTCACTCCAGCTGCAGTCCACTCTTTGTGAATCTCCCCCACATTTTTGAATGGGTTTTGTTTCACAATCCTCTCCAGGGTGCGGTTATCTCTCTTGCTTGTACACTTTTTTCGACCACATCTTTTCCTTCCCTTCGCCTCTCTATTAATGTGCTTGGACACTGAGCTCTGTGAACAGCCAGCCTCTTTAGCGATGACCTTTTGTGTCTTGCCCTCCTTGTGCAAGGTGTCGATGGTCGTCTTTTGGACAACTGTCAAGTCAGCAGTCTTCCCCATGATTGTGTAGCCTATAGAACTAGACTGAAAGACCATTTAAAGGCTTTTGCAGGTGGTTTGAGTTAATTAGCTGATTAGAGTGTGGCACCAGGGGCCATCAATTTTGAACCTTTTCACAATATTCTAATTTTCTGATATGATGAATTTGAGATTTTCATTTGTTGTCATTTGTAATCATCAAAATTAAACAAAATAAACATCTGAAATATATGAGTTTGTATGTAATGTATGAATATAATATACAAGTTTCACTTTTTAAATGGAATTACTGAAATCAATCTACTTTTTCATGATATTCTAATTTTATGACCAGCACCTGTACTCTGTCCCTGCGCCACGGCCGGGAGTTTGGGAGAGGACAGAGCGACCTACCCATGACGACCGGACCGATGACTTTATGATAGTTGACTATGCTCAGCTAAAAAACAATGACCATGACTACTGCCCTTCTGCCAAACCTGCTGTGCTGGATCTTTCTCTCGAACGCAACGAGGATCTGCTTGCAGAAACAGAGCGGCTTCGACAACAAATCAAAGATGTTACCATAAACAACAAGTTTTGTTTGGAGCGATATTCTGCCTACATATATATATATATATATATATATATATATATATATATATATATATATATATATATATATATATATATATACACTCACCGACCACTTTATTAGGTACCCCATGCTAGTAACGGGTTGGACCCCCTTTTGCCTTCAGAACTGCCTTAATTCTTCGTGGCATAGATTCAACAAGGTGCTGGAAGCATTCCTCAGGGAGTTTGGTCCATATTGACATGATGGCATCACACAGTTGCTGCAGATTTGTCGGCTGCACATCCATGATGCGAATCTCCCGTTCCGCCACATCCCAAAGATGCTCTATTGGATTGAGATCTGGTGACTGTGGAGGCCATTTGAGTACAGTGAACTCATTGTCATGTTCAAGAAACCAGTCTGAGATGATTCCAGCTTTATGACATGGCGCATTATCCTGCTGAAAGTAGCCTTCAGAAGTTGGGTACATTGTGGTCATAAAGGGATGGACATGGTCAGCAACAATACTCAGGTAGGCTGTTGCGTTGCAACAATGCTCAATTGGTACCAAGGGGCCCAAAGAGTGCCAAGAAAATATTCCCCACACCATGACACCACCACCACCAGCCTGGACCGTTGATACAAGGCAGGATGGATCCATGCTTTCATGTTGTAGACGCCAAATTCTGACCCTACCATCCGAATGTCGCAGCAGAAATCGAGACTCATCAGACCAGGTAACGTTTTTCCAATCTTCTATTGTCCAATTTCGATGAGCTTGTGCAAATTGTAGCCTCAGTTTCCTGTTCTTAGCTGAAAGGAGTGGCACCCGGTGTGGTGTTCTGCTGCTGTAGCCCATCTGCCTCAAAGTTCGACGTACTGTGCGTTCAGAGATGCTCTTCTGCCCACCTTGGTTGTAACGGGTGGTTATCTGAGTCACTGTTGCCCCTCTATCAGCTCGAACCAGTCTGGCCATTCTCCTCTGACCTCTGGCATCAACAAGGCATTTCCACCCACAGAACTGCCGCTCACTGGATGTTTTTTCTTTTTCGGACCATTCTCTGTAAACCCTAGAGATGGTTGTCCATGAAAATCCCAGTAGATCAGCAGTTTCTGAAATACTCAGACCAGCCCTTCTGGCACCAACAATCATGCCACGTTCAAAGTCACTCAAATCCCTTTTCTTCCCCATACTGATGCTCGGTTTGAACTGCAGGAGATTGTCTTGACCATGTCTACATGCCTAAATGCACTGAGTTGCCGCCATGTGATTGGCTGCTTAGAAATGAAGTGTTAACGAGCAATTGGACAGGTGTACCTAATAAAGTGGCCGGTGAGTGTATATATATATATATATATATATATATATATATATATATATATATATATATATATATATATATATATGGGCCATTCTACCAAATTGGATAAAATTCATAGTTTGAATGTGATAAAAAAATTGTGTTCTATGTCATGAAAATCTCCAACATCGGATGTATGTCTCAGGAATCCTTATCTAGTAAAATAACACTAAATTTTAATTTAGTTTCTTGAAACTATATCTTTATCACTTTACTTCCCCAAATTTTCTCATGACAAAAATGTTGACTTCAAATCCAAACAAGAATATTTTTTTGCAGCACATTAATCCTGTAAGTGATAATAGGCATAAATTATGAGAATAAACATGTGGATTTGTTTGGATTTCTGTTGTAACAGCAGCATATATTTGTCACAGTGTCCCCTCCTGTGTCATTTACTCATTGGTTCATGTTACATATTATATTGTTTATGTATTGTATTATATCAATCTTAAACAATGTTATGGTCACTATTCTTGGGGCAAACATAGCAAACATAGATTTTAATAAAATAATGTCACCTAATGTCTTGCAGATTTGCCAGCCACACCTACCTGATGGCCTTCTGGACACAAATAGAGCCAGCAATCTACAAGATTGTTCGAGTGACAAGCGCACAGAGTGTTGGAACCAGTCAGTTGTGCATAGAGCCCATTCTTACATCTAGAAAAAAGGTTTAAAAATAAGGAAATCACAGTCCATAATGCTTTGGCAGCAAAATAGTTTACCTGCCTAAAATTAGTCTGGCATTCAAGATATGGCTGCATGGTAATGTTTTTTTTTCTCCCTCAGGTGCTTCAAACCATTGATGAGTTTTTTCTGTTAATGAATTACTTGTCATTGGGTCTGATGCAGAGAGATTTGGCGCAGCGCTTCAGAATTCACCAGTCCACTGTCAGCCGCATCATAAACACATGGGTCAACTTCCTCTACACTGTGCTTGGGGCTGTGGGTATTTGGTTGGATGAGGGGACAGTGAAACCTCACCTCCCAGAGGTGTTTAAAGATTTCTCTGATACCCAAATAATTTTAGACTGTACTGAACTCCGTTGCCAAACACCAAACTCCCTTCTTCTTCAGAATGAGGTGTTTTCAAGTTACAAATCCCACTGCACCTTCAAAGGGTTGATTGGGATGGCTCCTCATGGAGCAGTGACATTTGTGTCACCTCTCTACGAAGGTGGCATCAGTGATAGGGAGATTCTGAAACAATCTGGTGTTGTGTCACTCTTAAACCCCGCTCTGGCCATTATGGTTGACAAGGGCTTCCTTGTGGAAGACTGTGTGCCCTGCAAAGTATATATACCTTCCTTCTTATCCAAGAGAACACAACTATCAGGCCCAGAGGTTACAAAGACCCAATCTATTGCCAAACTTCCGGTCCATGTTGAACGCCTCATCCGGAGAGTGAAGGAGCATAAAATATTTAGTACAGAAATCCCCTTTTCACTCACAGGCAGCATCAACCAACTATACATAGTAGCTTGTCTTTTGGTTAATTATCAAAAGACGCCCTTGGTTAAAGCCTGGACAAGTACTCACTAATTCTGGAAGACAGACAGTAATGTGTGGAGCTAAATCAGTCTCAAAGAGATTCACAAAGCACACAGCCAGATTTGTATGCATAAAATGAGATCCAGAAGTGTACTGCAATATTCATAAATGGATTATTACTTGTGTAGTTTGAATTGTGTGAATTTGAGAAACTGTTAACACATTTGTAAATTTCAAGGTACACATTTTAGCTTTGCGTGATACACATTTGTGAATTAAGATGCACATTTACGAATATTGTTGTACTCTTGTGGATCTCATTTTAAGCATACAAATCTTGCTATAAGCTTGGTGAATCTTTTTGAGACTGGTTTAGCTCCATAGTAATGCAATGTAAATAAGGTTGTCCTTTTTTGCCGTAACGGGCACATCTTGGTTAGCGCTTACACATAACAGAATTTAAACTTATATTATGATGTGCAACTTCTAACGAAGGTAAAAATGGTCTGTCGTATATAAAAGGTATGCAACTGATTTAATGCATTTACAATTTTTTTATACATATGACAGTACATTCAGTGTAAATACACAAAATTTACACAAAAATAATAATACAAATAATACATTTTTATGGAACAGAATACATCGTCAGTTAATTTTTTTTTATTACTTGCACATGGACAGGTATTTGGGCAGGTATGTATAGAAGAAAAACAAATCTGTTTTGTTTTTCAATTCCCTGAGTAAAGCATCATCTATGTGAATTTGTTGCACGAACATATCATCATGGTCACAGACCACAAAATCACACCACTGCATACCAGTGATGAGCAACTGTCCTTGAACTTGCCTATAGTACCAGTGGCTCTTTTTTAGCTTATGTGCTCCATGGTCAGGTAATAGAAACTTGCAATCTACATAGCTCTGAGCATTTGGACATTTCATTTCTACAAGGCCAAATGATGGCCGTTCAAGTGGATCAAACACAAGGCCATCAGGTGATGCCCCCAGCCAAGGTGCCTCAGGTTGTACAACGAACCCACACTTGGTCAGATTCAGGTTTTTTAGAACCACATAGTCCTTTAATGCACTTCTCTCCATTTCTATTCCCCTTTTCATTAGTGCAGTCTGTCTTGTCCCTCTAATGATCCTCTCAGCCAGTTTTTCTGCAGTACCTGGCCTTACATAGCTTACCTCCCTGAAATGTGAAGCAGTCACCCTCTCCCTCCTCAGTGAATGCCACTCAGGTGTTGCACTTTGGTTTGTGGTTGCCTCCTCGATCATATGGCACTGCGTCAAGGTCACAAACAGGGAGCTTAGGTGCAGGTTTTGTTGGCATGTTGGCACAAATGAGCACTCAGTTGGAAATGGAGGTGCATCTTCATGGATAACAACACTGTCAGGTGTAGGTGGAGGGTGTTGGTAGGACAGCACACTGCCAGCTTGCACCATGCCAAAAATGGAATTGACAAGTGGCTTATCGGCAGAAACATTCATTTGGCAGATGAGGGGGACACATTCTGCAGCCATTCCAGCGTAGGCAGGTCCAGGGTTGAGTGTGGACGGGACTGGGAGATCACCACTGTAGCCCTTGTAAAGTTTAGATCTGAAATAACACCATTAAGCAATCAATAACTTGCTTTATTACTTCATTAAACTATTTATCAATTTGTGAACCATATAATGTTATCTAAAATACACAGGCTAGACGACATTTTCTTCTCTTACAACAAATTTTATTCTACCTAGATAAATGATCTATTACACACCTAATTTCACTGACTGCAGTAGCACCTGGTTTTGATTTTCTGACTACCATGGTGT
This sequence comes from Cyprinodon tularosa, assembly GCF_016077235.1. Classification (NCBI taxonomy): domain Eukaryota; kingdom Metazoa; phylum Chordata; class Actinopteri; order Cyprinodontiformes; family Cyprinodontidae; genus Cyprinodon; species Cyprinodon tularosa. Next base: position 1,043,549 of record NW_024039165.1, read on the forward strand.
CGACAGGTCCCGGCTTCACTCCCTGATTATACAGAACTTGATGTTAGGAGAAAAGGCACTAGTAAAAGGAGATGCAAGTGTTCATTCAAATTATACAAACCATTGATTGGGGTTTATGTCACTTCTGTTCAGTTTGTGTGCAAGCAAGGACTGGAGGTACCGCTGACATACCACTTGGAGAGTAATGGGCTGTTTGATATAATAACGCAAGTGGTTGCATATTTCACAACCAGCTACACAGGAACAGTGGCTGTTGACCAGTACAACTGGCTGTGAATCACGTATTGTCATCTGAAACACACAAACAAAGTCAAAAAGATTTTTTAAAGATGAGGCTCACAAAGAAGCGTAATTGGAGTAAAACTACCCTCTACTGATGTTGGTGAGGCAATGCACCAATTTGATTTTTTACAGTCATTCAATTTGAGGAAGAAATTTCTAAATAAGTATAACATATAGTCCAATGCTAGCTAGCTAGCTATACATATATATATATATATATATATATATATATATATATATATATATATATATATATATATATATATATATATATATATATATATATATGATTTTTTTTATGTTGCATTTTTAAACTAATATGACTTATACTCTAGAGCAACTTACAGCCTGTAAAGTACAGTAATAATAATAATATACAGCGATTTCTTTCAACAATAAAAAACCTGCTCGAACACAGAAGCCTAATGCCACCAACAACAGAACAATGTAGTTTTCTCCTGTTACCTCTTGCTTAGGATCAGAAAATAAATAAACTAAGAGACATGTTCACTAAAGTTGGAGCCATGTCAAAGAAATAGAGGACAGGCCACATGATAGTGTTTGGAAACATCATCATAGCCCTAAGAGTTTCCTTAAATTGCATATTCTACAGTTTTGTTCTCTTGTTATATCTGTTGGAGGATATCAAATGTGTGCGATTATAACCGCACACATTGGATGTGTGCGGTTATAATCTACTCAGTGGCAGCTGGACAGGACGACAGGAAACGATAAGTTTTACTGAAGAAAATATCAAGCCTCAGTGTCTTCGAAATATAACAGTTCTGTTGAAAAACTTTTTAAAAATTAAGCTTTTACAGAGATAATCCGTAGTACATTTGATGCCCCACGAACCTTCAGCCTTAACATAGTTTTCAATCATTTTTGTTATTTCAAGCTTCGAAGAGCCCACCCTGCTATATCACCCTGAGCAAGAGCCATTTTGGCCAAAGGCTCCAGAGAAAACCACAAAACCCACTCCATTAAGCCCACTCAGCTTGCATTGCATTAAAAACAAGTTTCTAAGTCAGCTTTATTTTTTCTGAGGCTTTTCCTGTTAAAGGAAACTGAGGTCGTAGTTAAGTTCGCGGTGGAGTCAGAGCCAAAGGCATAAATCACAATGAGGAAAGTTATGTACAGTATAAGCTTTTTGAAACCGCCCGGACCTCAAGCACCATCTAGCGTCACTATCCACAAATATTCATGCAATTCATGTTGGACGAGTTGTTCAAACAGGAAGGTGGAGCTAAAAGTTTGGGGACTTTGATAGAAATCTCCTTCCCTGTTTTTCTTTCCTCAGTGTGGGAGCAGCTGCTTGTTGGATCCTAAGCTTGCAGGAATAAGGAGCAGTGAACGCACCATGGGTCTATTCAGCTCTCTGAGTGCCATCATCACCAGGGTTTTATTTATTCTGGTTGCTCTGGTCGCCGTCTGGAGGGTGACATTCGTCAAGGAAGATCCCTTTTACTGGTTGCTGACTTTACTCTTTGTGCCGCTTGTTGCTGAAATGATAATAACACTGAAGTGGCGAGAAGGACAGGATTACAAATGGTAAAACATTTTATGCATGTGATTAATTTTATCATATACTTTATTATAATTGATATGAACTCTCCTTAAAACTAATCTTAAATACCATGCTGCACATTAAGATTAAGTGCTAAAACAAACCTAATAAGTAGTCTATAATCTAAACTATAATCTAAACTTCTATAATCTAAAGCCATCTATTCCCATGCATCCTGCTTTCTCATTGAAATTGTCCTGGGATTATAAAACCTGCTCAGGGACAGAACATCAGAGTCAGCCCTCATTAAGCAGCCTTATTTGTTATGTGGTTCAAAAAAACAACAACATTGCTTTTAATGCTTTATTTAGAAGATGCTATCAGAGAATAATGACCCCATTTCCTTGTTTTCTTTGTGGTTGGATAATAGTAGAGAATATTTTTACAGTCTTTCTTTAATAATTCATCAAGTCATTAAAAAACTGCGGTTTTCAAGGAATTTTCTTGAAAGGGTAAAGAGGGAGATAATTACATCCTGTAGTTCGATATTCCTATAAACGGTTTTTAAAAGGAAAACTGGGATAAAATCGTTATTTAGTGAACCATGAATATATTTCTTAGGGTCAAAATATTCAGTTTAAATCCTAATTTTCTTCTTCAAAATCCTACATTTGCATCAAATAATGTACACTACTCATTTAAATTCATCCCTTAAATGTGAAGTAGTCATTTAATAAATTGTGATTCATATTAAAACAACTAATCAGTTAATTTTCGTATGACTCTACATAATCTATAATATGCTAATGGATGAATGAATAATCCACTCGGAACAATATTAAAGCAAAAATAGTACAAAATAGATCAACATTTTGCATTTAAAATGAAAGAAACCTTCTTTGTCTCTAAAGATATTTTAAATATGAGCATTGAGTTTTATTTTACATGTTTTTTCCATTCACAAATTATTAAAAATGTGGCATAGTTCCCTTTTCCAAGTTAAAAACTGTTGTTTATTAAGAAATTGTAATTTGCTCAAAGTATCTCTTTGTAGATTGATTCAGTTAATCAGCAAAATATTCAATAGATGAATTGGTATTTAAATAATTGATGGCTGCAGGTCTATGTTGAGGCAGTTCATGCTACTGATGAATTAACTTCCTTTTTCTTGCAGGTTTTCTCCTACTATTTTGCTGTTTCTCATAAGTATCATTCCCTCCATCTGGATCCTGGAGCTCCACCACCAAGATAACAAGTCTTTGGACATTAAGGTAGTCCAATAAACCAAAAAACCTTCTGCACTGATGCCTGAAAGCTCCTTCCTTTGCCAAATGTATATTCCTGAGAAATAAAAATAGGAGGCAAAGGCTGCAAAATAAATATATTTTTATTTCTGAACATGGTTTTTTTTTTTTTTTTTTTAAACACACACACACACACACACACACACACACACACACACACACACACACAGACACACAAAAGAAATGTAACAGTATTGTATGATGGCTCTTTCATTTATTTGCAGTGCAATCGCCTTGATAGTATTCTCAGTGGGATCAACCAGAGTGAAAGTTTGAAAAACCTCACAGTCCTTGATTCTATTAAGGTAAGACAATGAATAATTGATAAAATTTTTATGAGATTGGAGATTCCTTAATAAGGATGAATGTTTTTTGAAAATGTGATCTAGGGTGCATTTGGACATTTCTTACTCAAAATGTAAATATTTTAAATCTGAATTTGATAATTCCACAAAAGTGTTTTTTTTTTTCAGTTTTAGATGAAACTGCTGTATAAAAAAGAAATATAAAGAAAAATATTCAAAATAATCAAAACTGATGGTCAAAATTGACCCAAATTATTTTACATATTGCAATAACTTTTTTGTATAAAAAATGGTGAAAGTGTCTTTATATACAGAATGCATGACATCTGGTTGCCAGTTCTGAGGTGGACAGCAGAGCATTTTCAGTAAGCTTGATCTTTTTTGCAGGCACCTGCTGAGCAGTTCAATTCAGTCACAAATGATCCATTTTATGAGGAACTTAAATTTTGGAAACACAATCTAAACTTTATATTATAGCCACCTCTTAAAATCAGTTTACATCTCTGAAAAAATCTGGAAAAGCTACAGTATAGGTGAGTAATTTGTCTTAGTAGTGTAGTACTCTGAGTTTTGGAGATAAGGAGAAATAGTTATGCTCAAACCTCACGTATAAATTAATGGAGGGTATATTCTACTCCAAAAATTCTATTTCACAAACTATTTTATTTAGATATGGGCAACTGATCAAATTAAAATATCTCTGACCGAACCTCCTGGTGAAATGAAACATTCACTAGCTGTGATAAATATTGATATTTTCTCAGAGTAGATTATGAGCAACACATACAGTAGAGCATTTCTTTGAATTCTCAGCTGCTGAAAATGCTTATAAAACATCTCATGGGACAATACATTGACACATAATTAGTTCAAATGGTGCTATGGGTGTTGGACAATGAGACATGTACAATATTGCTACAAGGTAACTGCACAATGTCCCCAACAAAATACCCAAAATATCAGTTACAGTATTACAGATAAGGACCTCTAATAAAAAAAACATTTCCGTGTGACTTTCTGCTTGATAAACAGTTGCATAAGTTGATACAAAATCACAAAAAATGACTCCTGGTTGGTACAACATATGTCTAAGGTGAGTATAAAGTGGTCAAGTTGGAGAAATCCACAAGCCAAAGCATGGCTGGTGTAGAACATCCTGAAGTGCATGCAAACTTGGTTTTTAGTTTTTCCCTGTGGATATCTTTTAACTCATGGTTTGTGGAAATCTCTCAGAGGTAAATACAAAGTCCAGCATAATTAGTAAAAAAACAACTGTACCTGTATTCTATGTGCTGAGTACAATGGCATGGTCAGCATTAAATAACCACCTCTAAAGAAAAAAATATACACCCCCCTCTTACCACAGTCTACAAGGAGAAGAGAATCAGCCAAAGTCTGTGCAAGTCATTGCCAACATCTTGATTCCAGATGTCTTGATGGCTCTGAGCAGCCCAGTAAAATAGGAGGGACTGCATTTGGAAGGTGGTCAAGATCTTATAGCAGATTCTTAGATAGTGTGTCTATGACAAAGCGTGAAGAAACAGATTACCAGCAGGGGAACAACCCCACCCTTATTACCCAGGAAAAGGAAACAGGATAAAAAAAAAAAAAACTTTGAAAAAAAATGGTGTCTTGATTGGTTTTGCTTAGTTTTAACCCCCAGGAAGCAATAATCCTGGATGACATAATCTGTTTTTTAAGAGCATGTTTAGAAACACTCAACCATTTCAACTTGTAAATTTATCCAAGGAGAAAGAAATAAAAAAAAAAAAAGATAATAGATCTTCTGGTTTTCTGACTGTATTTAAGGTTCAAACTTCTAAGGAGTTTTTCACTGGTGGCTATATTTCCAGTCTTTAGCTTTAAATATATTATTTCCTAGTGCTCCACGGGAACACTTTTCAAGAGGAAAACGACATACTGTAAGAAAATAAGGAAATAATAATAGTATTAACCAAATGGAAATATATATATATATACAGATATAATGTAAATAAGATTATCAATAGTAAAATATAAAAATAACAATCAAAAAACGGACCAAAATAATACAAGAAAAACAAATGCAAAGTTGAACAGTAAAGTTAAAAGGATTTAAATCTACAGAAAGTCCATAAAAAATGATGTATTAGAGTGGTGGTTTTATTGTACTTTTGCTTGTTTACATTTTTATTAGTTTCTTTTTTGTTTGTTTGTTTGTTTTATTTATTTTATTGTGGTTTTCTATACATTTAAAAATGTCCTTGGTTTGTACAGCACTTTGTGGCAGCTGTGGTTGCTCTAAAAATCAAACAAAAACAAAAAAACATATAAAAATGATTTCAGAAAGAAATAAGAAACAAAATATACTGTAAACGGAATAAAAGCAACTAAAACCCAGTAAAAATGAAACAAAAGGAGAGCTACAGACAGTTTAAAACTCTTGTATCAAATTTGTCTTTAGTTTTTAATTAAAAATGTTTGGTAAAAATGTTTTTCAGCCATCTAGTTGAAAGCAATGCTTTGGAATTTATGGAGTTTGGTTCACAGTGACCTTTTCACTCTCAAATTGCAGACGTTACCATCTATTGACATTCATCCAGTACACAATATTTATTCTGTATTCACTTGGGGGTGTATTAATTTGTACAATTGGGTTAGAATTTTTTCTTGAAAAAAGAATTTTTTAATTCAGTATTTTTTTTCTTAAAGTTTTAACTAATAAAAATAAAGCTGCAAATATAAATGTTTAACAACATATTATTCAAATTAAGTTGTCTATTGAAAATAAAATGTGAATGTTGTGTCACCATCTATTTTAAGGCTGATGGGAGTTATAGTAGCCTGGGTGCCATTCCGAACTTAGTCCCGCCCACAAGGTTCTGACTAGAATTGAGTAGGACTACGTCAGGCTAGAGTTATAGGGTACTGACCTATGAACTGGAGGGATCAGCAGTCACCTAAAATTAATGTTTAATAGACCTACTTTTACTGTTTCTTTTTATTTGTAACTTTATTTTAGATATTGTCATTTTGAAATCTATAAATACTACAGTAAGATGCCCTATATGAGTAAAACTGTATGATAGAACTCTCTATAAATGATTAAAAAAAGAAGAGCAACAGAATAAAAGGAAATTTTAAACTTCGCCCACCAGAGAGTTCTGATCATTTTTATTTTCTAAGCTGTTAAGTTCTTAGTTTTACATCCAATTCAATTCAATTCAATTAAAAAATACTTTATTAATCACAAAGGAAAATTAAAAGTTGAAGTAATGTTATTTTTTTAACCAGCTATTGTAGGTGTAGATAGCTGTAGGCAGGAATGACCTGCTGTCTTGCGCCAGATCTGGAAAAGCCTTTTAAAGCCTGAAGACACTTTGTTGTTGTTTAAAAATCTTCTGAAGAGGATGCTCACTGTTCTCCATAATTTTCTTCACAGTAGTTTACCTTCCAGTTTAAGCTTTTGGTTGCATGACCTTATGACTGAGAGTTTACTCTATTATTAAGGACTATGATGTCCTTAGCTGTATTCATAATCAAATAAGATGCAATAGAAAATCCCTTTATTGTTCAAAAATTGGGAAATTGTGTTGTTATAGCAGCATTACAGCAAAAGTGGTCACACAAATGTGGACCTTACACACCGTGTGTAGAATTATTACACTGCAAAAAATATAAATCTCAATAAGTTATTTTTTCTTAAAATAAGTGTGTTTTTTCTTGATTTGAGGAGGTAAGTAAGACACTTTGCCAATGGAACAAGACAATTTCCTTTTAAAATAAGAAAAAACTATTTTATCGTCTTATTTCAAGTAAATATTATCTAACTATCTTATTTTAAGAGTGAAAATACTCATTCCATTGGCAAATCATCTTATTTACCTGCTCAAATTAAGGCTAAATATACTTAATTTAAGCCATTTTTTACTTATTTCTGGATTGTTTTTGCAGTGTAGGCAAATTAGTATTTCGACCACATCATCCTTTTCATACATGTTGTCCTACTCCAAGCTGTATAGGCTTGAAAGCCAATTACCAATTAAGTAAATCAGGTGGTGTGCATCTCTGTAATAAGAAGGGGTGTGGCCTAATGACATCAACGCCCTATATAAGGTGTGCTTAATTATTAGGCAACTTCCTTTCCTTTGGCAAAATGGGTCAGAAAACAGATTTGACAGACTGTGAAAAGTAAAAAATTATCAGATGTTTTTCAGAGGGGTGCAGCAGTTTAGAAATGGCCAAGCTTTTGAAGCGGGATCATCGCACAATCAAGCGGTTCATGGCAAATAGCCAACGGGGTAGCAAGAAGCGTGTTGAAAAAAGAAGAAGCAAAATAACTCCCCATGAATTGAGAAGAGGGCATTCTCCCGCTTTTACTATGTAATAAATAAAAAATATTATATCAATTATTAATACATTAAAGTTTTTTACAATTTTTTTACCATTTTCCTAAGAATTGGCTGAATGGACTATAAATATCTCATTGTAAAGCATTTCCAAAGTAACCAGCTTGAGCCACAAAACTTGCAGCTGATATAAAGTATAATTTCAGAGGAAGTCAGCACAATAACTTAGAACAATCAGGCTATTTGATTAGAAGGTTTTCCTGTTATTTCCATTAAACATTTTAACAGAAACCCTTCAGTGAATCAGAATGGGGTAGTCATCCAGACCATGTTAAAACGTAATCCTCTTTCTGCAACCAGGTTTCTAAAAAACAGAATAGATTAACCTGATAATCACAAATCAAGTCTCTACTCACTCTTAGTGAGTCTTTGAGTAGAAAGCTTATGTTCAATAAAGAACAATTAGTTATTAATCAGTAGTAATATAGTTGAAATAGTTGTTTAGGAACAGTAAAAAAAACAAAGGATTACCGACATATAAGGTCATTAGCACGTGACAAGCACATGATAAGCACAAAGATTTTTTGTGCATTTTTGTAAGTTTTCGTGCTTTTAACCTCAAGTAAATTATAACTCAATAATTTGCCTTTACATGTCACCTAATTAGAAATATTCCACATATTAGATTAAATCTCTCAATAAATCCAGTTGTTCTCAGTAGGATTTATTAACATTAGAGAACAAATAGGATTGTGGAACCAATAAATACATCTCAGAGATTAGGGATGATGTTATGGCAGCAGGTTCTAAACACTATCTTAGGCTTTAAAGTGTTCACAAAGCTTTGTTCATTCATCTGAGAAAAGGGAAATGCGTGGAATATCTACATACAGTGTAGTATAGATAAAAGGAAAACCAAGTAGCCTATGATAACTTTGGTGGAGCAACAGAGATCCACAGCTCAAGTTGGATAATGTGTTGATCTAAGTGACCACCACAATCAAAGCTGGAGATTTCTCTCTAAATACCCAAGAAATTAACTGTTATCCTTTCTGGTTCTGCTGGAGGTTTCTTCCTGTTAAAAGGGAAATTTTCCTCTCCACTGTCACTACGAGCATGCTTGGTGTGAGGGATTGCCTTCTAGTCAATGAGTCGATGCAATCAGCTGTTTTTTCTTAAATAGAAAACTTTGAATCTATTTGACTGTATGATCTGGTTGAATTGTAAAGTACCTTGAGATGACGTGTTGTGAATTGGCACTCTATAAATAAACTGAATTTAGGTGAATAATCTATTTTATTTAACAGAAAATCACATGTGCAACTGTTTTTATAAAGGAAAATTAGACAAAACTATTAAGTGGTTAGATATAAATGAAATAGTTAATAGCTAACCAGTTCCTGGATAGAGGGTAATCACAAAATTTGAAGCTTAAAAAAAATAATAATAACCCTTGTTTTTGTTAAAAAAAGTGAGGAAAGTACCCCTATGGATAAATAATAAGTGGGGTGAATAAAATCTGCCAGGAACAACAAGGAAAGGAGGAAAAAATGCATGTTTCTCTGGTGAAAAATCACTTTATCCTTTTTCCTCAGTTCTTTTTTTCTTCGCCTCTAAGACGACAATGTAGAAACCAGAATGCTGGGTGCCTTCACTGTCGTCACAGTCCATTGCTGGAATCATCATACCGCAACTGATGCTGCAAAGGTTTAAAGTAGATGTGGTTGAGGCAGGTCGACAACACGCTAACCTATCAGGACTCCAGAAAAACTTGTTGCATTTTCTCTGTTAGGTGCTCCGACTTATTATTATTATTATGGATGTACTCCTGTCGTCATATATTTACACACAGTGTAAATGACAGCTTGGTTTTCATTTTAGCCTACGAAGTTAGTGTCGTTAGCTTTAAGAGTGTGTGGTACCATGTATACTGCTGTTTCTTTAGGTTTAGATGTATGTTATTACCTTACAGTTCATGGAAAATTTGCAGAAGTTTTTGCCACAAACTGTCATGTACCCTTCGTGTCAGTAAATGACGACAGGTGTACCATTGTCATGTCAGAATCTGAAGGGACTTGACCAAGCATCTATATTTGGTAAGTTAGGAGTGGGACTGTATTGTCTAAATCAGTGGTCACCAACCTTTTTACAGTTGAGGGCTAACTCAGGGGCACTGAGTCACAGGAAGGGCTACCAATACTGACCTATGAATGGCAAGGGTCAACGTTCACCTAAACTTCATACATTATAAAAATATCTTTATCATTTCTTTAAATTTCTAATTTTCTTTTAGACATTTTCATTTTGAAATCTCTATAAATGCTTAAATGCCATATATGATTAAATGATTAAATGTTCTATAACTGATTAAAAAAAGAAGAGCAACAGAATACAGAGAAATTTCAAACGTAGCTCACTGTTGAGTCATTCTATTTTCAGAAGACTCTAAGGGCACCCCTTGTGGTCCTTGAGGGCCCCTTAGTGCTCACGGGCACCACGTTGGTGACCCCTGGTCTAAATGATGTTCTGCTTGAGTGAATACTTTTTTGTAATAAAGGAAACAAAACAAACTTGCCTTCAGGTTAATAACTAGAGGCCTAAGAGCAATAGAGTGTAAAATTATTTTTCCCATCGCATGAGTTGATCAGTGCTCCATTACCTTGCATCTGAGACATAAGGTTTTCTGGGCGATAAGACAAAAAACTATGGACCTTATGTTTAAATGTTTATGTTTAAATAAATGTTTAAATAAATAAACTGTGCATGAAATAAGTGGACGTGATCTACATCCAGGTATTTAATCCTGGTCCTCAGGTCCCCTGCTTCCACACACCTAACCTGAATAAAAAAGTGATCAAAAGGCTTTTTGCCGCATTTTCTTGTTTAACCCCTTTTTCTTGAAACACTAAGTAAATGTAATTTGATAATTTGCCGGGGTGCCGCCCAAAATGTACAAACTAACCCCAGTGTTAATCCAGCTATTCTCTGAAAACTCTTTTTTAGACCATCTAAAATACATGTTAAAAAGCTCTGTTCAGCTCATCATCTGAGAAAGGAAAGTGAATCGCTTGACAGGATAACTATTACTCTGGACTCAGACTTGGCTAAATCAGGACTTTAGCATAAAAATTTGTCATTGATTTTAAATAAAAGCCCTTTCTCCAGATGTAGATAGCATAGCAAACACATAGAATAATGTCGTTCATTGAGAGAAAACCAAAGCTAAACTTTCTTTCCTTTATGCAAAACTCTATTTGGGTGATAACTAGCACTGCATATCACTTTGAAAACAACATAATCGCTGTAAAACATGGAAGTGCAGCATGGTGCTGTGGGGTGATTGTCCTCTGCAGGGGCAACAAAGTTGGTTGCAGTTCATGGTACGACATGTAGAGTTAGATCCAGTACAACCCTGGAAAAATGCAAGACTGGACCCCTTCAGACATTACTCTGACAATTTGTCACAAACCCTTATATTGTTGTGCTCTATATCCTATTGACAAGCAAGAGCTATTGAAAAAGGGAAAACATTTAGTAATTCGAAGAGTAACACTGACAACAGCCTGCTGCCAAAATACTTGCAGCTGTGTTCAAACAGGGTTCTACCTATTATTTAGATAAAATCTCTACTGCAGTTTTACAATATCTACTTTTAAAAATAATATAATAACATAATGATAAAAATGTTTATTTTTAGTTATTTATCATCCTATGTTTGAGTATCACATAAAATCCCATTAGGATACTACATTTAAGGTTGTGGCTGAAAAGTTACAAAATGTGAACAGGTGACACACTTTTTAGTTACTGTAGATGTGCTCTTGCCTGACAGGTTTTTACAAATTGATGATTTAAAGTGAAATATTGTGAAATGAGTTTTTTCTATAGTACCTAACAAGCCATTAAAGAACTTTCTCAAATAATAGAAATTCTTTCTCTCGTTGCTCCTCTATTTTTCCAGAATTGGGGTAACATGTTTTCAAGTGTCTGCCAGAACAGCTGGATCCTGGCTCTTCATCAGATTGTGCTCATCCTCGTCATCATAGGGAAGTGGATTCTCCCTTTGGGTGGTGGGGTCTCTAGAGACCAGCTGTCTCAGCTTCTGCTTATATTTGTTGGCACAGCAGCAGACATCCTGGAGTTTACCAGTGAGACAAAGGATGATATACAGTAAGTGCTGCTTTCCCTTCTTATATGTTTCCCACTTCTGCCTTTTTTGCACATTTTAATCCATGTTATACTAAAAACAGCAACTTAGATTGTAAGTTTATCGAATCTTGGCACCCAGAATCCTTTCTGCTTGTGTTTTGCAGAAACAGACCTCAGCTGGTCTACGTCATCCTAGCTGTGTGGACTTGGAGCATGCTGCAGTTCCCCTGTCATCTGTGTGGTCAGTCTCTGCTTGGTTTTTATAATGATAACATCCATGCTTTTTGAGGAGGTACAGCAATCTCAGGCAATCCAAACAATGTTATTAGAGAAAACTCTACAGTGAAGTCCGTGCTTTCAAGCTGGTGCTCTAAGTAAACAGACTGGTTTTTATCTCTGTTGCTGTCCAATCACAAACTCTGAGAAAACTAGACTACAAAGGAATTATGAAGTCTTTTAAAAGACAGACATGCCCAGACTCACACGTCTGATGACAGATCAGAAGATATTTAAGAAGATAATGATGATCTAATGAGCTGAAATTGATGCAGGAGGGAGTTATCCAGTCGCTGTCTGTCCTGATAAGCTGGGCCAGCTGATGGCAAAAAAAAAACACAAGGAGAGATTGTGTAACTTTTGTTGAGACTTGTTACAGTCAGAGCAATATTAACTGTGTACCTAAAGACTTAAGAAAGGTAGAATAACCTTGTTTTTTCTGAGGAATCAGCATAGACACCATTATATTGTGTAAATATAGTAATCTTACTCCTTAATGCTAAAATATGAAAATGATTAGAAATTTTACTTTTGTACCCAGAGTACACAGAACTTAATGGATAACCAATGAACACATGTTTAGATTGGCCGTAAACACAAAATGATGGCTCACAAAAACTTGTGGTTCAGATTCAGTCTTAGTGGCCAAACAATTTCCACACAATCTTTGTTTCCCAGCTGTTTTGTGTTAAACATACCTCAGTAAAGTTTAATCAGTTTATTCTGAGACAATGTCAAAATCTCTCTTCTTTGGAAGCTGAAGATTATGCTTGGCCTTGGTGATGTACTTATTTGAAACAAATCAATTAACTGCCAAAAAACTCCAGGAGTCTGAATGCCAGAGGGATGGTTTTGCTTTGCAGAAGAATAAAACTGAAAACAATCAGTCCATCTGTACTGTATGAGTCAACGCAGGAGACTTGATAAACTCTCAGACATGTGCAAAGCTAACGGTCATTTCCTGTCGAACACAAATAACTCAACAGAATTGCACCCCTTCATGGATTCTTAAGAAAATTTAGTCGAACTTAGATGAGGTAAGGAAGAGGATGTTAGTTTGTCGCAGGGGTGGTGGGTTTCTAACCTAATTGTTTCTTAATGACTTGGAATGACTCAAGTGACTGAAGTGCCCAGCAGAATCAAAGCTGGAAACTCTCCAAATACCTTGAAATTTAGCTGTTATCCTTAATGAAGTATTATCTTTACTTAAAACGGCAGTGCATTAAAGAAAAGAGACAAAACTAAGTGGTTAGATATAAATCAAACATTCAACAGCACAGACACAGAGCAAATGGAAAAAAAATGAAAGATGTTTAAGAAAAAAAAATAAAAATAACATCCCTTATTCCAGTTAAAACAGTGTGGGAAGTACAGTTGTGGGTGGATAATCTATCTGCCAGGAACAACGATATGAAAAATGCACTGATTCTCTGGAGTAAAATCACATTTTTTTTCTTTTTACAAATCTTTTATTCTTCTCCTCTAAGTAGATGGTATATTAGGCAGCATGCTGTATGCCTTCACTCAGAATTTGCTGAAGAGAGCAGACTGCTCGTCTACTGCATCTTCAGTTTACAGATACAGAGAGAGATGCCAAGGCCAAGTAGCTTTATTGTTTAGTTGTACAAGCAAGGCCTCACATATGAATTGATAGAGATTAACTGGGTGATGGTTTTCACAATGTGTGGTTGTGTTATAATTGATCCAGAAATAGCCAGAGCAAGTCAGTTCCCACCATGAATTTAGTCAACACACACACACACACACACACACACAAAAACAGTTTAAAAAGGGCAAGATGGTGGCCGGCCGAATCCTAAGAACCACAGCGATGGCTGATCTAATCAGAAATTTAACATTCTATACATTTTAAAAAACATTACACTCTACTTTCTGCTTTCAACTCACATTGCCAGGTGGAATAAATGGGAATTTCCAAACTGTTTTAGTATGAAAAATGTTCAAAGCAAATGTTTTCAAATATTATCATTGTCTTATTTTTATCTAGGAGTGGATTACAAGTTAATCCAACACAGTAACCTCCAAAACCTATTGTCCACATTACCCAGTGAGTTCATACAGATTACTATATGCTCCCAGGTCAAAGGAGATATAGTCTCCCAAGGAGGGAGGAAGCTAGATTAAAAATCTTGCCAATTTTATTTCGGAAAAAAAAAAAAATAAATTCACATTCTCTTCATGAATTCTAAAAGTTTAGATTTGGGGATGTTGACCCAGATGAAAAGGGTTATTGTATACCAGTTCAGTCACATTCATAACCGTAAAAATAACAAAAATATATTCAAAGAAGTGTTTTGCATGTATAAACATCATTGAAACACCTCTTCTTATATGTAGTGAAATGTAGACTAACTAAATGTCACATAAATAAGAAACAACTGCTAAAAACATCCAAGTGAGAACCTGTTGCCGCTGTTGATGTAATTAGCAGCCATTATGTATACAGAAGTAGGGCAATGTCCGTGAAATTTACAACTCTGTGGTCAGAGAGTCTGACGTCCAGAGTTTATTTTCTTACAACTGTAGAGATATGTCAAGCCTCAGAACGTTGGACCCAGAATTCAGGCAGACAGACTGACGTGATTTATAAAAGCATTTATTGACTGCTTGAAAAATCCGTGGCTCAGCAGCTAGGACGAAAAATGCCGGAATCTCTGTAGAGGGGAAAAGACAGGTTAGTAACTCTCTCTAACTCTGACAGATGACGATAACGAGCGAGGCACTAACCTGGTTATTAAGTTCAGTCCAAGTCCAGAGGAAGAAGTGGAATCCAGCTTGATGATGTTCCACTGCACATGGTGGCCGGGGACCACCCAGAGAGATCCAGGAGCCAAAGCCAAAAAGGCTGCTGAGTCAGGTGACGAGCGGAAGCCAGCAGACGAGCAAGAGCAGGAGTTTTTCAGAAGGAGAAGCCAACGCCTGTGTCGATGAGGTAGCAGAAGTCCAGGCCAGAAGATCAGAGATCTGAAGATGTACCGAAGAGAAATCCAAGCCAGGTTTGGGAGACAGATCAAAGATCGTAAGCAGGCAGAATCCAGCAGGATTCTGAACACAGGTCAGGAAAAAACAGATCAGAACAGGGACAGAAAGGCTCAGAGTTCCAGGAACAGAAACTAGTCAGGATCAGGCAATCAGAGTAACAAACTGAGAAAGCTAGAGAGCTCTGCTACGGCTTAAATAATCTGGCACCGATGGCTGGGACCAAGCAGTTTAAGTAGAAGATGGAAGAGGTGGATCTGATGAAGGTAATGAAAACTGGCGGAGTGAGGCAGACAGAAGGAATGAACCAATAATCCAGTCATCAGTGCCAAGATCATGACAAGCTATCCAATCAACCCATTTGCACATTCAGACCACCAAGCCTTGTTTGAAAACTGCGTATTTTATTTACTCCAAAAATTTTTGTTTGAGGGCTGCAGGGTGGGTCAGCTTTCAGCACGTTTGCCTTGCAGCAAGCCTGGTTTTAAATCTTAACTCTATGTCCTTTTACATGGAGTAGCCTGTCTTTGCTGTGCATGCTCATGTTCTCTCTGGGTACTCTTCCTTCTATAGTTCAAAAAAAGAATGCTAAATAAAATGGTTGCTCTAAGTTCCCTTTAGATGTAAGTGTGTTGGTTTGTGTATATATGTGAGTGGGGTTGTTCTCGGTTGTGTGACTCTGTGCTGTCCTATGATGGACTGGTGATATGTGGTGCACTACGTTTCTCAGCTCCAGGCAGACATGTCTGTCTGATACTGATCATGTTTAGCAGTTTTTTGTTTTGTTTTTTGTTTTATTCTAAAACATTTAGCAGATTGGCCTAAGCTAAAATAAAACAAATTAGTAGAGGTAAATTATTAAGAACCGTACTATCAATCAAAATAAGCATGAGACAGCCTTGTTTTTGTTGAGTTGGGTGGTTATTTCCTGTATAGCACAATGGTGTATTGTTTCTAAATATGCAGGACAGTCCAATCATGAGAAAAAACAAAACCAAAATAACCTGCTTTTTTTTTCAGTGGTGAGGACCATGAGCAACGAGGCAGCTGATGAAGGCATCCGGGAAGACTCCCTCTGGTCCAAACACAGCACTGACCTATGGAGCATCGTGGAGACCCTGTTCATTCAGGATGGCCCCTTCCTGGTAGTCCGGCTCACCTTAATGATATACTTTGGTGTTTTTCACCAAATGCTTATTTTCTTTTCCTTTAAAAACTTCCTGGTTATCATCCTCAGCGTGTACAGGTTGTTTGTTTTATACCTGGACTTCAGGTCCTCCAGTCACAGCAGCTCTGACTAAAGAGTATGAATCTCTGACAGGGTGGAGATATGTCAGATCTAGGATGTTATAGAAATAGCTTACAGGCAGAAATAATTACATGTGAAGCAGGGAATAAATAATTTTGTGTAATTCTGTCTTCTGTTCTAACACCTTACCGTATAGCTACAGGGTGCAAACAATTAGCTGAAAATACCTGGTATTGTTCAGATCTAAAAGAATAACCTGCTTTCTGTTACCTAAAGGGATAAAGCAGAATTTATAACTTTGTTCATTTCAAAACACACAGTTTTATATTCTTAACTTTCTATTTAAAATATCAAATTTAATTAGAGTGCACACATTTTCTGTCACATATTAAATAAAAGATCAAATTAAACAGTAAACATGGTACATTAGACAAAATGCTCAATATACCGTAATCGTTAAAGGAATAGTACACCCAAAACATGATTAGCCTTCATTTTCTACTCTCGGCCATGCTGAACAACACTCTGGAGTACTTTTTTGATATCTCAAATGCATCTGGAGATCTGGGAGGCTTCTTGCTGTCTGCTGACATTCAAATAATGGAGGTCTATGGCGCCCGAGACAGAAAGGTCCATAAAAGTCCACAAAAAACGTGTCAGTATTCCTCCATACTGCTCGTCCAATGTATTCCAAGTGTCCTGAGTGGGTAGCATCCAGAATTTACTCGAAACCAAGTCATTTAGAATGTTTTTAGAGCATAAACATAAGTATATAGGATTTCCTGAAAGAGCGCGCCTGTGAATTCACGACGCTATGGAAACCGCGGCAGACCAAACCAGATGAAAGTGCGCATTCAGCTCGGCAAAGAACTCATGCTCTTCCTCAACACTGAAGTCCTCAGACATTTTTCTTTCGTTGTTTCTTACTGTTACGGCTGCAGGGGGTCTCTGCTTTTTCTTTCAGGGTCCTGGAGGCAGGCCTTCTGCAGGTGTTATGATTTTTCCCCTGATTGGTGCTCTGCTGCTTAAAAGCTGTCATGCTGCTGCAGTCAGGAGGCTTTTTTTCCTCCTCTCCCTCTTCAGAACTTCAGTTGGTTTGGTTTGGTTTGGTTTGGTTTGGTTTGGACCTTATGATTGAGTTTTGTTAGGTTTGATTTGCATTTGTTTATCTCTAATTGGTTATGGGTTTTGTATTAATCTGTTTTGGCTTCTTATTTCAGGTAATCTTTTTTTTAGGTTTCACTTAATATAATTTAATAAATTTCCTTTTTCATCAACTCTAAAAATCCTTGTGTGGTCTCCATTAATGTTACCCCACCTAACAAGCCAGGTGGACGTAACATTACTTTGCACAGGTAAACAGCACATTTCTTCTTCTACGCTTGCATTATCGGCAGAGCAGACGCTGAATGCGCACTTTCATCTGGTTTGGTCTGCCGGCTTCCGTAGCGTCGTGGACGCGCAGGCGCGCGCTTTCAGGAAATCCTATACACTACTGTTTATGCTCTAAAAACATTCTAAATGACTTCGTTTCGAGTAAATTCTGGATGCTACCCACTCAGGACACTTGGAATACATTGGACGAGCAGTATGGAGGAATACTGACACGTTTTTTGTGGACTTTTATGGACCTTTCTGTCTCGGGCACCATAGACCTCCATTATTTGAATGTCAGCAGACAGCAAGAAGCCTCCCAGATCTCCAGATGCATTTGAGATATCAAAAAAGTACTCCAGAGTGTTGTTCAGCATGTGGGTGAGTAGAAAAGGAAGGCTAATCATGTTTTGGGTGTACTATTCCTTTAAGGTCAAATCTGTTTTCCGGTGTTTCTAATATTTATTGCCATAAGTTGTGTTACATCAAATGAATATTTGACTGAATGCAAATATCCTGATTTTCCTCTGATTTATTTATTCAAGATCACATTTAAAATGCTAATGTTCAGCCATTTCTTTTTATGAGCCATTAAGTTAGGGCTACATTGAAAACATCTAAATATAAGAGTGTAAGTTTTTCTTGAAGTAAGTTAATTTTCCCTTGACTTGAGCAGATAAATAAAAACTATTTCCCAAAGGAAAATATGAATAAAGAGCTTCACCATCTCATTTCAAGTGCATAATATTAAATGATCTTGTTCTAAAGGCAGAAATAACTGAATCCATTGGCAGATCATCGTATTTACCAACTCACATTAAGCAAATACACCTTTAAGGAAATGTATTTATTCTTGATCAGTTTATGCATACATAGTTGCATCCAGTGTTAGGGTCTGTCATTACATTCCTTTTTTCTTCCCATAACATATAACACAGAAAGCTAACTTTTTTAGCTTCTATTCAATATCTGGAAAATATAAACAGGGATTTACAATCATCACATTCACTTCAACTGACTCATATTGATGCAGAAGTGTAGCATTTCTACATTTCTACATTGAGAGAGCTGCTGCCTCTATCTTTTGTAATGATGTACTGTATATTCTATGCTGGATGGCAATTAATTTTGAAAAGCAATTTGATCTACATTAATTTTATTAAAATAGCTTTATAAATAAAGCTGAAGTAGTTGATTTATTGATCTATGGAGGAAACTAGCATCAGTTGCCTGTTTGCAGAATCTCTTCAAAGATGATATCTATCTCATGACACCCATTTAGAAAGTGAAATTCCTGTACTATATAGATTTGATCAGGTATTTTGTTTTCATTTTGTGAATTGTGATTTTAAGGGAATAAAAGACTAAAATTAAATGTCAGAAAATTTGAATATTCCACAAGATAAATTAAAAGGGATTTTTGTTTTGTAAAGTAATTCTCCTATAAACTATTTACATGTGCACTTAAGGCTTGTTTTGGGCTAATTTTGCATTAATTATTTAGTGGAAGTGATCATTCGTTGGCTAAGGTGTTAAAAAAGCCAGGTAGCATCCTTTAGCTTATCTGCAGTATTGAATCTGGTGTCTCTCATCTCCTTTAACAATTAGCCCTCTATGGAATGTAAAATTAAGGCATATCTGTCCAGATGCTAAACCTGAACCAGAACTGGACTAAGAGCAATGATCATTCTTTCAATATTATGTCTAATGTCTTAAAAACTGTTTTACTGTTGTTAGTTTTTTTTTTTCATTTGATGTTTTGCTCATTGTAATGTTAAGTATAACTTTGTCATGTTTTGCCTGTTGAAACATTTTTTAAAGCATTTATTATTTTAAAGTATGTACTGTATCATGTTACCGTAACAGATTTATTCAACCTCGCATGACTGTGAATGCAAATGAGGTGAAATTGTATAAAACATCTAAGCATGTATTTTGTAAAGCAAATGCGGCATACAGCAGCACTATGAGAACCCGAGAGCACACTTTGACTCAGAGAGAAATAACCAGTGAAACAAATTCACTAGTGTATGTTGAATATTTTAGCATGATGTAACAAACAGCTTTTACCACCATTGAGTTGGAACAAGAAGAGCCTGGGCCTGATACCTGCCTGGGATCTTTAAAAGGGAGTTTTCCTCTCCACTGTCACTACAAGCATGCTTGGTGTGAGGGATTGCAAGGAGTCAAATAAATCAACTGGTTTTCCATAGATAGAAACCCTTGAACAAATCTGACTGTATAATCTGGTGGAATTGTCTCTGTAAATAACTTGAGATGACATGTGTTGGGAATTGGCACTATATAAATAAACTAAATTGAATTGAATCTTTTTTAATGGAATTTGCATGTTCTCTTTATCCATGTATGAGTCTCTATGATTACTTATTCCTTTACCCACAGCTCAAAAATATGCATGTTAGGTTAATTAAAAAAAAACATTATTGTGTGGTAGTTTGTTGGAAGCCCTGGCCAACAGTTCCGGCTTTACCCAGCCTCTCGCCCTCTGGAGATAGATCTGCAAGAATATATTGGTGAAGAGAATGGATTGATTGTTACAAACCTCAAATCCTAAAAGGAAACCTTCTTATTGTTTATCAGTGTCAAACTTGTCTTAAAATTCTTGTTTGATAGGGCCTCAAAATGCCTTCAACTCCCAAATAAACCCCCACAGCAGCTGCTGTCAATCTGACTTTTTTAAATGCATTCCCTGTCATTGTCACTAGGTGTCCTCCTTGTTTCATTTTAGCTCTTTTTTTCTCCCTCAGTATCAGAGTTTGCATATTTTTCTTACCTTTTTAATGAAACTATTTTCTCTGTTGCCTGTCTGCTTCATGTTTAAGTCTGTTATCTGTTATTCTCACCCTCAAAATATTTTATCCAGCCACTGATTTAATCAGCAACTCAAAAACAATAGTGAGGCTGAAGAATTAAATGGCATAATTGTTACCTTATCCTGTGTGTGCAGGATATGAACTTATAAAATAAACATATGAGCAGTAATTATAGTTTTTGTTTACCTCTCTAACACATGCACAAATAAAGGATATTTTATATTTCTTTGATCTATAATAAAATGAGATACGAGGTATTCATTTTTTATGGGTTGAAACTGCTCGAAGAACAAAGTTTATGGCAAACAGAATAAAATAAAAATTGTTTTTATGTCCGTAAAAGTGATAATCCATGTGCAGAAGATAGCAACGGTCACACAAACAAGAAATAAAGGACTGACTGCAGACTTACAACATAAGAAAGACTGTATAGCAATTAGGAAATATCAAACTTAGATTTAAAGAAATTTAAAATTAAGAGGTATAGTTTTACAAATTTAAAAAAAAAATACAACCTTGCATGTTAGGGATGTAATATTTTTCTATATTTTTTATATAGCACCTTTCAGATCTGTGAGGATGAGTCTTGCATATTTAGGTTAAAAAAAAACACTTGGAGCTTGCATTTCCTTCAGTTGGCAGGGATTACCTGAAGATCAGAGGGTAGCTGCATTGATAAATGAAAAAATGTAGCAGATTCAGTAGTTTATTCTGCAGCTGAATGGAGCAACACTGCCTCCACTTCCAACGAAGCTGTGATTTACCTGTTCACCTTTAAATCCATTATATAATCTTTAATGAATAAGATACTGGAACACCTGCAAATTCTCAGGTGTTGGGAAACTGAGGCAGAGACACACCCCTGACTGAAGGGAGCTGTCCATCTGTATACATTTCACAAACAACAGAAAAAAATTTGTAGTGGTCATTTGAGTCAAAGCACAATTCAGCAGTATAAGAAGGTTGTTTATTTTAGTAATTATATGTACACTATATTGCCAAAAGTATTTGCTCACCCATCCAAATTATTGGAATCAGGTGTTCCAATCACTTCCATGGCCACAGGTGTATAAATTCAAGCACCTAGGCATGCAGACTGTTTTTACAAACATTTGTGAAAGAATGGGTCGCTCTCAGGAGCTCAGTGAATTCCAGCGTGGAACTGTGATAGGATGCCACCTGTGCAACAAATCCAGTCGTGAAATTTCCTCGCTCCTAAATATTCCACAGTCAACTGTCAGCTGTATTATAAGAAAATGGAAGTGTTTGGGAACGACAGCAACTCAGCCACGAAGTGGTAGGCCACGTAAACTGACGGAGCGGGGTCAGCGGATGCTGACGCGCATAGTGCGAAGAGGTCGCCAACTTTCTGCAGAGTCAATCACTACAGACCTCCAAACTTCATGTGGCCTTCAGATTAGCTCAAGAACAGTGCGCAGAGAGCTTCATGGAATGGGTTTCCATGGTCGAGCAGCTGCATCCAAGCCATACATCACCAAGTGCAATGCAAAGCGTCGGATGCGGTGGTGTAAAGCACGCCGCCACTGGACTCTAGAGCAGTGGAGACGCGTTCTCTGGAGTGACGAATCGCGCTTCTCCATCTGGCAATCTGATGGACGGGTCTGGGTTTGGCGGTTGCCAGGAGAACGGTACTTGTCTGACTGCATTGTGACAAGTGTAAAGTTTGGTGGAGGGGGGATTATGGTGTGGGGTTGTTTTTCAGGAGCTGGGCTTGGCCCCTTAGTTCCAGTGAAAGGAACTCTGAATGCTTCAGCATCCCAAGACATTTTGGACAATTCCATGCTCCCAACTTTGTGGGAACAGTTTGGAGCTGGCCCCTTCCTCTTCCAACATGACTGTGCACCAGTGCACAAAGCAAGGTCCATAAAGACATGGATGACAGAGTCTGGTGTGGATGAACTTGACTGGCCTGCACAGAGTCCTGACCTCAACCCGATAGAACACCTTTGGGATGAATTAGAGCGGAGACTGAGAGCCAGGCCTTCTCGTCCAACATCAGTGTGCGACCTCACAAATGCGCTTCTGGAAGAATGGTCAAAAATTCCCATAAACACACTCCTAAACCTTGTGGACAGCCTTCCCAGAAGAGTTGAAGCTGTTCTAGCTGCAAAGGGTGGACCGACGTCATATTGAACCCTATGGATTAGGAACGGGATGTCACTTAAGCTCATATGTGAGTCAAGGCAGGTGAGCAAATACTTTTGGCAATATAGTGTATGTTATGCATATGTTCAAGGGGAAGAAGGAGGAAGTAAGATGGAATAAATGAAGAGACAGTGTTATTGTTTGTCCTCTGCTGTAAAAATTAGCAGATGTTTCTCATGACAACATTGGTCTGAACCAGCTATAACAGCAATGTCCATGACTAACTACACCTCCTCAGTACAATGATTGTGTTTAGTAGGAAAAAAAAATCCTCTCCGCCATTTTTCAAAGGTGACTCAGAAACAGGTTTATTTGGCTTCTTAGTTCCTCAGAATCCAAATGAAGTGGAGTCTAACAGATGCAATAAAAACATAGTACTAACTCATATGTTACAGACCTTAAAGACTTTGCCTAGTCTGGGTGAAATTCAAAGCCCTCCTTAAGATTATGAGTGGGCAGATCTTGGGTTTTAACTTCATAAAACTAAAAATAACTTCTGGATATGCAGACACAGAAAATGGTTTATTATGACTGAAGAAAAATAAACTTTTCCTGGAATTATAAAATGGTATATTGCTTCCAGACCTTGTTAAAAGTGAGATTATAGCTGGAGATACAATATATTGCACTATTCTTTAGTACTATTCTGAAGGCTAATCTCTTGCTTAACTTGACCAGCCAAGTAAAATGATAGATTGCCTCAGTTTTGCTCCCTTTTTGTCATATTACCAGTGACAATGCAGTGTGAAATATTTGGTATTAATATAATTGATAATAATCATAGGTGCCATTCCCTCAGAAAGACAAGCGGTTTATTTGCTTTTATACAAAAACATAAACAGGCTACTGGAACACATTAATTAATCATTTACATAGTTCTCAGTTTAGAAACAATCATCCTCAACAAGAGATGTAATCATTTCAAACAGACATTTTATCTTCACCCAGAGTTCAAATAATCCTCTTACAATATTTTTTTAAAGCAAATCATAACTAATTTGTTTTTCTATTTCTGAAACATCTACTTAAACTTGATAACTAGCAAACACTCATTTATTGTTGCTCACTTTAACTTATTTTACCTCTTGCTAAAAGTCAAAATAAATGCCAGACAGTTAGGCAAACCTCACAAATAAAACCATTGAAATGTAAGGTTTCCTTGTTTTATCAGCATTTATTAAAAGGTATACCATTTTGAATAAATCATAATAACAGGAATCTCTACTATAAAACTGTAGTATTTAAATATTCCTAACAGGAATATCTTAATTGGCATATAATATTGCTGTATTTTCTCTAACTGCAGGTTTGTGAGGATGCACCAACGCATTGGTGTTGCTGGACCTATCAATACCTGACAGCTTGGTTCCTGACAAGGGAAAAGTATAATATTTGCTTGTTGTTTTTATTTAGGTATATAGATAGTAGTTCACGGATGCCTGCGAGTTGGATAAATGATCCTGGATTTTAGACTCTGCAAGGTGGTGAGCTTGCAGGCAATACAATAATTTATGCATCATGTGGGGATTAGAACTTCGATTGTGCAGACAACAAGAGAGCGCGAGGAGTGAGGAGGAGGTTGCTGGTGAAACCTGTGCAGCGTATCTGTCCAAAGCGATGCTCTGTTCAACCTGCGTTCCAGGCGACTGGTTGTCAGAGAGCTGATTGGATCAGTCTGATAAGTTTGGGGTTACTCTCTGGCAGTCAGTTACCACTCAAAGCTATGCATCCTGTGAAACGGCAGAGGTCGAATCCTCGAGTAAAAAACGAAAATATAAGACTAATTTTACAGCAGAATAGACTAAAGTATATCCACGTCTAGTGAAGGTGAGCAACAGTGGCACCTCCCTGAAATGAGTTTTTGGAACTTGGGATGTCTGTAGGTGGGAAGGCCGGTCAGATATTATTGCAGCAGCGTACAAATCCTTACTCCCGCTGTCGCTTTTGAAGGAGTAATCAAGAGCTGGTGGGGTTGTGGGTGAATGAGGGTGGTACGGTCTGGAGTTTTCATTTTCATAATGGCTCTAAGTAGGTACACTCAGAGTTTAGCGTGTGTGTAACAAGTATGAAAATGTCATGATCTGGCCTGTTTGCTCCTCCTTAATTAGTAATTCCTTTCACCTGTTGTTTTCCCTCCCTGCCTCAATTATAATTTATTCCTCTCACCTGTTTCCTCTGGTTTGTATTCAGTTCAACCTGAGCATTCAGTGCCAGATCATTTCTTGTCTTTCTGTCAGTCTGTCGTTTCAGTTTTAGTTCATGGTTCATGTCCTGGATCCTAGCAGCCAGTGGAAAGAGGGTTTTAGTGTTTGTCTCGTCTCCTGATCGTCCACTGTTCCTCCCCCGCGGAGTCCTCTGGGTTTTTGGCTCATTATGTGGGGAGGTTCAGTTTTTATCCAGTAAGCCTGGCTCCAGGGAGGAGACCAGTTTAAAGTCCTGCTTCAAGTTCTGGTTCCACGTCCTGTCTCGGCTACCCTCTTCCACTGAGCCTGCCTGTCTGCACCTGATCCTGTCTGCTCCTGTGCGTGACCACCTGGTCATGCTTGTGGTCCTAGTCAGACTCTGAACCCTCCTGGGAGCTTGTGGATGCCTGGAAGTCTGGATCCTGCCACCTGTTCCTGTTCCTGCCAGATCTGGATCCTGTCTCTGTCTGTTCCTGTCTGTTCTGGTTCCCTGACCAGGATCGGCTTCCAGCATGACCTCTGGAACTGCAGCACTTGGGGACATTAATGGACTGGACTGTTCAACCAGAGTGTCTGTGACTGAGTGGTGCCCCACTCCCCATCCTGCAGTGTCCGCAAGCCACAGCTCCGCTTTTGTTTTAATTTAATAAACCTTTTTGAAATTTCCTACTGACTGTCTCTCCTTGAATACTGGGTCCATCTATCCGCGCTTCATGACAGAAAAGGTATTACCAGCGGAGCCCTGATTCAACGAGTCAGAATGGCTACAAGAAGTGCCAATTTCACCCCACTGGAACTAGCGATTTTAATGCAGGCCTGAAAACAAAAACATGGAGAATATGTTTAAAAGATAGAAGCAGTGCTACAGCTGCAAAGGAGAGAAAGATGGCGAAGGAGAAGATTGTTGCAATTAATGTGCAAGTTAATATGAAGTGGGCTATGGCAGGCTGATTTTACATTTATGAGGTAAGGAAAAAGTTTAAACCTTCAGAGTAGCAAAAAAGAGGAAAAAAGGGATCAAGGAAAAAGTCGATCTTGGAAAGGAGTTTGTTCATTGGCGCAGGCTGAAAGAAGCAGGATGTAAAACCAATTCTCTTTTCTCAACTTTATTGTTAGATTGTAAGTTTACACTTTGCTCATAGAATACAGTCATAGATCTTTATTATCCATGTTTAGTAGATGATGATGCCATTTTCTGGGCCCGATACCTGGCTGTGCAGTATTGGCCCCTATGGAGACCCTCTGTTTGAAATTGATGTGTGTGTATTAGTGTTGCGCCGATGCCATTTTTTGGCCCCGATACCGATACCCGATACCTGGCTGTGCAGTATCGGCCGATACCGATACCATAATAATTTAAAATAATTGCCATCATGGCTTTGTCAAGCTGCTGCCTACCTTTGTGAAGCAGAAAAAAAATCTAATACAAAGTGAATCCAGTAGAACTTTTTATTTCCTACCAGGAGTGGGTGACAATAGTTGAATAAACTTATGGCTCTCAAAATGGTATCAGTGCCCTATTTGTTGGTACTCGCAGATACCGATACCACCATTTTAGGGCAGTATCGGGGCCCCGTCCGATACTGGTATCGGTATTGGTGCAACACTAGTGTGTATATATGAAGAACTGCATATTACTTGAATGTAAAATAATTTCCATCATGGCTTTGTCAAGCTGCTGCCTACCTTTGTGAAGCAGGAAAAAGACTAAAACAAAGTGAATCCAGTAGAAGTTTTTATTGCCTATACCCGGAATGGGTGACAATAGTTGAATAAACGTTTTGTTCTCAAAAGGGTATCGGTGCCCTACAGTGGAGGAAATAAGTATTTGACCCCTTGCTGATTTTGCAGGTTTGCCCACTTACAAAGAATGCAACAATCTACTATTTTAATCATATGTACATTCTAACAGTGAGAAACAGAATCTCAAAGAAAATTCCTGAAATTCACATCATATGAATTTATAAAAATTGATAACCATCTGATGAGAAAAAAACAAGTATTTGACCCCCTGGACAAACAGCATGTTAATATTTTGTAGAAAAGCCATTATTGGCCAGCACAGATGTCAAACGGTTTTTATAGTTGGTGACAAAGTTTGTTCACATTTCAGCAGGGATGTTGGCCCCATCCTCCCTGCAGACAGCCTCCAAATCATTCAGGTTCCGAGGTTGTTACCTGGCAGCTCAAATTTTAAGCTCCCTCCAAAGATTTTCAAATGGATTCAGGTCTGAAGACTGGCTAGGCCACTCCAGAACCTTGATGTGCTTCTTCTTCAGCCACTCTTTTGTTGCTTTGATGGTGTGCTTAGGGTTGTTGTCGGGCTGAAACCCCCTTCCTCGACCCATTTTGGGTTGTACTCGGTGTTCTTTGCCCTCCAAACACGATGAGTTGAGTGAGGCCAAAAGGTTCTATTTTGGTCTCATCTGACCACATCACCTTCTTCCAGGCCTCTTCCGAGTCGTCCAGGTGGTGAATGGCGAACTTCATGTGGGCCTTTACATGTTTCTTCTTGAGCAGGGGGATCTTGCGTGCGCTGCAGGATTTCTATCCATGACGGCGTAGTGTGTTACCAACCGTTTCTTTTGTAACTGTGGTCCCAGCTGCCTTCACTTGATTCATCAGTTCCCCCCTTGTGGTTTTGGGATGATTCCTCACCATTTGCATGATCAGGGACACTTCCATTTCCGGATAACTGCACCAACAGTTGATCCTTTCTCTCCAAGTTGCTTTCCGATTCTCTTGTAGCTCATCCCAGCCTTGTGCAGATCGACAATTTTGTTCCTGATGTCCGTAGAAAGGTCTTTGGTCTTGCCCATGGTGGTGATGATGGATGCTGGTTGTTCAGGTGTTGTGACAGCTGTCTTTTATACAGGTAACGACTTGAGGCAGGTGTATTTGATGTAGATAATTGGCTGGGATTACGTTGTGTCTTAAAGAAAGACTAACTGGCTTGTAGGAGCTAGAATACTTGCTGTTTGGTAGGGGGTCATATACTTGTTTTTCCTCATCAAATGGTTATCAATTTTTATAAATTCATATGATGTGAATTTCTGGAATTTTCTTTGGGATTCTGTCTCTCACTGTTAGAATGTACATATGATTAAAATTGTAGATTGTTGCATTCTTTGTAAGTGGGCAAACCTGCAAAATCAGCAAGGGGTCAAATACTTATTTCCTCCACAGTATTTGTGGGTGCCTGCTGATACCGATATCACCATTGTAGTGCAGTATCGCGGCCCTGCCTCATACTGGTATCGGTGCAACACTAGTAAAATATCATAAAATATGGGCAGAGTAAGTTAGCAGGCTGTGGCTGTTCATTGGAGCTCCGCTGCTGGTCCTCCGTGTGATGCAGGGCTGTCGCAAGACACCGGAGGCTGGCTGGCTTACTGTTTGTTGACGTTAGCAACAGGGCTGCGGCTCTTGTTGTGAATTAGACATGAAAGTTATAAGGCTAGCGCCCCCAGTGGCAAAAAGTTACCTGGTGCGCATTTAAAGGAATGGTTCAACATTCTGATGTAACACAGATCATTCCCATTTTTCCCATAGATAAATACATTTTCACTGATCTCAAATTTAATAATTAAATGATAAGTAAACATACACTATATTGCCAAAAGTATTTGCTCACCTGCCTTGACTCACATATGAGCTTAAGTGACATCCCGTTCCTAATCCATAGGGTTCAATATGACGTCGGTCCACCCTTTGCAGCTAGAACAGCTTCAACTCTTCTGGGAAGGCTGTCCACAAGGTTTAGGAGTGTGTTTATGGGAATTTTTGACCATTCTTCCAGAAGCGCATTTGTGAGGTCGCACACTGATGTTGGACGAGAAGGCCTGGCTCTCAGTCTCCGCTCTAATTCATCCAAAGGTGTTCTATCGGGTTGAGGTCAGGGACTCTGTGCAGGCCAGTCAAGTTCATCCACACCAGACTCTGTCATCCATGTCTTTATGGACCTTGCTTTGTGCACTGGTGCACAGTCATGTTGGAAGAGGAAGGGGCCAGCTCCAAACTGTTCCCACAAAGTTGGGAGCATGGAATTGTCCAAATGTCTTGGTATGCTGAAGCATTCAGAGTTCCTTTCACTGGAACTAAGGGGCCAAGCCCAGCTCTGAAAAACAACCCCACACCATAATCCCCCCTCACCAAACTTTACACTTGGCACAATGCAGTCGACAAGTACCGTTCTCCTGGCAACCGCCAAACCAGACCCGTCCATCAGATTGCCAGATGGAGAAGCGCGATTCGTCACTCCAGAGAACGCGTCTCCACTGCTCTAGAGTCCAGTGGCGGCCCTGCTTTACACCCCCGCATCCCCGCTTTGCATTGCACT